>NC_092747.1:34239131-34554516 GCF_047496795.1 Chiloscyllium punctatum | reverse complement strand
TTTAACTCGATCAACATTAGAAATACAATCAGGCAGGTACATGAGAACTCCTCTCTGGCCTCTTTTGAGTTAGATTATCCCAGCAAGGTAATCAAATGATACTACAACAAGCCTAATTGGGGTGGCTCAGGAAGGAAAAATTCCCCCTGTTAACTATCCAGTGATAGCGATTGGTGTTGCTGTGTATAACCAATTAATCTATTTTTCCACTTTATTGCATTGCGGTTTGCAAACAGCCATGTATCTGGGTTTGCAGATAATACAAAGTGAGGTGGGAATGTATGCTGGAAAAAGAGAATAAAATGTAATCATGTACACTGCCTTACAATAGTACCTCAGTGACATCCCTTCAATGCAAGCAGACACAATGAAAGGCAAGGTGTTGCATCTATCCCACCGTGACAGACGGTAGAACTTGAATTAGAAACTCTGGAATTAAAAGTCTAATTGTGCCCTTGAAACAACTGCCAAGTGTTGTAAAAATCCATCTGGTTTACTAATATCCTTTAGAGAGGAAATCTTGCATTCTTATCTGATCTGGCCTCCATGTAATTCCAGATCTATCATAATATCATTGACTCTTATTTGTCCTCTGGAAAGGACTAACAAATCACTAAGTTGATCACATTCCTGATGAAGGGCTTTTGCGTGAAACTTTGATTCTTCTGCTCCTCAGATGCTGCCTGACCTGTTGTGCTTTTCCAGCACCACATTCTCGACTCTGATTTCCACATCTGTAGTCCTCACTTTCTCCAAAACGCTAAGTTGTACCAAACTGCTAAAAAAACCTAAAAAGGAATGAAACTGGATAGACCACATAGTTACCTGTAACAAACCTTTGTTGACCCTGGGAGGTAATTCTAAAATTGGGAGAGCTAAACTCTTACTAGTCAAGTAATACCCTGACACAGTTATACCCACTGGTAACCACTATTATCATTGCTGAGTAAGGTCTGTCCCACTAGCAGATCCAGAAGAGAGGTAGATGGGCAAACATAGGTAAACAAGTTAAGGAAATCTCCTGCTGATTTTGTTTTTGTTGTGAAACCAAAGTTTATTGCCAAATGAGTCACAAAAAAATTACTGGTGTATTGTGAAGGCAGGAACAGGGTCACAAGGCAAAATATTGTGCTGTTCCAGATTCTCCTTCTCTTACCACCAATGGACAAGATACAGTCAGGGCACAACAGCAAACCACATTCAATATTTGCAATGCAATAACTGATGAAAAAAGGACTCAGCATAAAGCATTTCCAGCACAAAAGACAGAAGCCTAAAAGTCTCATGAGTATGAGCACACAACTCAAAGCTAACCAGATCAAAGATCTCCACAGCATGTTTGATAGAGTCATAGAGTTTTACAGTATGGGAACAGACTCTTCAACCCAACTCGTCCATGCCAGATATCCAAAATTAATCTAGTCCCATTTGTCAGCATTTAACCCATTTCCCTTTAAACCTTTCCTAGTCATGTCCCCATCCAGATGCCTTTTAAATTGTGTAATTGTACCAGCCACCACCAATTCTTCTGGCAGCTCATTCCATACATGCATCACCAAAAGTTGCCCTTAGGTCCCTTTTATACTTATCCCCTCTCACCCGAAACCGATACTCTCTAGTTTTACTTTCCTCAACCCTGGGAAAAAAACCTTGGCTTTTCACCATATCCATGCCCCTCATGATTTCATAAAACTCTATAAGGTCACTCCTCGGCCTCCAATTTCCAGGGAAAATCACCCACACCTATTCAGCCTCTCCCAATAGCTCAAACCATCCAAACCCGGCAGCATCCTTGTAATCTTTCCTGCACCCTTTCAAGTTTAACAACATCATTTTTATAGCAGGGAGACCAGAATTGCATGCAGTATTCCAAAAGTGGCCTAACCAACATCCTGTACAGCCACAACATGACATCCCAACTCCTGTACTCAATGCACTGCCCAATAAAGTCCAGTGTACGAAAAGCCTTCTTAACTACCCTGTTTAACTGTGACTCCACCTTCTAGGAACTATGCATCTGCCCTCCAAGGTTTCTTTGTTTGGCAACACTCCCCAGGACTCTACAGATAGGTGTATTAGTCCTGCTCTGATTTGTCCTACCAAAATGCAACACCTCACATTAGTCTAAATTAAATTCCAAGGGCCATTCCACGACCCATTCGCCTATCTCTCCATCTGATCAAGGTCACATTGTACTCTGAGATAGCCTCCTTCACCGTCCACTACACTGCCTATTTTGCTGTCATTTGCAAATTTACTAATAATTCCTCCAATAATCACATCCAAATCATTGATGTAAATGAAAATAAATTGTGGATCCAGCAACAACCTAATGGCACACCACTTATCATTGGGCTCCAGTCCAAAAAACAACCATCCACCCCCACCCTCTGCCTCCTATCTTAAAGCCAATTTTGTATCCAAATAGCTACTTCTCTCTGGATTCCATGTGATCTAACCTGGCTAACTAGGCTACCATGTGGATCCTTGTCGAACACCTTGCTGAAGTCTATACAGGCGATATCCACTGCTCTGCCTTCATCAATCGTCTTTGTCACTTTTTCAAAACCTCAATCAAGTTAGTGAGACAATATTTCCCACACTATCCCTAATCAGTCCTTGCCTTTCCAAATACCTGTAGATCCTGTCCCTCAGTAATTATCCGCCAATGATGTTAGGCTCACTGGTCTATAGTTTTCTGGCTTTTCCTTACCACCTATCTTAAATAATGGCACCACAATAGCTATTCTCCAATCTTATGACACCACCCATGACTATCAATGATACAAATATCTCCGCAAGGGCCCCAGCAATCATTTCCCAGCTTCCCACAAAGTTCTGGGATACACCTGATCAGTTCCTGAGGATTTATCCACGTTTATGCGTTTTAAGACAGCCAGCAAAACCTCCTCTGTAATATGGACACTTCAAGATATCACTGTTTATTTTCCAAGTTCCATATCCTTCTCCACAGTAAATTCTGACTTGTAATAATCATTTAGCATCTCACTCATCTCCTGCAGTTCCATACATAGACGGCCTTGTTAATCTTTAAGGGGCTCTATTCCCTCCCTTGTTCCCCTTTTGTCCTGAATGCCATGGTAGAATCTGTTTGGATCCTCCTTGACCCTATTTGCCAAAACTACCTCATGACCTCTTTTTGTCCTCTTGATTTCCCTCTTGAGAATACTCCTATACTGCCCTTATACTCCTCTAGGGATTCACTCAATCCCAGCTGTCTATACCCACCTATGCCTCCTTCTTTGTCGTGACCAGAAAACAATGTCTCAAATTAGGCCACCATTAGGCTAGAGCCAGTATGTGAGATATTCATGCAGGCAAAGTTCCTAAATTGGTTGCAAGAATTATCAGTTTCTTAAATGCATCAATTTAATTCTTTTCCAGTCACGCGAAGTCCAGGTATCATTTTAAAAGCCTGCAAGACTGTACCACAGTACTAGTATGAAGTACTGCACCCTTAACTTCCTCTCCTTTTCAGTTAATGATCAGTACTCCACCATGTTGAATGTCATTTGGAGGAAGCACTGAGGGTGGAATGTTTGAGCGTGAGACTTCATGGGGTCTGTAATCAATGTTATAGCATCCCAGGGCAACTCTTTGACTGCATACAACTGTGCTCAATCTGTCCTGCCAAAGGAAAGGGCACAGAATGTACCATGAATAGGAATATCAATGTATATCACCAACAGTAGCCATTTCTGACAGAGTTTTTTGATTCTTAAGGACATTGTTGCTAGACTGAGTCTAGTAGGTGGTGAGGGAACCAACAAGAGGGAAAAACATACTTCACCGCATCCCTATTGGCCTGCCTGCCACAGATGCATTTGTCCATGAAATAATCAATATGAGTCTTTTTGAGATGAAATCCTATCTTCACATTGAGGATACTCTACAGCATGTTAGGTGACACCAGCAGCGTGTGAAATGGGATTGATTTTGAACACATCTAGCACTTCAAAACTAGGCATCCATGAGACAATGTGGGCCACCATAAGCGTAGCTGAACTGTATTCAAAGACAATCAGCATTCTCATGGCCTTACATGCCCCTCCACTCCACCATTACCATGAAGCCTGGTTCAATGAGGTGTACAGGAGGGCATGCCAGGAGCAGCACACACACAATGCTAAAAGTGCCAGCCTGGTGAAGCTACCAAACAGGACCACTTGCTTGCCAAACAGCATCAGTTTATAGTAATAGACCGATCTCAGCTCTGGAGTTCTGCTACATCCAGTTATGAATGGTGCTGCACAACTAAACAACTCAATAAATGAAGAGACGTCACAGCATCCTAATCTTCAATAATGAGGGACTGATCATGTCAGTGCAAACATTAAAATAATCTTCAGTCAGAAGTGCCAAGTGGATGTTTCACTTCAGCCTCCTCCAGTGGTCCCCTTCATCACAGATGTGAGTTTTCAACCAATTGATTCATTCCACATGGTATTAAGATATGACTGAAGGCACAGAATGCTGCAAGGGCAATGGGTCCTGACACTTTTCCAGCAATAGTTTATCTCCAGAACTAGTTACACCCCTAGCGATGGTGTTCCAATATAGCTACAACACTATCATCTAACAGCAATGTGGAAATTTGCCCAGTTATCCTGAATGCACAAAATGCTGGACAGTTCCAATCCATCAATTGCCATTGGTCTACTTTCAAATATCAGTAAATAATAGGAAGGGTCATCAATAGTGTTACCTAGTCGCACTTACATAGCAACACCTACTTATTCACACTTGATTGGGGTTCTACCAGGACAACTCAAATCCTGACGTCATTAAAGCCTTGGTTCAAACACGGACAAAAGAGCTGAGTTCCACATTTAAAGTAAGAGTAACTGTCTTGACACTAAGGCAGCATTTGATAGAGTGTGGCATCAAGGATTTCTAGTGATGATTGTGCTGTTGGAGATTACTCTTCTTAGATCCAAGATATATCTGCCGGGTTTCCTCATGGTAGTTCCCTATGCCCAACTATCTTCAGTTGCTTCATCAATGACCTTCCATCCACCATAAGGTTAGAAGTGAGGATGTTCACTGATGATTACATTGTGTTCCACAACACTCATAGCCCTTCCAATACTGAAGCAGTACATTTCCAAATACAGCAGGATCTGTGCAATATCCAGACGTGGGTCGATAACTGACAAGGAACGCTACCTCTCTTTTTATTTCCATTGCCTCAAGGTCTCTATGTGGCAACAGTATCTGGAAATAGAAGCCAACGAGTCTACACACTGATCAGGTGTGTGGAACTTATAAAGCCACACAGCTTAGAGGGAACTTTCATGTCAGGTAACATTTATGCCATACAATTGTCAGACCTTTAACCTCTCCATCAAGACAGAATCTAATCATTGCTTCCTCATATTTAATAGCATTACCATCTCTGAATCCCATCCATCAACATTTATTGACTGCATACAAAACTGGCTATTTTAAAATATAAATATGTTGGCTACAAGAGCAGTTCAGAGGCTCAAAATCCTGGAGTGGTAACTCACCTCCTGCTTTCTCAAGAAGGTGCCCACCATCTACAAGGCTCAAGTCAAGGGTGTGCTGGAATAGTCTTCACTTGTCTAGATGAATGCAGCTCCAATAATACTCAATAAACTTGGCAACATCCAGGACAAAGCAGCCATTAGATTGGCACCACATCCACAAGCACTCACTCTCTCTACCACTGAAACTCAGGAGCAGCAGTCACAACTCCTCTGAATCTGAAGCAGTCTGCGTCCAAATGCAGCAGACCTGCGCAATATCCAGACTTGGGTTGACAACAACATGCAGAGCAGAAATTCACCAAATCTCTATAGACGGTACCTTTCAAGTCCACAACCACTACCATCGAGAAGGACAAGGACAGCAGATACATGGGACCATCGCCACCTGAAAGTTCCTCTCTCAGGCATTGACTATCCTGGAAATATATCACTGTTTCTTCCTGTCACTGGGTCAAAATCCAGGAAATTTCTCCATAATAGTGTTGTGGTATACCTACACCAAATTGACTGCTGAAGTTCAGAAAGGTAGTTTTCACCTTTCATGTCCTAGTAATCAAGAATACATCTATCTCCTCCTTTAAAATATTTAAATATTTTCTACATCCACTACCTTTTGAGGAAAGGAATTCCAAAGACTCACAACTCTTTAAAAGAAAAATGTTTCCTCAGCCCCTCCATTTTGAAACCATAACCATTTGTTCTAGATTCTCTCACAAGACGAAATGTCCTTTCCATATAGACCTGGTCAAATTCCTTCAGGACCTTATATGGGATTAATTTTGAACAAGGCCGGCAACTCCAACTTTATTCCATGCGACAGCCACTTTTACTTAATAATGCTAGAAAGCCTGGGAGACTCAGCCAGTTAACAAAAATCTCAACACAGCTTCAGTAAAATAGTTCGATAAGTGAGTTGGCTTCAAAGAACAGACTGATCCCTTACCTTCCATTCCATCTCCACTAAAACCAAAAATGGAGAAGTTTGAGGCAGGTTGGGTTTGTGATTGAAAGTTCTTACATTTTAAGAATTCTTCCTAAACCATTTTTGGGGAATGAAATATATAAATCATCCCATTTTGAGTAAGTACTGAGTCCGAAAATAATGCACCTCATAAAGAGAAAAGGTGAGAAACTTAGAAAGTTTGTATTAACTCACCTTTCAACAAATGAGTGAAGAGGTGCATTGACAATGATTTTTATAGAATACCAACCAATGTTTTATTTACACAATGTTGAGCAGACTTAATGAGTCTGAGGAAAAATAATGTATAAAGTTTTTGTGATGCAGTGGTAGTGTCTCTATCTCTGAGCCATCAGGTCAGGTTCATGGTCAACCTGCTCCAGAGATGTGTGATATTATCTCCAAATTGGTTGATTAGAAAATATCTACAAAGTTTCAGGATTCCCTTTGAAATATTAATATACTGAAAATTATGCTTGCACCTTGAAAGACAATAAATGAAACAGTTCACTTACTAGAAAGGATGTATGCAAAAAAAGGAACAAATATCAATAAGACTATGAGAAATAGAACAGAATTAGGCCAACCTGTCCATTTGATAGTGATTGATATGTTTCTCAATCCCATTCTCCTTCCTTCTCTCTATAACCTTTACTAATAAAGAATTTATCAATCTGATATAAAAGAGACCTAAGGGACAACTGTTTCACACAGAGGGTGGTACCTATATGGAACGAGGTGCCAGAGGAAGTGGTGGAGGCTGGTATAATTGCAACATTTAAAAGGCATCTGGATGGGTATATGAGTAAGAAGGGTTTGAAAGGATATGGGCTGGGTGCCAGTAAATAGGACTAGTTTAGGTTGGGATACCCGGTCAGCATGGACAAGTTGAACTGATGGGTCTGTTTCCGAGCTGAACATCTCTATGATTGTATGACTCTGTCTTACTACATTCAATGATTTGGCCTCCACAGCTTTCTGCAACCATGAATTCCACAGATTAACCACCCCCTGTCTTAAGAAATTCCTCCTCAGGTCAGTTCTAAAGGGTGGTGCCTTCACTCTGAGCTTGTGCCCCCAGGTTCTGGTCTCTCCTACTAGTGTAAACATTTTCTCCATGTCCACTCTACTGAGGCCTCTCAGTACTCTGTAAGTTTCAATGAGATCCTCCTTTCAACCATTTAAACTCCATCAACTACAACTCATGAATCCTCAACTGCTCCTCATATGACAAGCCCTTCATCCCCAAAATCATCTTGTAAACCTTCTCTGGACTGCCTTCAACACACCAGCTTTGACAAGGGGTCAGTTAGACTTGAAATGTCAACTCTTTTCTCAGATGCTGCCAGACCTGCTGAGATTTTCCAGCATGATCTCTTTTGGTTTTAGATTCCAGCATCCGCAGTAATTTGCTTTTATTTTTTTACACCAGCACATCCTTCCTTAGATATGGGGCCAAGAGTCTCACAATATTCCAAATGTGGTCTGAACGGATCCTTATACAGCTTCAGCAGTACATCCCCGCTCTTTATTCTAGCCTTCTTGAAACAGAAGCTTTCCTAACTGCCAACTGCTTGTTAACTGTAAGAGAATCAAATGTCCACAAATATCTTGTACAGCAGTCCCCACCTTCTCAGGACGCACTCCATGGGAATCAAATGTACATAAACACCTGTTGGATCTTAAGGGTGTTCTAAAGTGCTTCACAGCTGCTATGACTTCTGAATTATAGACATTTGTATTGAAGGGGAGTCAAAAGAACACTGTTTTTCTTCAAATGATATCACTGGCGCTGCTGCATGTGAGAGGTAAAAAGAGTCTCAAATTAACATTATAGTCAAGAGGTGGCAACTTCAGTGCTGAAGCAGTCTCTCTGCTGAAGTGCCAGCCTAGATTATAAGGAGTAGGGCTTGAGTCCATAACTGTTGAATGCAACCCTGATGCAGCAGAGTTATTTCAGCCAAGACTAACAAATTGAAAAGCAAAATGGGAATGATAAATCCAAAGCAATCATCTAAGTTAAGTCTCAATTGTAAAACAAGAGCCAATATTTACTGATAGATGGTCACTTCAAGACTATTACAAGGGCTGGAATCTTCCCAACCCTTGAATGATATTGACAATGCAAGTCAGTTGGGAAAATCTGGCAAGATTGGCAGAACTTAGATTCTTGACGTCAACAAAAGCAGTCCAATTCTGCACTAAGTTTGGAATGGCAAGACACTTTTTATTACTGAATAGGAGAGGCCTATTTGAATTCATTAGCATGCAACTATGACTTAATTGATCTGCATTTTCCTATTCCCCCAAGTGCTGGATAGAAAATGAAATGGAGATAATCCTTAATATGAAAGTCAGAGCTAACAGCTAGTTCCCCAATTGTCTATCTTGTACAGCAGTCACTAACTTCTTAACTCCTTCCCAACCTTCCCACTCCACCCATCTGGTCAGTAAAATAGGCCATTGTTTGTCCTGGGATCTGTCTGAAAGTCAAGGGAGGTTACCGGGGATACTGGTGTGGTAGGGAAACTGGGGAACTCAATTGTGGGGATTGGAGGCAGTATGCTGGGATATTGAGAGAATAGTAACTATGAAAGGAGCAATTCAACATATAAGCAGGAGCAATGCATGAGAGGGAAAGGGGTAATGCAGTTTGGAGTAGAGTGGGGCTTGCTGTTCAGTCATGGAGAATCATGCCTATGAGTATTTAGGAGATGCAAAGCACTTTAGCACACTCTAAAGATCCAACAGACATTTATGTACATTTGAGTTCCATGGAGGGTGTCCTGAGAAGGTGGTGACTGCTATGCAAGAGCTTAATATACCTTTGATTCTGTTATAGTTAACATGCAGGTTCAGCTGGCAGTTAGGAAGGCAAATGCTATGCAAGAGCTTAATATACCTTTGATTCTGTTATAGTTAACATGCAGGTTCAGCTGGCAGTTAGGAAGGCAAATGCAATGGCAGCATTCTAATATGACTATGCTGCATGCCTGGGTATGAGGTAAAGTGAGAACATGACGAATTAAATAAACCGGTTGGGTGGGAACATGAGCAAGATCAAAACTAGTGGGGTTGACAGTGAGGGGAAGGAAGAAGGGAATGGCGATTTGGGAGTGGGGAGGATCACCTTGGCTGTGAACCTAAACCTGTGATTTGCTCTGTCAAATATGACCACTGTTGCCTTCCATCTTCACCCAAAACACAAATGGAAATGGAAAACATTGACTGCCACACCTCAAGTGGACAGAGTAATCATTTCTTTCTCTGAGGGAAGAGTGTCAGAATTTGTTGTGAGACCTTGCAATAACATTGGATGGATGCCCATTCAACACAAATAAAAGACATCTGTGATCATAAATTCTTGTATGTATCTTCAGCTACTGTGCCAATTGAAAATCCTGGCCACAAACATTTTTGACCATTTATTGCAACATTACAGATCGATCCTACTAATTATTGTAAGACACAGGCAACGTCTCACTTTAGTAAACAATACAGCAATCACTTTCCAAGGTCCAATATCCAGCAAAAAAACCCCACAAATGATGCTCATTTCACAAACTGGACATAAAGCATTTGCACTATTATCCTATATATAACACTGCCTATCTTAGGTGCTGCAGGGTTTGGAGGTCAGTGAAGAGGTCCTATTCATTGTTGCCACACGTTAAATCTGTGACTGCATATGCATCAAAAGTCTTGAACAAGTGATAATTGAATCAGGGCAAGGATGTGAATTGTCCATGTGGAAGCATACCACTCTTTGTTGAGGGACCTCTGTGGTCCAGTGTTTGAAGAACACTGTTCAAATGTTGAACATTCACGCTGAATGAATAGCGAGTTTTGAGAAGGTTTGTAGCTCAGGTTGAGGTTTTGGATGTAGGTTTGCTTGCTGAGCTGGAAGGTTCATTTCCAGACATTTTGTTACCTATTAGGTAACATCTTCAGTGGGCCTCAGGCAAAGCAATGCTGAAACCCCTCCTTTCTATTTATATGTTTGGGTTTCTTTGGGTGGGTGATGTCATTTCCTGTGGTGAAGTCACTTCCTGTTTCTTTTCTTAGGGGGTAGTAGATGGGGTCTGACTCGATGTGTTTGTTGATAGTGTTCCGGTTGGAATGCCATGCTTCTAGAAATTCTCGTGCGTGTCTTTGTTTGACTTGTCCTAGGATGGATGTGTTGTCCCAGTCGAAGAAGTGTCCTTCCTCCTCCAAATGTGAGAGAGGGTCATGTCTTTTTGTGGCTAGTTGATGTTCATGTATTGTGGTGGCTAGTTTTCTGCCTGTTTGTCCAATGTAGTGTTTGTTATGTCCTTGTAAGTGACGTTAGTTTTGCTCATTGTCTGTACAGGGTCTTTAAAGTTCATTAGCTGCTGTTTTAGTGTGTTGGTGGGTTTGTGGGCTACCCTATACAGTCCCTCACACACCAGCTAGAAGGTACAAAGGTTTGAAAACAGATACCAACAGCTTCTTCCCTGCTGTTATCAGACTTTTGAATGGACCTCTCATATATGAGAGTTGATCTTTCTCTGCACCTTCACTGTAGCTATAACACTATATTCTGCATTCTATTCTATTACCTTGATATACATAAAGTGTGATTTGTCTGGAAAACAATATTTTTCACTGTACCTTGGTACATGTGACAATAATAAATCAAGTCAAATCACCAAATGAATGGTTACAGTCATCTCCAATTATGGCAAGAAACATCATCTTGTAAGTGGTGCAGGGTCAAAAGTCAGGCATCATACCATCTGTCTTGGCTCTTTCAACCCTATTGGTCACTAACTCTTGAAATGAGACAAAGGCAGAGATTGAATGAAAAAAGATAGGCTGGCACAGCTGTTAGCACTGATGCATGTAGAGGAAAAATAGTGGTGTCCTAAGGGAAGATCATGCATGCAATAGTGACAGTGATATACCATCAGTATTGGTGGGAAGTCAGTGCAATAGTGCAGTTAGAGTGAATGTGAAAATGAAAATTGTTTTTTACAGTAATTATGTACTGCAATTCCAAATCAATGCATTGAGATACAATGTAAACATGACAAGTCAAATCACATCGCTAACTGTAATAAATGTTCAGTATCCATGTTTTTGACACAATTAGCAAACAAAAGTTATTAATATGCCAAGTCGACTTCTTCCGAAAATGTCAGAGACAGTACATACACATCAATTAATGCTTTTATTGTCACTGAAAGCATTGAATACTGAGTTTGGCCACAACAGTAAAAAAAATTAAATGCCGTCCAGCAAGAAACAGTGCAAATGCAAATAAGGTTGATAACATGGAAATTTTTAAAAATCAGCACTATCATTTCAAGTGTTTACCAAGCAATTAGGAATGATTATGGAATTAATATTAGGCCCTGCAAATATCTTAGTAATTATAGCTTATTTGAGAATTCAATATGTTTCAAGTCCACAGGCAGGCAGCAGGTGCGGCATTCATTAATCTTATTACTTAACTGACTGACTTTTTAATTTAAAAACAATGGGATTGTGAACTATCCACAGAGCCGATCAAACCTGAACCTGTATATTCAGCTCTAATTTGTAAACATGATACCTACAAATCTTATAATGTTATAATTAATAAATTAATTAATTGTGTGAGATGCTGATTTCAAAGATTAAAAAATTGATCCAAAACACTCATAAAACAAATGAGTCACATTTAAGAATGTTTCTCTCCATTTTTTGCACAGAAAATATTTGGAAAAATGTTGCTCTCAGTGTGAGGTTTTCAAAAACAAAAGATGTGAATTTCTGCTGAGGTTCCTACACTGTACTATTCAGACCAGTTGGGCTGAATGACTGATTTCTGTGCTGTAATTTCTTCCTAAGTCTTGTGAATTGCAATGTAGCACTCTATTTAAGGACAACTTCTTCCAGTATTGGTGTTAGCAATTTTTCTTCATATCAAACATGATAAGTTATCCCGACATGAGGTTCTATTCATCAAGGATTCTTTCCATTTTCTGTGAACAAGTAACATGAGAATCTAAATCCAAATTACATTACTCACTTAGAAGTACAAACCTGAGACAGCCCCTTACAGCACTTAGTCACTGTCAGAGGTACAGGACTATTTATAGGTCAAGTAAATTATCAGCATTCTATTTCAGAGAATTTCTCAGGTTAACAAATCTGCAGCTGTACACCTGCAAATCAACTAAAATTAAAGATGCAAGTACATGCTGTTGTCAGATATGTGACCTGGCACAACAGTTTGTGGTTAAACTCACACCTGCAGCAAAGGTTGCCAGTTATATTTCTATTGAGAATGTGATGCTGGAAAAGCACAGCTGGTCAGGCAGCATGTGAGGAGCAGGAGAATCAACATCTTGAGCATAAGCTCTTCGTGATCGTGATCAATTTTCCTGCTCCTCGGACACTGCCTGACTGGCTATAGTTTTCCAGCACCACACTCTCGGCTCTGATGTCCAACAGCTGAGTCCTCACTTTCACCCAGTAATATTTCTGGCTCTCTGCTCAAATCCTACATGGAACTGTTCTTTCCTCCCCTTAAAAAAACACAGGAGGAAAGAAGCAGGAGGAAAATCTATGGCCCCTCCAATTTGTTCCACCAAACAATGACAGCATGAATGATCTGATCCCAAATCAGATCCCAATCTGTGAGATCCGGTCACTCCCATGCAGGCCGTTAAAAGAAACTGAGGTCTCCCAAGCTGTTTACTCAAGTGGTCTTAACTTATCAGCTCAACGCCTCTGAAAAAAAAGGACAAAATAACCTTTAAAATGTTACAATGTTGTCACATCACAAATTCAGTTAACTTTAGGGTAACTGTGGAAATGGACAAAGAAAGAAAAATATTAGTTAGTGAAATTTTTCTAAACTGATGTGGGATTTGGTTAAATAAATTGGACCAGCTGCTTGACAGTAAGTGAAAGGATTACAGGGAAAAGATAGTGACAGTTCAGTACACTCCCTGAAATAAAGAGTGGAACAAACACAGAGTTATCAAGACAGGTCAACAGTCTGGATTGCTAATTAAAATTGTAGCCATGATGTGGAGGTGCCATTGTTGGACTGGGGTGGACAAAGTTAAAGATCACACAAAAGCAAGTTATAGTCCGATAGGTTTATTTGGAAGTACAAGCTTTTGGAGCACGGCACACATGACAAAGAAGCACTGCTCTGAAAGGTTTGTACTTCGAAATAAACCTATTGTACTATAATCTGGTGTTATGTGATACTTAATTTGAAAAGTGAGCTACCATACAGTGGTTAGTTCCTCCCAGGAACAATCCTTTATATCCTGATAATACTTTATATCCTGTTAATACTTTCAGATACGAACTGTTTAAAAAACAATATAAATATTGCAATCAGGGCAGAAGAGAGTGGAATATTAGGTGAGATCAACATCATGAGAGGAGAAGTATTAAGGGGTTTAACATGGTGTAAAGTGGACAAATTCTTGGCCTTGAATCACATGCGTCTCAGACATTTTAGAGAGAGAAAAGTGGCAGAGGCTGTGGCCAAGATTTTCCAACCCTTTCTGGTTAGAGATGTAGTGTCAGAGAAGTAGAGGAGAGCAAATGTACCATTTCTTAAAAAGGAGGAAAATAATAGATTAAGTAATTACAGGCCAACCAACTTGGTATCAGAAAAGCTATTGGAAAAAGTTCTGAGAAGGATAAAAATTTTCATTTCAAAAGAGATGGATTAATTTTCATTTTGATACATATGGATTAATCAAAAATCGTTAGCATGGATTTGTTAAAGATGTCTAATTAACATGATAATAATTTTTGAGGATGTAATAAGGACAGCTGATGAGGTTAAACATTCAAAGAAGTCTACATGGAGTTTAGAAAAGCTTTTTATTTGGTCCTATATGGCAGGCAAGTCACAAAAGTAAAAACTCATGGATTTCAAGGCAAAACAGAAAGTTGGATCTGAAATTAACTGTGCAGGAGAAAGGAAAATGTGTTTGCTGATGAGTGCTTTTGTGAGTAGAAGGCTGCTTCTGGTAGGGTTGTGTAGGGCTTACAAGTTCCTTTTTTTTAGTAAATATCAATGGCTTGGACTTGAATGTGGGGGGTTTGATTAAGAAATTTGCTCCTAATGTATCTCAGAGATTTGAAGAAACTACAACAGATGACTCAAACCACTGGAAAATACCACAAGATTTTGTGCCTTCACAGATCTTCGAATTCTGGTGCAAATAGTTCAATTCAAGATCAGCTCTGCAAGTTGTTCATATACCTGACACAAGGTGGTTGAAGTAATTGCTCTACTTGGAACTCAGTTGCAACCAAAAAATACCAAAAGGCTCATGGAAACACTTGAAGGAAGTCCTCAAAACATTCCTGATTGGATTAAACATCCCCATCAACTAATGAGAGTCCCTGATTTCTAACCAAGCAAAATAGGGAACTTCTTTCAGGAATGCACTAAACCCTTCATCAGGAACATCAGAAGGTAAAGTCAAGACATCAGAGTGACACATAACTTCCAAATACACATACCCCGGAATCTTCAAGCATCACCTCTCCTGCAAGGGCAGAGTCTGCAGCCTGTAGACTCTCTACTTCAGCCATCTCAGAACCCACCAAATGGAATAGAAATAATCTCTATCCCAAGAGACTAGATTAGAAGAAGAAGACATGTAAACATGTCAAGACAAGTTGAAATGTCTGTTACAAAGGCATACAGGATCCTTGGCTTTATAAATAGAGGCACATAATACAAAAGGAAGGAACTTATCAAAACCTTTTCCAAAACATTAGCTAGTCCCCACCTGGAATATGTAGCCAATTAAGAGCAGCACATAGTGGAAAGAGTTTAAGCCTTTTTGAAAATGCAGAGTACATTCACTGGGAGATAGGTTTTGTTAGTCATGCAAAGGGGTTATTTACCTTAACATTGCTGTGACTCAACTGGGAGCACTCTCACCTCTGAGTCAACTAGCTATTGGCAACTTGAGCACAGAAAGTAGGGTGTTACTCCAGCTATTGATGGAGTGTTGTATTGTTTGAGATTCTAGCTTTTGGATGAGATACTAAATCGAAGCCCTGTCCACCCTCTCAGGTGGATAGGAGAGACCCCATAACACTATTTGAAAGAGCAGGGGAGTAAATCCTGTTGTCCTGGTCAATCTTAATCCCTCAATTAACATCACAAAAACAGATTTTTCATCATTATCAAAAGATAATGCGGATTACAGAAGAAGTCTACGAGCACTTGTATGCAAATTGACTGCTACATTTCCTACATTACAATAAAGACAGATTAAAATGTACTTCATTAGCTTTGGGACATTCTGATGTTGTGAAAGGTGCTGTATAAATGCAGTCTTTTAGTTCCTTCAGAGCAAAGAAGGAAATGGGATATTTATAGAAGAATTCTAAATTGTGAAGGATTTGATGAAAAAAATGGAAGGAAGCTATTTTCAGTTACAAAGAGATGAGTAACGAAATGACACTGACTTAAAGTAATTGGCAAAAGAAAGAGATGACAAGAGGAAACAAAATTAGACAACAGCTAGATCTTGAATGCATTACCAAAAAGGGTAGTGGAAGAAGATTCAATATTAAATTTCAGGGAATTGGATAATTATTTAAAAGGAGAAAACATGTATGTTTATGGAAGAAGAATTGGATATGAACTAATATGTTAGCTCTTTTGCAGTTCTAGCACCTGTACAATGGGCCTAATGGCCCCTTCTGGCACTACATCATTCCGTGATTCAATCCAGCACTCCTGAAATACAGCACTACTGTGGAAAAGGATATGGAAGATATAGTCTGAAGGGAAATAGATGGTGACACCTTGCAAAATGTCCAAATTACAGAGGAGGAAGTGCTGGATGTCTTGAAACACATAAAGGTGGATAAATCCCCAGGACCTGATCATGTGTACCATGAACTCTGTGGGAACCTAGAGAAGTGATTGCTGGGCCGCTTGCTGAGATATTTGTATCATCGATAGTCACAGGTGAGGTGCCGGAAGACTGGAGGTTGGCTAATGTGGTGTCACTCTTTAGGAAGGGTGGTAAAGACAAGCCAGGGAACAATAGACCAGTTGGCCTGATGTCAGTAGTGGGCAAGTTGTTGGAGGGAATCCTGAGGGACAGGATGTTCATGTATTTGGAAAGGCAAGACCTGATTAGGGATAGTCAACATGGCTTTGTGCATGGGGAATCATGTCTCACAAACTTGATTGAGTTTTTTGAGGAAGTAACAAAGGGAATGATGAGGGCAGAGCAGTAGATGTGATCTATATGGATTTCAGTAAGGCGTTCAACAAGGTTTCCCATGGGAGACTGGCTAACAAGGTTAGATCACATAGAATATAGGGAGAACTAGCCATTTGGATACAGAACTGGCTCAAAGGTAGAAGACAAAGGGTGATGGTGGAGGAATGTTTTTCAGACTGGAGGCCTGTGGAGTGCCACAAGGATCGGTGCTGCATCCTCTACTTTTTGTCATTAACATAAATGATTTGGATGTGAGCATAAGAGGTACAGTTAATAAGTTTGCAGATGACACCAAAATTGGAGGTGTAGTGGACAGCGAAGAAGGTTACCTCAGATTACAACAGGATCTTGACCAGATGTGCCAATGGGCTGAGAAGTGGCAGATGGAGTTTAATTCAGATAAATGCGAGGTGCTGCATTTTGGGAAAGCAAATTTTAGCAGGGCTTGTACACTTAATGGTAAGATCCTAGGGAGTGTTGCTGAACAAAGAGACTTTGAGTGCAGGTTCATTGCTCCTTGAAAGTGGAATCGCAGGTAGATAGGATAGTGAAATTGGTGTTTAGCATGCTTTCCTTTATTGGTCAGAGTATTGAGTACAGGAGTTGGGAGGTCATGTTGCGGCTGTACAGGACATTAGTTAGGCCACTGTTGGAATATTGCATGTAATTCTGGTCTCCTTCCTATCGGAAAGATGTTATGAAACTTGAAGGGTTCAGAAAAGATTTACAAGGATGTTGCCAGGGTTGGAGTATTTGAGCTATAGGGAGAGGCTGAACAGGCTGGGGCTGTTTTCCCTGGAGCATCGGAGGCTGAGGGGTGACCTTATAGAGGTTTATAAAATTATGAGGGGCATGGATAGGGTAAATAGACAAAGTCTTTACCCTGGGGTTTTTGAGTCCAGAACTAGAGGGCATAGGTTTAGGGTGGGGGAGGGAAAGATATAAAAGAGACCTAAGGGGCAACTTTTTCACGCAGAGGGTGGTACGTGTATGGAATGAGCTGCCAGAGAAAGTGATGGAGGCTGGTACAATTGCAACATTTAAGAGGCATTTGGATGGGTTTATGGATAGGAAACGTTTGGATATGGGCCGGGTGCTGGCAGGTGGGACTAGATTGGGTTGGGATATCTGGTCGGCATGGACGGGTTGGACTGAAGGGTCTGTTTCCATGCTGTATATCTCTATGACTCTATGACTCTAAATGGATCTGATGTATTTGTGGCAACCTGTTGTCTGCCAGAGCAGTCTAGCCCAAGGAAAGCATTACACCAGTAAATAATAAGGATACAGAGGGTTCTCACAATGAAAAAATGGACAAAAATCTTGAATCCTCAGCAAATTATTTTAATTATCAAATACAAATTAAAATGCGTGTTCCAAAACATTAAAAGAATGTGTCACTTTACAGCATCACATACCATATGGGCAGTAAATTGACTATCAATCTGTAAATGGCAAGATGTGATACTTTGAAAATTGAATTCCTAATATCAAATGGTGTAGGAGTCACTACAAATACTATATTAGACTTTTCTACATTCTCTATGCTTTAATAAGTCTTTCAATAATTCTTCAATGGAGCATGGATCCCATATACCAACTTTAAGCCAATAGGTATTGTGGAATGTGAACATTAAAAGAAGAATTGCATTCATATAGTTATTTTTATAACCACTGAACATGTAAAAGCATTTTACTGAAATGTTGACTTCCAATAACCACAACTAACTACTTTTGATTCCAACCAGCGCACAGTTTTCCTCCTGATTTACATTAATTTCAGTTTTTTGACTGCTCCTTGAAGCCACAGTCAGTCAAATGTTGCTTTGATATCAGGGGCAGTCTAGCACCTCTGGAATTCAGCTTTATGTCCATCATTCAATGGAGAATGCAATGAGTTCAAGAGCTGTGTGGCCCTGGTGGAACCCAAACTGAGCATCAGAGAGCAAGTTATTGTTGATTAACTTCCGCTTGATTGCACTGTCAATATCACACTATCTGTCACTATGCTGATAGTTAAAGAGTAACTAAGGGATGGTTAATTGGTCAGGTTGGATTTGTCCTGCTTTTCTTGGATAGGGCATATCTAAGCAATTTTCCATATTGCAGATGGACGCCAGTGCTGTTGCTATACTAGAACAGCTTGGCTAGAGGCATGCAGAGTTCTGAAGCACAAGTCTTCAATACTGCTGTTGGAATGATGTCAGTGTCCACAGTGTTTGCAGTATGCAGTGCCCTTAACCATTTCTTGATATTATGTAGAGTCAACATAATGAATTGAAGATGGCATTTGTGATGCTCAAGACCTCAGGAGGAGACTGAGATGGATCATCCACTGGCACTTCGAGCTAAAGATTGCTATAAGTGCTTCAACCTTATATTTTGCACTGATGTACTGGGCTTCCCTATCATTGAGGATTGGGATATACGTGGAGCCTTCACAAATGCAAGTAGTCTTGTACTGTAGCTTCACTGGGTTGACACCTCATTTTTAGATATGCTTGATGCCTCTGGCTTGCCATCCTGCATTCTTTATTGAACCAGGGTTGATCACAAGACTTTATGTTACAGATTAAACTTGAATACCATTTTGCTATTACTGATGGCCAACTGTACCTGGTGGACATTTAGTCTTGAGTTAGGAAATGTGTTCAAAATCTATTCCATTCAGCACAGTAGTAGTGACACATTAAAGGGAATCCTCAAATTGAAGGCAGGGCTTTTTCTCTACAAGGACTGTGTAGGTTTGTAACCTCCTGATACTGTCATAGCAGATGAATCTGCTCTAGATAGAGTTGCAAGAATGAGGTTAAGCACATTTTTCATTCTTGATTAGTTATTCACCAACTGATACACACCTAGTCTAGCAACTGTGTCCCTTAGGGCTTGGACATTTTGATCAGTATTGAGTTACTCTTGGTGATGAATGTTGATATCCCTATCCAGAGTACAATCTGTGCTCTTTCCACCCTCTGTGCATCTTCAAAGTGTTGTTCAACATGGAGGGGAACCAATTCATCAGCAGTTGGTGGTAATGAGGAGTTTCCTTGCCCATATTTGACAATTTACTATAAGACTTTAAAAGGTATGAAGTCAATATTAAGGACTCTAGAGCTCTGTCCCAACTGTATATAATTGTTCCACCACTTATGGAACAAGACACACCGAGGAATAGTGATAGTTGTGCCTGGTACATTGTGTATAGGGTATGTTTTTGTGAGAATAATAGTGTCAGACCAGTCTGTGGGACAGCTTTCCCAACTTTAGCATAAGTCCAATGATGTTGGTGAGAAGGGCATTTGCATGGTCTGCAAGCCATTATGTGCCATTTTCACTTCCTTCCTTTATCTTGGTCAATGCCATGTGATCCATCTGGTTTCTATTTGTGATATTCTAAGCAGGCAGAAAACTCAAAGTAACACAATGGTGAGTATTTGTTAACATGTAGACATTTACTTAAACAGTAAATGACAACTTAATGCTTGTCTCTGCTGGCACTTTGTTGTCTAGAGAAGGTGAACATCTCTTTATACTCTGGAGTCCACAAAGATGTGAATTTTAGTATTGTCCTGTGCTGGCTGAGAAAACGTTTATAAATCCTTTTGTTTTAAATATAGCTTGCATTCAATATATCAACATTCTTTCAAGAAAGATCACTTTAAACCTTTAAATAAGCTTTAAAGAAAATAAAAATCAAAAATGCCGCAGTTGCAAATCTGTCAGCATCATGGATTAAACATGAATGCAATCAAAGTCACAAAGGGCAACTAATCCCTGTGGCTATATTGCACTCTCCTCAACCTATTCAATCTCATAACTGAGGTTAAAATATTCAACAACTCCATCCTCCTCTGGTGCCTTTCTTCCATTTTCAAGTTCATTAGAATATCATCTACTGCATCCATTGTACCCGGTGTGGTCTCCTCTACATCGGGGAGACAGGACGCCTTCTTGCGGATCATTTCAGGGAACATTTCTGGGACATCCACACCCACCAACCTCACCACCCTGTGGCTGAACACTTCAACTCCCCCTCCCACTCCATCAAGGACATACAGATCCTAGGCCTCCACCACCGCCAAACTATTACTACCCGATGCCTGGAGGAGGAATGCCTCATAATTTGCCTTGGGACCCTGCAACTACAAGGGATAAATGTGGATTTCAACAACTTCCCCATTTCCCCTCCCTCACATTATCCCAGTCCCAAGCCTCCACCTCAGCACTCCCCTCCAGACCTGTCCATCACTCCCCCCCTCACCTATCACCTTCTCCCTCACCTTCAATGCACCTATCGCTTTCTCAGCTACCTTCCCCCAAACCCCATTCTCCTCCCATTTATCTCTCAGCCCCAACCCACAAGCATCATTCCTGCTGAAGAGCTTATGCCCGAAATGTCGATTCTTCTTCTCCTTGGATGCTGCCTGACCTGCTGTGCTTTTCCAGCACTACACACTCAAATCATTAGAATTGTCTTTATTTAAGTCCATTTTTACCTATCCAATTGTTACCACAAAATATCCAGTAATAGCTGCTGTCCACACACTACATACCTGTTACTTTGGAGTCTTCCATGGATCTATCCCTTACTCTGCCTTTGCCAACTCGCATGCAGCCTCTTGACATGTCCTTCAAAGATGTGTGATCTAACTCCTAATGTACATGATGGCATTCAGCTTTATCTCTGCACCATGTTAATTGCTTCTGTATTGTCATCCTGCTACTCTATTGCTAACCTCCTGATGTTTCACCATTTTGACCAGCTGAACACTAGAAACTCAAAGCTATTAACTTTACCCTATCACAAAAACTGTAAATTGTACCATTGATTTCATCCTACTCCCCAAATACTGCCAAAAGTTCAAATAAGCTGTTTGAGACTGGGAATCCTATTTGAACCTAAGCTTGGCTACATACTCCCTATTCCCCCAATCAAAGATCTCCTCGGTCTACCTCCATTATCCCACCAATTTTCACACCAGTCTTCAGATATCCAATCATCAACTGATGGCTAAGTCATTTCCACCAACAGATTCCACTATTCCAGTGCTGTATTGGTCAATTTCTCTTTTTCTCACCCTCTATAAATTTCAGCTCATGTACAACTTTGCAACTTACATTTTATCTTGCATGAAGCGTTAATGGTCCATCCTCTGCTTGCTGATATAATTGTATCCAATCCTCAAATCTCAAATTTAAAATCATTTCTCCCTAACTCTCTGCCACTGTCTATGCTCTGCCAGTCCTAAAACCCTCTGAAAACACAGACTTCCTCTAACTCTCTACTTTTATATATCAACCACTCTCTTTCCCCAACAGAGGAAGTGATAGAGGTGGATACAATTACAAAATTTAAAAGACATTTGGAAAGGTATATTGGTAGGAAAGATTTGAAGGGACATGGGCCAAACGCAGGAAAATGGGAATTTTAGAAAACCTGGTCAGCATGGGCAGGATGGGCAGAAGGGGCTATTCCCATGCTGTATGACTCTATGACTCTCGGTCAAGTTCTGTGATTTCTTTCATATATTTCTCCACTTCCTCATCTCCTTTGAAATCATTCATAAGGCCCATTCATTTTTGGCTCAGTAAAACCTGACTTTCTGATTTTGCATCTTTGAAGTACCTCAGCACTTTTCTTTTAGTTAAATGTGCAATATAATGCATGTTTCTATTGTTGTTAATTACCTTTCAATCAGTTGATCCAAATATCTTCAGAGAAAGGAGGAAGGAAGGAGTTGGTAACAACTACAGCCAGAAATTAATTCTTCCATCCTCCCAGTGATGAACACTACCATTCACAGAGAGGAAACTGAGGCAACCAATTGCACTCTGACATCTCAGAGGAAACTGTGACCTGAAGTCCATTAAAGTTGCCAACATCAGTAACAACCTAAACCCATTAGATTTTCATTTGCCCAAAAGACTTGTTCTTTAATGTTAGTAACTTGTCAGTTGTGCTATTTTAATTATAAATTATAAAATTGCCTCACCAATTTGTACCAGTTTAAAACATTAAGTTTAATATCAATTTGTAATCACCGAGCCAGTTAGGGATGAGTTAATGTGGCTAAGTGAACTACAATTGCAACCTCCATTATTAACTGTAATTTAACTATATTTGCATAATTGTTGTACAAACTCTAATGTTTAAGAATTAATTACAAATAAATTCTTTATGCTAACAGTGAAGAAATATTAGTTAATTTCTCTCTCATTTTGGCATCTTAGTTGAAGATTTTGTAGGAACGGTTTAACTCATTTATTCATTAGGTTATGCAGATTCCAAGGTTGTGTGCATGTTAACAGAATCCAAATTGCTTACGTCTAACAGTTTGATGAGTCACCCAACCTAAGGCATTTTACCCTTCCCTGATCAAGGGCAGTGAACTTCCTAATGACTGTTTGATGAGAAGGTATACTTGAGTTAGTTTTGTCTGATACACTTCAGACATTATTCCTTTGAAAATTCGCTATGGATCAATGTAAGCATCATGATAGTATTCTTTATCTGAAGAGAAGATGAAAACTCTATTATTATTACAGTAACATTGACAAACATTGACAGTAGTGGAGTAAAAGTGTGAGATTAAGAAGGTTGTTCTTGCTTTTGGAGGATATCAGTCCAACCCTTCCTCCTGCATCCACCTTCACCTTCTAAGGTAGGCAGCCACCAAGACCAACATGCCAACAGCATCAGGACCCATTAGGAAATTACCTAATGTGGTAGCAGAAAGAGAGAAGGAGTTTCTTCAATCTCAAAAATCATTGGTGGCATACCCTGAAGATAAGCACATTTCTCCGTACACCAGGAGAAAGTGAGCACTGCAGATGGTGTAGAGTCAGAGTCAAAAAGTGTGACACTGGAAAAGCACAGCAGGTCAGGCAGCATCGAGGAGAAGGAGAGCCGATGTTTCGGACATAAGCCCTTCATTCCTGATGAAGGGTTTATGCCCAAAACGTTGATTTTCCTGCTCCTGGGACGCTGCCTGAGCTGCTGTGTTTTTCCAGTGCCATACTTTTCGACACTTCTCCATACAGTCCATGCAAATAGCGGAGGATGAGGACCATTTATATCAAGGTGAGTATGCTACCATTGGACCCCTCAGGATGTGTGAGGTGAGGTGAACAGGATGCTCAGCTTTTTTCAGCTCCAATTCCATTTTCTGGGCCAAGGTGAGATGCTACATTGATACACGTTCTGTATGTCCCAGGAAACGGTAACAGTATTTTACTCAATGATAGCATGAGATCTGTGGGGTGCAGGAATGGGAGGCTATCCTGTCCTGATAACTGTGAAGCTGACTGAACATTTATGCTACTGGCTCCTTCCAGAGAGCAATGGGTAACCTGCATGTGATTTCTTCATGTGCCAAAATGCATCAGGACTGTAACCAATGCCATTTGTGCAAAACCACACCTGTTAATTTTATTTCCTAATGTCGAGGAATGGATTCAGAAACATAGCTGTTTACCCCGGGTACAGGGAGTCACTGACACAGCACAATGCTGTGGAATTCATCAGTCGGAATAGATTCCAGTCAACGAATATGCATGTGATCTGGGTTCGCCATTCCACTTCCTGGAGGTCTGTGCCTGCCACTCTGGCAGCTGCCATGACCCATATATCCTGGAGCACACTTGTGCACCTCGTGCTTGTGAGGGTCCAAGTGCCTTACAAGGCTGGTTACTAGCTGACAAGGGCTAACCACTGTGACAATGGCTCATGATACCATTGCATAGTCCTCTGACTGTTGCAGAGCACAGATACAATGATTTGATTGATTTGTTATTGTCACATATTCCTGGGTATAGTGGAACGTTTTGTTTTGCATGCAGCACAAACAGATCATAACATACAAAGTGCGGAAGGGTAATAGAACATACAATGTTATAGCCATGGAAAAGGTTCACAAAGAGGAGGTCAACATTAAGTTTGAACGCTGAAATTAATATTGCCCCATGCCTCAACCAGAGCTGGGATGAAGCAGAGTTAGGGCTGCTGAAGATGAAATTCCATTACTTGGACCAGTCCTTCGGTATAACCTGGACAGACAGAGTGTGCCCTATCATCCTCGCAGGCTGTGCACTGCACAATTAGAGCAGACAATGAGGTGATGTGCTGGATGCTGAGGAACTGGGGGAAAGGGGGCATCTTGTAAGGAAGGAGGATGTTGGCGATGAGGAAGCTGACATTGTTCATGACAGAGGTCAGCTATGTCATGTGGTAAAAGCCACACAGAACCTAATTGACACCATCTTCCAAATGATGAGAGGTAGGTGAAGTAGACAATTATGGAGGCAATACCTCCCAAACCCATAACTTCTATCAGTTAGAGGTTCTAGGGGGGTATGTGTAAATGACTATCATAACCCTCAAAGCTGTAGATCATGCACCTTTCTGACTTGGACATATTATGCCATTATTTCATTATCTATTGAAATTCCAGCCTAAATGCAATGTGGGGATATCTTCATTAAATGAACTACAGTGATTAAAGAGCAATACTTTTTCAGGACAGTCAGTATTAATTACTAAATGATAATGGCACTAGTAACTTTGGAATGAATTCAATAAAATTGAGAAATGGTGAGCCAAGCCCACAATATGAAGTGAACTACTTTCCAAAAATAATCAAGCTTCCCACCTATAAAGCCTAAATAAGTTTCTTATTAACAACAAATATCTATATTTGGGCTTCTTTAGAAAATTACATTTTGTTGATCTTTTTCATATCATATTCAAAACCATTACAATTTTATCTGAAATATGTTTCTTACAGGGCAAGGAATAAAGAATAGTTTGTCAGAATCAGCAGTGATGATTTGGGCTGTATGGCGTGGAACATGTTGATGGTAATGCGGGAAGAAAAACAAGGAAATAGGTTAATTTTTTTAAAAATGCTGACCAAAACTTGAGTGATTGAATTAGAAAATAAATCATTGCATGATAATATGAATGCAAATACACTCAAACTGAACTACCATCATTCAATTCAGCAAGTGTTGATAGGCTGGTAATAACCTTGCTGCTCTATTGATGCCATCAGTGTGACCAATGCCATTAATACAATATTAATGCAGTTTGTGCCATTTCAAAAGAGGTCCACCTCTGTGCATCCTTACCACTCATTACATTTTATATTAATTTATTGGGGTTCAGGGAAGTCCTTGGTGAGTGAGAGAGAGAAAAATAAACTCCATGCACAAAAGACCTGTTAAGCTGCACTGCTGAAAAGGCAACTGGACTACACGGTTCCCATGCAATTAAGGGTCCTGTGAATCATCAAGCAGTTGGATGATCTTGATGCTGTTAGAACCAGGGGAAAGTTCTAGAAAATAGTAGGTAGTTTAGTGTTGAGGTCAGGGCACCAGAAATGTCCTGAAAGCTTTTGGGTTCAGCAGCAGCATTGTGCAATTAATAACTTGCTGCAGCAGAGAATGGGCAGTCGTATTGAAAATCGATAAACAGCACGTGTGTTTTGTGCAACTAAGAAAGGTTGGAGTTCAGAAACAAATCCGGGGCAGCACTGACAAGCTGGAGTTGTACTTCTGACTAAGTGCTAGAGGGTAGTTTTCAAGAATCCAGAAGAGTTAGGCACAAAGGAAATGTGGACTATAAGAATGTGAGCAGTCATTAAGGCAGTTCACAGTGGAGTGGGTTTTTGAAGGAGTTTCAAGGTCAGGTTGTCAAAAGTGAAAATCATAATCCTGTAGTGTTTAATGAAACATGATGACCCATAATGTCACTACTATCTTTGTCAGGAGGGGGAGACAGGGAGTGCTGAGAATTTCATGGCATCGATAACTTTTGTTATTTGATATGCTCTGTGGGATGCTCAATTAATACTTGTCTGTTACCCATATGGGCCTCGTCACATTTGGATTGTTAGAATATAAGTCATATCCATCTTTGCAACATCTAAACTTCTTTTGTCAATAATATTTAAAGGTTTGATTGAGTAAATTGTTTTGGCAATAAACCAGTTATTTGTTCTTGACTAACAAAACCTGACAGACTTGTTCTTAACACTGAATGTGACACAGTCTGAGAGTTACATGATTGGTCAGGTCGCCAACCTGGATAAATATAATCTCTGTTAATGACCTAGTGGAGGATTGAGATTAGTAATAAATCATTGCACACTGTCTCCAGCAAACCCTCAAACCCCAAGAACTACCACCCCACCCTTCACCCCCCCCCCACCCGCCCTTGCTGCAAGTCTTGTCATAACAGTATATATATAAACCATTTCTCTTGTGATATTCCGCATGATGAATCAAAAAGCTATGTTGTTTCATAAGCAAACAATCTTACAGTGAACAGGAAACAATTCAATCCAGTTCGCCAGCTGCTTGAAAGAGCTATCCAAATAATCCCACGTATTTGTTCTTTGCAATGCATATCTACATTTTTCAGCTCTAAATCCAATTCACAACTGAAACTGTTTCCACCACCTACCAGGCAGTGCATTCAGGGTGAGAGTTCTAGATAAGATATGGTGATAAAAGTTGCATGATCCATCACCTGATATTATAGCTGTTCGTTCTCTCTTGTGGTATCTTATGTAGATAATAACACTTTACCACACCTCTTGCCTCTGCATATAAACCGGAATAACAATTTGGATAAATATGAGGTATTGCATTTTGGTAATACAAACACATTTTTTTTTCCACAGAGAGTAGTTTGTGTGTGGCATGAACTGCCAGAGAAAGTGATGGATGCAGGTGCAGTTGCAATGTTTAAAAGATATTTGCATAAGTTCATGAATAGGAAATGTTTGGAGGGGTATTGGCCAAGTGCCGGTAGGTAGGACTAGTTTAGTTTGGGAATATGGTCAGCATGTACTGGTGGATCGAAGGATCTGCTTCTATGCTGTATGTCTCTATGACTCTATGATTCAATAGGTTGCTATTTGCATTTATCCTCATCTCTTTGAGATGATGTAACTGCCCACAACACAGGACTTAATCATATTGGTGTCAGACTGAGCTGACATCTTTGCCAAATATTACTGAAATCATGTGGGTTTTCATGACAATCCAATAGCTTCATTGTCACTTGTACTACTACCAACTTTTAATTTCAAGACTTTTTCTGGGAAATAGGTCCCAGCTAATATGGAAACTGATTTCCTGTTTCTAAATAGAACTCAAACTGATTCTAAATTGCAGCTGTTTGAAGTATGCATTGCACTAGCTTTGAGCAGTTCCATAGGTGATAGTATTAATTCTTGGGGGTATCAACATGCTCTCCCAGATCCCACAGATATAATCTGGTCCAATGAAAACATGGAATCCCACCCTCCACAATTGTTACATGTATTCGCCCACCTGCTACATTCAAACTTTCCTCAGCTCACTCTCTGTTTCCTTTGTCAGATCAAGTGAGGTGCATCAGAATATTTGCTTGAAGAACTGCACTTGACTTGGAAAATATAACTGAGGCTAGAGCCTTGAAAAATTACAGGAGCCATTTCATTCCAGCATGAACAGCCCAGCAGCATGCTCTACTGACAGCGTCCTAAGATTCAAATTAATCCCTTAGGCTGCAATTAATGCATCAGGAAAGCAGAACTCTGCACTGCACCCATGGAACATTTGTCAGGTTATTACAGAGGTTGATCATACAATAACATTAATTGGAAAGCATAAAATAGTAGGTGGCAAAAAGAATGCAAGAGTGGAGGAGCAGAAAGATCTGTTGATTTGCGGTGGCTCTTGGCCGTAAGTGGAAGATTAATGTTCTATATCCATTAAGTGCTTTATCGCAGGAATGAATCATATAAACCAAGTGGTCTAGGCTGGTCAGATAAGAAGAAATCTCTTTCAGAATTGATTGTGATTGTAATGGGGATTTTAATATCTATATGCACTCCTACAGTCTTTCTTCAAGTTTATTGACATGCTAATAATACCATGTCATGTGTTGAAGTGATTTGTCTATTGCTCTCCAGTATAGGATCTGAGCTGAGAAGAATGGTGGCACATCTCTCAGCACTCAACAGTCTTTTAAATCGTAAATTCTTGTGGCATTAGTGAAACTTTTGTGACCTTCAGAACAAGATCTGGCTCATTTTGAAATAAAGTTTTATTCTTTAAGTCATTCTTAATTGATAGGTAAAACTAAAGCATATGTATCTCTTACAGGGAAAAAATGGCATATGTGATTGTCAAGTTGTGTTGCAGGTGTTTGACCATTGCATTCAATCCCAACAGCAGAATTCAATGAATGTCCTTTGTACATACATGCAAATCAGGATTTGATGTTGATTTTGACAGTAGTTGAAGACAGTGATGAACAGGATACGCCACAGCTGTCAGCCCTTGACAGCCATTGTCACTTTAAATTGTAAATTCTTGTGGCATTAATTAAATTTTTGTGACCTTCAGAATAATCTCTTGCTGGTTTGAAATATACTATGTATTTGTAAGTCATTCTTAATTGATAGGTAAAACTAAAGCATATGTGCTGGCATGATTTCATAAGGGAACTCTGTTAGAAATTGCAGTCTTTAAAGCTGATTTTTTCGGTATTTGCTGTGTAGTACCCAAGTCTCCAGTTCTGAAGAAGAGTCAAACTGGACTTGAAGCATTAATTCTATTTCTTGATTAATTTGGACAGAGAGGAATGAAAGAGTTTTTTTAAGTGTCAGAACAGTTATTGGTGGCAAACCCTCAGATGAGATGTGCTGGATACATTGAGATATGCTTGTAATGGATAATGGTACATGCCTGCATTGGACAGCAACAGAGGGATTGAATTCAAGAGTCGTGAGGTGATGTTGCAGCTGTACAGGACTTTGGTTAGGCCACATTTGGAGTACTGTGTGCAGTTCTGGTCGCCTCACTTTAGGAAAGATGTGGAAGCTTTGGAGAGGGTGCAGAGAAGATTTACCAGGATGTTGCCTGGAATGGAGAGTAGGTCGTACGAGGATAGGTTGAGAGTTCTCGGCCTTTTCTCGTTGGAACGGCGAAGGATGAGGGGTGACTTGATAGAGGTTTATAAGATGATCAGAGGAATAGATAGAGTAGACAGTCAGAAACTTTTTCCCCGGGTACAACAGAGTGTTACAAGGGGACATAAATTTAAGGTGAAGGGTGGAAGGTATAGGGGAGATGTCAGGGGTGGGTTCTTTACCCAGAGAGTGGTGGGGGCATGGAATGCGCTGCCCGAGGGAGTGGTAGAGTCAGATTCATTGGCGACCTTTAAGCGGCATTTGGATAGGTACATGGATGGGTGCTTAATCTAGGATAGAAGTTCGGCACAACATCGTGGGCCGAAGGGCCTGTTCTGTGCTGTATTGTTCTATGTTCTATGTTCTATTCCACCTCAGCTTAAGTAGTACCTTGCCGTTGGGTCTTCACCACCAAAGGTAATGAAAATGGTCCACTTGAGTGCAATACTATATCGACTTCAATCGCTGAACTTGGTGTTGCATTCAGCACACGCAACTATGACACTGACATGACAGAGGAGGACACAAACTTATGTGGCTCACACATGACCCTTGGAAGTTGCTCAAAAGTTGATGCGTCTTCTGAGAGAACCAGCCTTTTATGCCATTATTTTTGATGACTTTAACTTTGCTTATATGCCCAGGTTCAGTTTGCAACCAAATGTGTTAGGGCTGCCCATGGCTGAAGCAATATAAAATGGCTGAAAAAGCAGCTTCTGTAGTCTGCTGTTTGAAGTTAAACTATAAACTATAAACTTCATAGTAGTATATCCAATGTAACTAGATTAAGATAACACACAAACGGTCAAGGGAAATATTTACAATGGGGACCAGAGGTATCCATTACATGATTCCAAACAGGAAAACATAAGAAGCTAATTGATTGAATAATTAAAACTAATTGGAACCCCAATAATCCAGCCACCACACAAAGAATGGAAGGATAAAGAAAAGAAGGACAAGGAAGATAATAGGCCTTAGCGTTAGAGCTTTGGGAATATGTAGAATTCATAAAATGCATAAATCACTTAATAGAGTGACAAAGGATGGCCAAAGTAATGCTGGCTATGCCAATTACACTGGCCCTTGAATCAATACCAGTAGCCCCGTCTCCACAAGGGAATGGCAGACACAGAATTGATTGGAGCACACTGGAGAAAGAATCATAGTGGCCCAGGAGATGGGGCTCCACCATTTATGCCTGTCATTCCTGTTAAAATGGAATACATTTCCCCAAACCCTGAGGTACGGGGAACACCTGGATTGGTGGGATTGCCTGCAAGGGACCATACCAGACATACCGTCAATACCCACAATTCCAGCTATTTTAGCCCAACCCACCCAGATGTGTATGAGTTATGTAATAATGTCACCTAGGGATATGTAAAAGTTACTAGGCAAGCTACCCACTTTAAAGCCTGGATATAATAAGAAGAACAAAGAACAAGGAAAAATTACAGCCTAGGAACAGGCTCTTTGGCCATCCAAGCCTGAGCCGATCCAAATGTACTGTCTAAACCTGTCGGCCAATTCCTAAGCATCTGTATCCCTCTGCTCCCCACCTACTCATGCATCTGTCCAGACGCATCTTAAGTGAATCTACTGTGCCCACCTCTACCACCTCTGCTGGTAACGCATTCCAGATGCCCTCCACCCTCTGTGTGAAGTACTTGCCGCATGTATCCCCCTTAAACTTTCCACCTCTCACCTTGAAGGCGTGACCTCTCATTATTGAATCCTTCACCCTGGGAAAAAGCTTGTCTGCATCCACCCTGTCTATACCCTTCATGATTTTGTAAACCTCAATCAGGTCCCCCTCAATCTCCTTTTTTCTAATGAAAATAAACCTAACCTGTTCAACCTCTCTTCATAGCTAGCACCTTCCACACCAGGCAACATCCTTGTAAACCTTCTCTGCACCCTCTCCAAAGCGTCCATATCCTTTTGGTAGTGTGGCAGCCAGAATTGTACACAGTATTCCAAATGTGGCCGAACGAACATCCTGTACAATTTTAACATAACTTGCCAGCTCTTATACTCAACACCCCGTCCAATGAAGGCAAGCATACTATGTGCCTTCTTGACCACTCTATCCACCTGTGCAGAAACCTTCAGGGTGCAATGGACCCGCACTCCCAGATCTCTCTGCCCATCAACTTTTCCCAAGGTTCTTCCATCCATTGTATAATTTGCTCGAGAATTAGACTTGCCCAAATGAATCACCTCACATTTGTCTGGATTGAAATCCATCTGCCACTTTTCCATCCAACTCTCCAGTCTATCTATATTCTCCCGTATATTTTGACAGTCTCTTATGCTTTCTGCTACTCCACAAATCTTCATGTCATCTGCAAATTTGCTGATCATACCAACAGTGCCCTCTTCCAGATCATTTATGTATATTACAAACAACAGTGACCCCAACACTAACTCCTGTGGAACACCACTGGTCACCTTCCTCCATTTCGAGAAACTCCCTTCAACTACCACTCTCTGTCTCCTGTTGCTCAACCAGTTCCTTATCCACCTAGTTAGAACACCCTGCACATCACGCGACTTCACTTTCTCCGTTAGTCTACCATAGAGAACGTTATTAAACGCCTTATGAAAGTCCATGTATATGACATCAACAGCCCGTCCTTCATCTATCAACTTGGCCACTTCTTCGAAGAACTCTATTAAATTGGTAAGACACGATCTCCCCCACACAAAACCATGTTGCCTATCACTGATATGCCCAATCTTTTCTAAATATAAATAGATCCTATCCCTCAGTACCCTCTCCAGCAACTTTCCCACCACTGACGTCAGGCTCACTGGTCTGTAGTTACCTGGAATATCCCTACTACCCTTCTTGTACAGGGGGAACAACATGAGCAACCTTCCAGTCGTCCGGCACCTCACCTGTATTTAAGGATGCCACAAAGATATCTGTTAGGGCCCCAGCTATTTCCTCTCTCACCTCCCTCAGCAACCTGGGATAGATCTTATCTGGTCCTGGGGATTTGTCCACCTTAATAACCTCTTGCCTATCCAACACATTTTCCCTACTTATGCCAACATGATCCAGACTCATCAAACTTCTATCTCTATTCTCAAGATTCATGTTCCTCTCCTCAGTGAACACTGATGCAAAGTAATCATTCAGAATCTCACCCATTCTCTCAGGTTCGACACAAAGCCTTCCTTCATTATCCTCTAGTGGACCAATCCTTTCTCTCGTTAACCGCCTGCTTCTTATATAAGAATAAAATGTTTTGGGATTGTCCTTAATTCTGCTTGCTAAAGCTATTTCATGACCCCTTTTAGCCCACTTGATTCATCATTTAAGACATGTCCTACTCTTCCGATATTTCTCCAGGGCCTGTTCTGTTCTTAGCTGCCTAGACCTTCTGTACGCTTCCCTTTTCCTCTTGGCTAGTTGTATAATTTCTCTTAGGTAAAAATAAGGACTGCAGATACTGGACACCAGAGTCTAGATTAGAGGGTGTTGGAAAAGCACAGCAAGTCAGGCAGCATCCATGGAACAGGAAAATTGACTTCCTGAAGAAAGGCTTTTGCCCGAAACATTGATTTTTCTGCTCCTCGGATGCTGCCTGACCTGCTGTTCTTTTCCAGCACCACTCTTATCTGGTACAATTTCTCCTGTCATCCACGGTTCATGAATCTTGCCCTTCCTATCCTTTGCCTTTAATGGGACATGCCTATCCTGCACTATCTTTAACCCATCTTTGAAAGCCTCCCACATATCAAATGTGGTCTTCCCTTCAAACAGCTGTGTCCAATCCACATTTCCAAGCTCCTACCTAATTTTGATATAATTGGCCTTGGCCCAGTTTAGTACTCTTCCCTTAGGACCACTCACATCTTTATCTGCAAGTATTCTAAAACTTATAGAATTGTGGTCACTGTTCCCAAAGAAATCCCCCACCGCAACTTCTACCACCTGTCCTGGCTCATTCCCCAGTACAAGGTCCAATATGGCCCCTTCCCTAGTCGGACTATTTACATACTGCTCTAGAAAACTCTCCTGGAAGCTTCTTACAAATTCTACCCCATCCAGACCTCTGACATTAAGTGTATCACAGTCAATGTTGGGAAAATTAAAATCTCCCGTCACCACTACCCTAGTCCCTCTACATCTTTTCATAATCTGTTTACTTATTTGCTCTTCTACCTCACGCTCACTGTAATACAGCCCCAGCATTGGAACTGCACCCTTCTGATTTCTCAGCTCCACTCATAATGCCTCACTACCCACGACCTCCATGGTGTCCTGCTTTAGCACAGCTGTGGTATCATCCCTGACCAGCAATGCAACTCCACCCCCTCTTTTACTTCCCTCCCTGTCCTGTCTGAAACATCTATATCCTGGAACATTTAGTTGCCAATCGTCATGCCCTTCCTTCAACCAAGTCTCTGTGATTGCAATAACATCGTATTCCCAGGCACCAATCCAATCCATCTGCCTTACACACTGGAGTCCTTGCATTAAAGTAGATGCATTTCAGGCCACCAGTTCTTTTGCGCTTATCCGCTCTCTGCCTACTCTTCCATTTATTAATGCTATCTTTATAATTCTTACAGTCTCCATTCTCCACCTCACTGCCTACTTGTTTTCTCTTCTGGTTCCCAGTCCCTTGGCACATTAGTTTAAAACCTCCCCAACAGCAGTAGCAAAAACTCCCCCAAGGTGATTGGTTTTGGTCTGGTTCAGACGTAGACCGTCCATTTTGTATTAGTACACCTTCCCCAGAACCAGTCCCAATGTCCAACAAATCTGAACCCCTCCCTCCTACACCATCTCTGAAGCCATGTGTTTATCCTGCCTATTTTTTCATTTCTACACTGGCTAGCATGTGACACTGGTAGTAATCCCGAGATCACTACCTTTGAGGTCCTCCTCTTTAACTTCTCTGCTAGCTCCCTAAATTCTTCTTTCAGGACCTCATCCCCTTTTCTACTTAAATCGTTGGTGCCTGTATGCACTAAGACAACTGGCTGTTTGCCCTCCCCTTTTAGAATGCTCTGCAGCCGATCGGTGACACCCCTGACCCGAGCACCTGGGAGGCAACATACCATCCGGGAGTCCCATTTTTGGCCACAGAACCACCTATCTACTCCCCCCACAATAGATTCCCGTATGACTGTGGCTCTATGAGTCTTCTTCCTGCCCTTCTGAGCAACAGTGCTTGCCATGGTGCCATGATCTTGACAATTGCAGCCCTCCCCCGTTGAGCCATCTCCCCAGTAGTATCCAAAACGATATACCTGTTTTGGAGGGAGATGACTGCAAGGGAAACCTGCACTACCTTCCTAATCTTTCTGTGTCTTTTGGTCACCCATTCACTGTCTCCCTCAGCAATTCTAACCTGCGGTGTGATCAGTTCACTAAACATGCTATCCATGACCTCCTCAGCATCGCGGATGCTCCGCAGTGAGTCCATCTGCAGCTCCAGAGTTGTCATGCAGTCAAACAAGAGCTGCAGCTGGACACACATCTTGCAAGTATGAGAGTCAGGGAGATAATGAGATAATAATGAGATATTCTGGTAAAAGTTGAAGGCATTGTGCACTTTCCACAATCTACATAACAGGGATATTGCAGGTCCAGTCTGTACTAAAATGCCAGAGAAATACTGGATGTGCCTGTTACAACCTCACCAAAATGGTGCCTGGCTTGCTGATCTAGCACCAAGTACTCAAGCACAAGTTCAAACGTATCAGGCATTTAAGGCAGGCAATACTAACACTATGGGAGCAATCACCGTAAATTGGAACTTAGAAGTGAGTATCTCTCAACAAAAAGGTAAGAGCACCATTGAATACGGAAACTTGAAATTTCAAAACTTCAAAGCCCATTGTGGGATACCAAATACATTTCAAAATGAGCCGACTTTTCTCCAAATGTACAAAGGTGGCCTCAGCATTGCTCATCAGGCAATCCTTGAAACAGGACTGGTCATGTTAATAGTTATAATGACTTAGAAAATTGGGCAACTAGGGTGGAGAATATACAAAGCACAAAGATAACAGCCATAGAGATTGAGATTGAGGACTATATTTTGGCAATTAACGATAGAAAAGTGTGATGTTACAATTGCGACAGACCAAGATACTGTGTGCTGGAAGTAAAGCCCCAAATGTAACTTCAGAAAGAGATGTAAGAATTAAAGGGGGCAGAAGAAAAGGACAAGGCCACCGAAGGGGAGATGGTAGAGACAAGATTATGATGGAGCCCAGCAAAATGATGAATCAATAACTGATGAGTATTATTGAGCAGTTATCCAAAAGCCAAAGCCCCCAGTAGGTAGCAGCAACTCCTGGAGGTTCCCTGATGCCTGTCTATGGGTAGCAGCATTGATAGAGGTGCAAAGCATGAATAGACATAGGAGTGTTAGTGTCAGTTATGGCCTTGGATCTGCCACTCATGAAACATCAAATTTGGATGAAGGTGTTGAGGGCTGGAAAACAAGCATATAAGAGCTAAATGTAAGTATTAGAGATAGACAGCTTAATAATTCCCACACATTTGGGTGTGTAGTAACTGTGAGGGTACCGTATAGGGAATAGATTAGATTAGATTACTTACAGTGTGGAAACAGGCCCTTCGGCCCAACAAGTCCACACCGCCCCACCGAAGCGCAACCCACCCATACCCCTACATCCACCCCTTACCTAACACTATGGGCAATTTAGCATGGCCAATTCACCTGACCTGCACATCTTTGGAGTGTGGGAGGAAACCGGAGCACCCGGAGGAAACCCACGCAGACACGGGGAGAACGTGCAAACTCCACACAGATAGTCGCCTGAGGCGGGAATTGAACCCGGGTCTCTGGCACTGTGAGGCAACAGTGCTAACCACTCTGCCACCGTGCCGCCCATAAATGGGAGCATTAGTAGAAATCAATAGGAAGTGACATCATCCGAGAATGCCGCTCCCTCACCACCAGACGCCTGGAGGAAGAACGCCTCATCTTCCGCCTCAGGACACTTCAACCCCAGGGCATCAATGTGGACTTCAACAGTTTCCTCATTTCCCCTTACCCCACCTCATCCTAGTTCCAAATTTCCAGCTCAGCACTGTCCCCATGACTTGTCCTACCTGCCTATCTTCTTTTCCACCTATCCACTCCACCCTCCTCCTTGACCTATCACCTTCATCCCCTACCCCACTCACCTATTGTACTCTATGCCACTTTCTCCCCACCCCCACCCTCCTCTAGCTTATCTCTCCACCCTTCAGGCTTTCTGCCTTTATTCCTGATGAAGGGCTTTTGCCCAAAACATCGATTTTACTGCTCCTCGGATGCTGCCTGAACTGTTGTGCTTTTCCAGCACCACTAATCCAGAATCTGGTTTCCAGCATCTGCAGTCATTGTTTTTACCGAGCATGTGTCAGGACTAAATGTGTTACACACCAGACACACCCTAGTGGAACTATTCAATACCAGAAACTGCATCTGAATCTACAAGAATGATGCTCGAGGCATTACTACAACCAAAGAATAAATCAGTCAGAAAAACCAAAAGCAGAAATTGCTCAAAAACTCAGCAGGTCTGGTAGCATTTGTGGAGAGAAATCAGAGTTTACATTTCGGGAACAATGACCCATCTTGCAAACTGGGTTCTGGGTGAGTTCTGAAGAAGAGTCACTGGACTCAAAAGGTAGGTCTGATTTCTTTCCATGGATGCTCCCAGACCTGCTGAGTTCTTTTCCAGCAATTTCAGTTTTTGGTTTCTGTTTCTGATTTCTAGCATTCTTTCAGTTTTTTTCCTTTCAGAAATCAGTTAGGATAGTCCGAGATGAGTACAGTCTTGCAAAAGAAAGTACTAACAGAGGGGGAACCTCATCACTGTCAGACAGAGATGGATTAGGACCCTACAGAGGGAATTGCAAATGAACCCCTAAATGATACAGATCTGACTATACATGTAGATCGTCAATTCGTTAATGGACAGTTTTGGATTAACTGGGCTGTTGTAGACCATCAGTGGGAGACAACAGCAAAATGGGGCTGCAAGGAAACTCTTTCAGCCCAAGTAGCTGAATTGATACTACTGGCAGTAACTTTAAAACTAGTACAGGGAAATAGAATTAGCAACTACGCAGACACCCGTCACTACAGTGTAGTACATGACTATGTGAAGCCATGGAACTAGAGAGGGTACATCACCTCAAGGGGTAGTCACATAAAACATGAGAACATAATCCGAGAATTAGTAGAGGTAACTCAATACTCTACAGAAGCAGTAGTTATATAGATAAAGGCACAGAGAAAAATGGAGAACACAATGTAGGAATAGGCAAGAAGACATAGCAGCCAGAGAGGGTAGAGACAGCAATCCCAAGGGCTATGCACATGCCAGCCATTGGACCAGAAGAGATGAATATTCTAAAATTGCAGGCAGAAACAAGTATGGAGGAAATACTAAGTAGGGGACAGAATGGAGTAAAATGAGATGAAAAGGAAATATGTAAGAAAGGATTTTTAGTTGTTACACCTGAATGTATCCAGAACTCTTCCTGAAAACTTATCACAAGCTCGACTATACCAGTCACAATGGCATGCTGGGCCACCTTCTTAATGGCCTGGCATTGGGAGAGATGTGGCCAAACATCGACAACGTTGGAGTATATGTACACAGCACAACCCAGGCAATCCAGTAAAGATCTGGATGGCACACTAAACACACCCCAAAGTACCTTGGGAGTACCTTCAGATAGATTTCACTGGGCCTCTTCCCAACGGCAGGAGAATGAAATTTCATTTAGTAATCATAGGCCAATTTACCTGGTGGATCAAAGCCTTCCCATTAAGGGACTGCAGTGCCTTCATGGTAGTGAGGATATTAGCTTACAAAGTAATTCCCAGATCTGGAGTGCCCCTTCAAATTAATTCAGAACAGCACACACGCTTCATATAACATAATCATGACACATGCATGTATAGATATGAAAGGCAAAGGCAATGGAAACATTGGTCTGAATTTAGTTACATAAAAACAACAACTGACAGACCCTAAGATAGAAATGCAATAAACACCACCTGGTACACAGTGTTATGCCAAGAATGGAAGAATAAATTGGAAAAAAGACTGTTCAAAGCCTTGGGAATAATATTAGCATTAAAGGAATATGGAACATTTTCAGATGGCTTCCTAGCAGGCCATGGGAATTAGTAATGAAGCTCAGATACAGAGGGAAAATGAAATAACACAGAGGATAAAGAAATGATAAGGGAATGCACTATAATCCCTGGATTACTCAGGATGTATCTTGCCCATATGGGAAATGACCCATTCAACAGTCTGGGGGAATGAACAACAACCAACATAGATTTGTGGTTGGTGACCACTAAGTCTCTTTTTCTGCTTGAATTACTGATATCCACCAGGAAAATAAATGAGATTGAACGGCTAAACTGGCTGTGGAGCGTGGCTTTACTATCTGGGAGTTTAGGACAACTGCTGGAAAAAAAGAATGAGGAAGTACAACCGATTGACAGAAGCGATGTAAGAAACTTTATGGATTATGGGGCACAGTATAATGTGCATACCAAGGAACAAAGGCTGGAGTAGTGATGGAACACATTCTAATGCATGGCTCGTAATATATCTGGGCAAAGATATAGTGTATCTGGGCAAAGATGTAGTGTATATATAGTGCTCTAAAGACATGCCTACTAAATGCTAATTGAGAAAGACAAAATGGATGCTCTTAGAGTCCTTTGTGCCTCTCCCTCTGGACAAGTGAACTCCAGAATATGCAAGGGGGAAAGTAACAGATTGTGGGTATTATGAGGATATGAGAGAGCCATTATTATCACTATACATGTGTTTTCCTCTGCCTCAATCACACCACATCCTCTCCTCTCTCTTTCTCAGAACTCCAAAAGAATTGGCATGCCCAGACTAATAGAGGAACAGATTACTGGAATCATCTGCTGATTGAGGCAGAGGTATTGTACAATAATGTCAAGCATGAAAGTATACCTGTGCTGATGAATATCTCAGCCATTCAAATACTGGAGTGTTACTCCACACAGTCAAAAGATATGTTTGATATATGTGATATGTACGACAAGCTGCAGATGCCACAGGCCTCACTAGATTTAGGGGATACAATAACTTACATAGACACAAAAGGAGATATTAAATAACATTGTACATACAACATATAGAACATAAAAATAAAGCACAGGAACAGGCTCTGCACATCTGTGCCACCCATGTTGCCACCATTCTAAACTTATCCCATCGACCTGCTCATGATCCAAATCCATATGGGTGACACGGTGTCTCAGTGGTTAGCACTGCTGCATTACAGCACCAGGGACCCAGGTTTGATTCCAGCCTTGGGGAACTGTCTGTGTGGAGTTTGCACATTCTCCCTATGTCTACGTGGGTTTCCTCCAGGTGCTCTGGTTTCCTCCCATAATCCAAAGACGTGCAGGTTAGGTGAATTGGCCATGCTAAATTGCCCATAGTGTCCAAGGATGTGTAGGTTAAGCTGCATTAGTTAAATGTAAAGTAACATGGTAGGGGAATGAGTCTGATTGAGTTATCTATGGAGGGTCATTGTGGATTTGTGAAGCTAAATGGCCTGTTTCCACACTGTAGGGATTCTAGAATTCCTCTATCCCCTACCTATGAGGACAGACAGCAATTTGTCTAAATGCCTCTTAAACTTTACTAACATATCTGCTTCTACTACCTTCCCTAATAGCATATTCAGGCACCTACCATCCTCTGTGTTAAAAGCCTTTCTTGCACATCCCCTTTAAACGTTTCTCCTCTCACCTTGAAGCTACATCCCCTAGTATTTGACGTTTTTACCCTCAAGAAAAGACTCCAACTATTCATCATATCCATGCCTCTCATAATTTTATCTGCCCCTACCTGTCTCCAATACTCTAACAAAAACAATCTAAGTTTGTCCAGCCCCTCATTATAGACAAGCAGGAGGCTGGAAGACCACAGCAAGTCAGGTAGCATCAGGAGTTGGAGAAGTCAACATTTCGGGTGCAATCCCTCTTCAGGACAGGGGGTGGGTGTTATGGGAGCTGCAGATAAAGGAGATGGGGGGGGGCAAGGTGGTGAGGTGAGGATAGGTGCACACAGGTAGAGGGTATGACCTGGTTGGTCAATGGGAGGAATGAATCCGGTTGGTGGCTGGGAGGAAGGGTTGATGAGAGGAATGGAAGGAAGGGGGAGGGGCTGGGAAAGGAGTCAGGTAATGGGAAGAGAGGTTATTTGAAACTGGAGAACTCAAGGTTGAGTCCTTGGGCTGTAGGCTGCCCAGCCGGAAGATGATGTGTTCTTACTTCATTTTGCGGTTTGGTTCATTGTAGCAATGGAGGAGACCATGGATGATCATGTCAGAAAGGGAGTGGGAAGGGGAATTAAAATGGGAGGTGATTGGGAGGTCAGGGTGGTCTCTGCAGGCCTGGCTGAGATGCTTGGTGAGCCATTCCCTAAGTTTACGTTTGGTTTCCCTGATGTAGAGACGACCACATAAGGAGCACCAGATACAGTAAACTAGGTTGGAGGAGAGGCAGGTGAACCTCTGTCTCACCTGGAAGGACTGCTTGGGGCCCTGGAGGGAGGTGAGGGAGGCTGGTGTGCCAACAGGATTTGCATCTTTTCCAGTTGCAGGGGAAGGTACCTGGGGGTTCTGGGGCTTTGGTCCAGAGAGTGGCACAAACTAGGATTGGCAAAGGGAAGGCACGAGGGGTGGGGAGGGGAAGATGTTCTTGGTGGTGGGGTCTAATTGGAGTTGGCGGAAGTGTTTAAGGATGATGTGTTGGATGCAGAGATTAGTGGGGTGGTAGCTGAGGACAAGGGGACCCTGTTTTTATTGCATTTGGGAGGAGTAGGTTAGTACAGTGGAACGGGGAGGGGATGTAATGTGGTGGTGGGCTACGTGGATGACAGAGGGAGGAAAAGCACGTTATTCAAAATAGGTGGACATTTGGGTTGCTTGAGAGTAGAATGTCTCCTTGTCCGAGCAGATGGAGCGGAGGCTGAGGAATTTGGAAAATGGGATGGAGTTCTTGCAGGATACTGGGTGGGAGATAGTTGTGAGAGTCTGTGGGTTTACAGTGAACAGCTGTCTGGAGACGGTCACCGGAGATGGAAGTGGAGAGGTCGAGAAAGGGGAGGGAGATGTCTGAAATGGACCAGGTGAATTTGAGGACAGGGTGGAAGTTGTGGGCAAAGTCGATGAACTGTTCCATTTCAGCCTGAGTGCAGGACACTGCCCTGATGCAGTCATCGATGCAATGGTGGAAGATTTGGGGTATAGTGCCTGTGGAGGTACTGAAGAGGAACTTTTCAACATAGCCGACAAAGAGGCAGGTGTAGCTGGGGCCTATCCAAGTGCCTGTGGCCTCCCCCTGGAAATGGAGGAGTTAAAGTTATTAAGGATGAGGACTAGTTCGGCGAGGCAGAGGAGGGTATGATAGTTAATATACTCAAATCAGGCAACGTCCTGATAAACCTCTTTTGTACTCTCTCCACATTCTTCCTGTAGTGTGCTGATCAGAACTGCACACCATGACTCCTAATGTGGTCTAACTAAAGTCTTATGCAGTTGCACATGACTTGCCAACTTTTATACTCAATGCCCCAACCAGTGAAGGCAAGCATGCCGTGCATCCTCTTTACCATCTTATTCATTTGTGTTGCCCCTTCAGGGAGCTATGGACGTGGACCCCAAGATCCTCCTGTATATCAATATCCCGAAGGTTTCTGCCATTAATTCTGTACTTTCAATTTGCATCTGACCTCCCATAATGCATCACCTCATACTTGTCTGAACTGAAACTCCCCCTGGCAGTTCTTTGTCCCAACTTTCTAACTGATCTATGTTCTGCTGTATACTTCAATATCTTTCTTCATTGGCCATAGCTTCACCAATTCTTGTGTTGTCTGCAAACTTGTTAGTCAGACCACCTAAGTCATTTATATATGTTACAAACAACAGCAGTCGCAGCACTAATCCTTGCAGAACACCACTGATGACTGAATTCCAGTCAGAAAAACACCCCGCCACAACGACTGTCTCTCTCCTATGACCAAGCCAATTTTGTATCCAATTTGTTAACTTACCATGGATCCCAAGCAACTTAATCTTCTGCACCAGCCTACCATGAGGATCTTGCCAAAAGTTTTAGTAAATCCATGTAGACAACATCCACTCCCCTTTCCCTCGTCAATCATCTTTGTCACTTCCTCAATCAAGTTAGTGAGTCAAGACCTCCCCTGTATTAAAGCTATGCTGACCATACCTAACAAGTCCATTCTTTTCCAAATGCAAGTAAATCCTGTCCCTAAGAATCTTCTCCATTAATTTCCTTAACTCTGATGTAAGGTTCACCAGACTATAATTTCCTAGATTATCGCTGTTGCTCTACTTAAACAAAGGAACTGGTTATTCTGGGATCTCAGCTGAGCCTAAAGAGGATACAAACATCACTATCAAGGCTCCAACAGGCGTCAATACTGAAACTTCCATTATTAATTCCTTCAATATACAGGGTGTAATTGAGAACATGATCACATGTTCACATGATGTTAAGAATTCCAGGTAATTGGATGAGTAGTTAGATGATAGCTAAATGAGATGTACTAATTGATAACTTAAATTGCAAGTTTTTCATTGTTTGATGGAGAAGCCTGCCCAGAGGCTCTCTCACCGTTAGTATAAAACAACAAACACTTTGAACCTGGATCGAGTGATTCATTACATCATTCTACCCCAACTGCTTGTACCTAATCACTTTTGTTCAGTATTTGATCCCTAAACACCCTCAAAGCTAATCCTTATGGAACAGGTGATAGAACTAATGCAAATCCAATGGAGCTGGATGCTGCAAATACAGCATGTTTCAGACATCAAACAGACACTTACTCTGTCCACATTGAGTGCTGTTCCAACCTTTCTCTAATAGGATTTCTCCTCTAAAGAAGGGAAAGTGGTGGCAAGGAGCACAATTCAGAGTGAAAACCATCATCACTGGGCCCTGCCTAGTTGTCAGATACCCCCTCTGAATCTCCAGGTTCCCTATGACTTTGCACAACCCCCAACAATAGATTTCAACCCATCCCTGCAATGTGGACACCCCCATATAGAACTTCATTGAGAACTGTCTTTCATGCCCTTTGAATCCCAGAAATACACCTTGTTGATGCCAACTCTGCTTCTCAATGTTTCTCCATAATGACGGTCGCAGTCACTAACCGCCCCTTGCATATTCTATCATGCCCTCTGATGCTGTTCCTAAATCATCCTATTGGACCCATTACCATCCTCATCTCTAAATTATAAATGCATTTGCAAAACCCCCTCCATCCTTGACTCTTGCATCCCTTCAATCATTGATTCCTCCAACAGTCCCAAACTCCTCTCCACTCCCCTCAACTTTTCAGAAACATTGATGGACAGATGCTCAGAACTATAATCTTCCATGGCCTGAGACCAACTTCAATGATCAACCCTTCGGCCTGACTGACCATACCCCTGACTGCTATATTTTCAACTCTTCGGCTAACACTATGCCATTTTCCTTAATGCTTGCACTGACCCTGCAAGACTGGCCACAGTACATCTCTCAAACTATATTGGAACAGATCGCTGAACTGTGAGCATCCCAAATGGATGTCAGACCATGATAGAGCCAAAGGACTATGTATAGGCTCTCCTTATGATTGATAGTGCCAGCATCTCCTGACAGAGAGTGATACACCCCCTGATTTGACTGAGGTCCAGTGCTCAATAGTTTTTACCATTTCCAGTGGTCAAATGACATGTTAACCTGGAAGTGTTACATTAGCATCTTGGTGTGCCTTATAGCTAGATGCCCATATTCCCCAAGATAGTCCAGTACTGATAAGCATGACACTACTAAGCTCTTAAGAATGGCATGATGACAGCCTTTGGCTCCAGCTTAACTGCTAATGCACAAATGGGCGTGGAGCAGTATGGAAAGGCAAAGTGAGGCATGGATTATGCAAACAAGAAGGTCGACCAAGAATGATTGAATGCTAAAAGAGCAAAGAAGCAGCCCTGAGATGCAGCCTGGTTCATTCTGTGAGCTAAGTTGCCTGGGTCCACACAAAGTGCCTTCACAATGCTAGGTACTGCTATGCCCTGCAGTGCACATCCATGCCTCAACAAAGACCTGGCAGTGTATCAGGGAGGTACCATGTTTTTTGAAATGGGTTGGAATATGCCAGATGTCACTGTAAATAAATATTAGGTGTTTGTGACTGATGCTTGTGGTGTATGCCCTGAGTACTGGTGTCCAATATCCAACATGGAGGTCATTCAGAGCAAGCAGCAAGCTGAATCCATTGGATACATGCTCTGGCTTCCTGTTGACTTTTGCTGACTTATAGCTCATTTGGCAAATTTGGCAGGATGGAAGGCAGAATATTATTGGGACAGGTTGTGGTGTTTACAAAGTATCTAACAAGTGCTAATTCATGTCAATTGGCATCTCATCACTGCCTAACTAGAATCTCACCATGCTGCTTGTGAAAGGCATAAAAGATATAATGAGATGATCTTAATTTCAAGGCATCCACATGTACATCTTACAGCTGAATAAGAATTCCAAGGAGTGCAAAGAAGAACTTAACAAGTAACAAAGGGAAAGTGACAGTATATTAACAAGGGAGATAGGGCTTGTGATAAGGTATGCTATAAAAAGAAACATGGCAAACATACTGGAACAAAACACTGATTTGTGAGCAGTGAATGGTAGTTTGAGGTGAGACTTAAAAGGTGCAAAGTCAGCTTTGAAAGATTTAATTTGGCAACAAAACAGTGATCCCCGCCCCCCCCCCCCCCCCCCCACCCCCGAAGCTGACCACACCTGTTGTATGATCAAAATCAGACAATTCCACACGCAAATTGGATAACACTGAACAGTGATAGCTGTTGGCATATGTAACCTTGATACATGCTGGGACATTTGTTGTGCAAGCAATTTCCCTGGTGAGTTTGGGCTCTTTTGGGATAGCATAGTGAAAGCAAGCACTCCTTTGACCTATGTCTCCTGTGCAGTGAAGCAAAACCAAACCAGTACGTGTTGACAAATGAGCCAGGGCAAAAAAAGGCATAGGGGAGTAAAGAACGAGTTTCAATTAAGGTTACCATTACAAGCAGATATCTTTCTTTTGGCAAGATTAGGAGCCTAAGGGAAGACCTGGACATTACAATGAAATGAGTTCTGATCTCATTCTCTTTATATCAAAACTGAATAGGTTGATATCAAAAACCCAGACCCTAAACTTGAAAAGAGATCCAAACCAAGTGAAGCCAAAGGTTTGCTTAAGGAACCGGTAGGTGATCTAAGTAAAGAACTGGGAAAAGGTAGCATTGATTTTCACCTGATAACAGCTAGGAGCAAACAGTTTCCCTTTGAAAGCCCTGGTGCATTTGCAGAGACGCTTCATGGCTGGGACCAAAAGACTCAGTTAGAACAGAGTGAGGAGGGGCATAGTCTAGAAATTAGGGACAGACTGTTTAGGAGAGATGTTAGGAAGCATTTGTACACACAAAGGGTAGCAGAGGTTTGGAACTCTCTCCCACAAATGGCAGCTGCTGCTGCTAGATCAATTGTGAATTTTAAATCATTTTTACTAAGCAGAAGTATTAAGGGATATGAGACAAAGGCATGTATAAGGAGTTAAGCCTCAGATCAGCCATGATCTCATTGAACGGCAGATGGAACAGATTCAAGAAGTTGAATGGCTGACTCCCGTTTCTATGTCCCGAGGACCCAAATAACAGTGAGTCGTGTGACTTGCCAAGTTTCAAGAGCCTCTTTCTGAAAGGGTTCCAGCCATCAGTCTGCAGCACAGGGGATGTTTACAGAAATAAAACAATGAATTGCGATGACCTTTATGGTGACATAACCTAGGTGTCAGATTCTTAACGAATTTATCCAAACATCCTCAAAGGCTGAGGTAACAGCTGTCAAAGGCCCATCACCCATCAAAAGTCTGGTCCCCTTAAAAATCCTGTGAAAAGAAAGGGTATATCTGTTTCCATTGTAATCAGCTGGGTTAGTACACCGACAGAAGGAAGGATACTGAAAATGAGAGCAAGTCCAACTTCTCACCTCCTCCTTTTCCCATATAGATGAGTGTTGACCTGATGGAACAGTATCTAGAGAGAATGGAGACAGCATTACAAGCAATGAGGATTGAACAGAGGGCTTGGCAGTTCGCTGCAGCACCAACATAAAATTCCCAGTGAGCCAACCAGAGTTCAGTTTGACTCCTCCAGCCTCCTAGGGACAGATGGTGTCCCCTCTCTGAGACAATGGTTATGGTCCATACTGTTGATAGTGGAGGCCAACATCAAGTCATGTACCGAATTCCAACTCCTCCATTACCATTTTTGTGACTCCTGTCCAGGCTCCATGAACGGCTCCATGAACCATAAATCCTGATATGGTTCATTAATTTTACTCAGACATCTATACAGGGGTCACTGCCCATCAAGTTATAAGTAGATGGGATTAGAGTGACTGACTCATACAAATATGCATAGCAATAGATAAAGAACCTGACTGAGAAAATAAAACACCTTGAGCAAGAGATATCCATGCTATAAACCGCTGTGTCAGAGATTGTGCGTGTATTCGATTCGATTCCTTACAGTGGTGGAAACAGACCCTTCAGCCCAACAAGTCCACACCAACCCTCCAAAGAGTAACCCACCCAGACCCACTTGCCCTCTGACTAATGCACCTAACACTATGGGAAATTTAGCATGGCCAATTCACCTGATTTGCACATCTTTGGACTGTGGGTGGAAACTGGAGCACCCGGAGAAAACCCACGCAGACGCGAGGAGAATGTACAAACTCACACAGACTGTCACCCAAGGCTGGACTCGAACCCGGGTCCCTTGCGCTGTGAGGCAGCAGTGCTAACCACTGAGCCACCGTGCCATCCGTATTCTTGACAGATCTTCCAGAAAAAAACCCAGAAAATTTCAGAAGGAAGCCTGCCATGCACATGTGTGAGTTTTATAGCTGGGTACAAAATATTGGCCACTTCAGAAGCACACAGCTTTGGTTACAAGAAGGCAACAGGAGCTCCAGGAGCTAAAAACAAAAGGCAGACAAAATAAAATCAGATAGTGGGCAGCCATGGCTGCAGTTTTCAATGGCAGAGCAAATGAGAACTCAAAGAATGAAACAGAACTGTACCCATGTTTAGACTTAAAACTTGAACTGTACCAGGTAGAAATCTGCAACCAGCAGGCAGTTGCAACTGCTATCTTAAAGTAAACAGGGCAGATGGCCTTGGATTTTCCTGGGACAGTGTGTGAGTCAATGATGAGGCATTGTTGATAATGCTTTATTCCACAATGGACTGCTCATCAGCACATTCTGTTGGATAGCAACTTAAGATCCACATTAGTCCCTTAGACAGCAAAATTCACAGACAAGAAGCAAAACCTTGCACTGTACCCATAGAGCATATGACAATTTATTACATAAGTCCATCACGTGATAACACTAATCTGAAGTTGCAAGAAATGGTGGACAGCAAGAAGAATGCAAGTGTGGGATAGCAGAAAGATCTGCTGATTTCAGGTGGTTCTTGGATAAGTTCTATGATTCACTAAGTGTTTTACACAGACAGTAATGAACCAGATAAATGCAAGTGTTTCAGACTGCACAGATAAGAAGAAATCTCTTTCAAACTTGATTCTGATTGTAATGGGGCTTTTAATTTGACATTACAATCTTTCCGAGAATCTTTCCTCAGGTTTCTGACAATAGTACCATGTCAGGTGCTGAAGTTGGTTGTTCAATGCTGTCCATTGTAGGATCTGAATCTTCTTTCAGCAGCTGGCAAGCACCATCTCTTTGAATTGTAAACTCTTGTGATTTAATGAAACTTTTATGACTTTCAGGACAATAACCCAATGGTATGCAAATATTTATTTGTAAGTCATTCTTAGTTGAAAGTTAAAACTAAAGCATATGTATCTCTTGCAGAGAAACAATGGCATAGATGATTGTGGAGTTGCGTTACATGTGTTTTCAGCATATAGGTCAATACCAACGGCTGAATGCAAAGAACTTCCTCTGTATATACATGTAAATCAGGAGCTGATGTTGACTTTAATAGGAGCGAAAGCCAATGATGAACAGCAGTGGCATGATGTTCCATAATGTGGTGGCGTGATTCCATGAAGGAACTGCCAAATAAGCGCAGGCTGAGTCGTGACCTGACCAAGAATAAGACAGAAGCTTGGGCTATGAGATTACATTTAGGGATGGAAGTTGACAATGTGCACATTGGAAAGGGTGAGTTCTACAAAAGAAGTTATTTTATTAAATTATCATTGAATGCCTCCAGGTTTTGTATTGACTGGCGTCCTTTCTTTTCCGTGATCTTGTTTTCTTCTTATAATGGAAGCCAGCTATAGACAAGGAAATTAAGTGCATTGCATCTGAATGATGGGCCCAACGCCTTGATAACATGCTGATTTTGTTGGGTATATGCACTGCACCTCATCTGTCACAAAATGTCACTAATCACACTAAAATATGTTTGCTCTCTCATCACCGGTTGTCTGCATTTTTACATGAACAACTAATTTAACCTGTCAGCGTTATGCAGAATAAATGGCCTCAGGATTTCTGACATGGTCGGCACCCTTGGAAGAGTAGAAAAGCAACATTTCTTTAAATTGAGAGAGTGTGCAGAAGTCTGAGGTAACAGGTTCAGGGTGTCCTAGTACATGAATCACAAAAGAACACATGGAGATACAACAAGTGATTAGGAAAACAAGTAGAATGTTGTCATTTATTGCATGGTGAATGGAATATAGAAGTAAAGAGGTTTTCTCAGATGTCTAGAACTTTAGTGAAACAGTATTGTTTACTGTGTACAGTTTTGGTCTCCCAAATTAAGAAAGGATGTCAATACATTAAAAGCAATTTCGAGGGGATTCACTTGACAAATTTGAATGGGCTTATTGACTTTTGAGGATAGATTTGATAGTCTGGGCCTAAATCCATTGGAGTTTTAAAGGGCAGGTGTTGAAACTTGTACGACTCAGAGGGAATTTGACATGGCGGATGCTGAAAGGATATATACCCTTAAGGGAGAGATTAGAACTAATGGACACATTTTAAAAGTAAGGAGCCTCTTATTTAGGATGGAGGTGAGGACAACTTTTTTTCTCTCAGACAATCACATATCTTTGAAACTCTTCACTATGAAAGGTGGTGGCAGGATCATTAAATACTTTTCAGGCACAGACATATTCTTAAGCAACAAAAGAGTCAGAGCTTATGGAGAAAAGCAAAGTTGAGATAACAAGTGGGGCGCAATTGGTGATTTTTTTGGATGGTGCAACAGGCTACATCAGCCAAATGGCCTACTCCTGCTCCTAATTCATATGTTTGTGTGTGTTATCTCTGTCAATGGCCAGAATCCCCATTATATACCTGTTATCACAGGAAATTCAAGGCCCTCAAATTTTTCAGCACTTCTTTTCAAAAATATCAAGTTAATTTAATTACAAAACAAAGTGCTTTTATCATGAAGTAATGCCATTTTATTTTCTACTTAAGGGGCCTATTGTATCCCACACTGCTTTTGTATTCTTTGTTTTATGAGACACATTAAAGCATCGCAAGGTAAACATAGGACTGGAAAGGCTCAGCACTGAGATCTGTGCCTTTTAACTTCTTTTAACAACTACAGTAATGTTGTTAATTGTGACTCTTTCTTTTATTCTCAAAAATCTGTGTTTGATCTACTATTCATATTATTGACATCATTTTATCAAATGCAGTTTCAATTCCACAAATTGAACCTTCAATCCACACATATTTTATTCTAAGCTTTTGTTATTTTTATTACATGTTCCCTCGTGAGATGATCTTTATATCAAGGACTGCCTTGTGAACTTTTCAAACATCAGTCTTTGGGCCATCTGTGTATCAAAAGCCTCGGTTTTTTCCCCTCATTTTATACCCCTGGATATCCAACAACTCAGATGGAAAGTCGAGTTGAAAAAAATACTTCTGTTGCTGCTATGAATTTGACAATCACTGGTAAGTGACAGAGATATCTCTTTCTTCCAACTTTGTTTTTCTGCCTGTAGTAAAATTTTAGCCTACGCTCAGTATGTCCTTGGTGCTCAAATTTCAAACTCAATAACATGGGCCAATATATCCAATCTTAAAGCTTTTGCAGCCTCTGAGCACTGACTGTCCAGCCAAGAATAAAACATAAATAAACTTTACTTATTTATACATAATATTCGCTGGTCTGTATCAATTTGATTTCTTGCCTGTAACATTGGAAAGGAATAATTTACTCAAGAACATAAAATATGGGAGCTGAGGTAGGCCAATTTCCCCTTGAGCTTGCTGCACCATTCAAAAAGATTGTGACTGTGGCCAAAACTCATCTCCTCCTGACCTCCATAATGCTTTTATTGTAGATCAAAAATAATTCAATCTTGAATATACTCAATGACTACAGAGACAACCTCCATTGCTCTCAAGAGTAGGCATTCAAAAGTTTAAGTTCTACATTTCCCCATGAGTGGAGATGTTCTTTCTGTATCAACCCTGGCAGATGATCTGATGTGTTGCAGGAAGAGTTCCTCTCTTCCTTTTAAATTCTGATGACGCTGGCCAAACCTCTCAACCTTTCCTAATTCACTTAACCTATCAACATTCTTTTGCAGATTTTATATCCAGCCCACTATTTGCGATCCTACTTATTATTCTATCATCAGCAAATATAGCTACATGCATTCATACATCCAAGTCCTTGTCATACATAATAATAGTTGAAGCCCCACCACTGATTCCACTAGTTGCAGTTTGCCAACCTAAAAATGATTTTCTGTTTCCTATTAGATTCATTCCAGGAAGTTTCATGAAGAGAGAATGAGCAGTTAAGAACCATGAGATGAGATCTAATTGAGACATAGAGGATGCCAAAGGAGATTGACAACATAGATGTAGAGAGGATGTTTACTCATATGAGGCAATATTTAACAATAGGTCACTGTTTTAAGATGGGGTAGCAGATTTAAAACAGAGATGAGGAGAAATTACTTCCCTCGAAGGATTATGAATCTGTGGAATTCATGGCCCCAGAATACAGTGGATGCCGGACATTGTGTAAATTTAAGGAGAAGACAGATTTTTAATTATCAATGGGTTGAAGGTTTATGGAGAGGGGACAGGAAAGTAGATGCTAAGATGATTGTATTAAATGGCAGTACAGGCTACAGGGGATGAATTGCCTATTCCTGTTCCTTTTTTTAATGTTCTTAAGACTCTATGTTAGTTAGCAAACTCTCAACACATGCTAAAATATTATGCCCAAAACTTTACATCATTTTGCAATAATTCAAAGTAATGACTTGCATTGTTCCCTTCATTTACTCTGCTTGATTATCCTATATCGTTACTGGGATACTTGTCCCCTTTCTAATGAATTGCAGTGTCTGAAATGTAGACAAAGGTTCATCATGTTTGTGCCAAAATTTCTTGAGCTGCAGGCATCTCTGCAAATGTGTTGGTTGTGGATCACACTGGTGGCCACCAGTTCCCACATGTCACATCTACAAGGCATCATTTGCCCTGTCACTTGCATTGTATTTCATTTTACAAATTAGGATTGCACATTTAGAAATATTACTCAATGCTTATTTGTAGCTACATCAAGTAGTTTAACCAGCTCATTTATAAATTTAATGCAGCACTTATATCTCTCTTGTCCAACAATAAACTCTTATCTCAGTTTATAGAACATAGAATGTAGATCATTACAGTGCAGTACAGGCCTTTTGACCTTCGATGTTGCGCCGGCCTGTGGAACCAATCTGAAGCTCATCTAACTACACTATCCCATTCTCGTCCATAAGCCTATCCCATGACCATTTTCTGACTATTCTCTGAATGACGAAACTACCTCTGACATCTGGCCTATATCTACCATCCATCAATTTAAATCTATGTCCCCTCGTGCTGGCCATTGCCATCTGAGGAAAAAGGCTCTCCCTGTCCACCCTATCTAACCCTCTAATTATCTTGTATGTCTCAATTAAATCACCTCACAACCTTTTTCTCTCAAATGAAGACAGCCTCAAGTCCCTTAACCTTTCCTCATAAGATCTTCCCTCCACACCAGGCAACATCCAGTAAATCTCCTTCCGAAGCTTCCACATCCTTCCTATAATGTAGTGACCAGAACTGTATGCAATACTCCAAGTGCGGCCTCACCAGAGTTTTGTACAGCTGCAGCATGATCTTATGGTTCTGAAACTCAATCCCTCTACCAATAAAAGCTAACACACCATATGCCTTCTTAACAACCCTATCAACCTGGGTGGCAATTGTCAAGGATGTATGTACCTCGACACCGAGATCTCTCTGCTCATCTACACTACCAAGAATCTTACCATTAGCCCAGTACTCTATGTTCCTGTTAATCCTTTCAAAGTGAATCACCTCACACTTTTCCACACTAAACCCCATTTGCCACCTCTCAACCAGCTCTGCAGCTTATCTATGCCTCTTTGTAACCTACAGCATTCTTTGTCACTATCCACAATTCTACCAACCTTAGTGTCATCTGCAAATTTATGAACCCATCCTTCTATGCCCTCATCCAGGTTATTTATAAAAATGACAAACAGCAGTGAACCCAAAATGGATCCTTGCTGTACCCCATTAATAACTGAACTCCAGGATTAATATTTCCCATCAACTACCACCCTTTGTCTTCTTTCAGCTAGCCAATCTCTGATCCAAACCTCTAAATCACCCTCAATCCCATGCCTCTGTATTTTGTGCAATAGCCTACTGTGGAGAACATTATCAAATGCTTTATTGAAATCCATACAAACCACATCAACTGCTTTACCCTCATCCACCTGTTTGGTCACCTTCTCAAAGAACTCAATAAGGTTTGTGAGGCATGACCTACCATTCATAAAACCATGTTGACTATCCCTAATCAAATTATTCCTTTCTAGATGATTATAAATCCTATCTCTTATAATCCTTTCCAACACTTTACCCACAACCGAAGTAAGGCTCACAAGTCTATAATTTCCAGGGTTCACTCTACTCCCGTTCTTGAACAAGGGAACAACATTTGCTGTCCTCCAATCTTCTGGCACTATTCCTGTAGACAATGATGACATAAAGATCAAAGTCAAAGGCTTGGCAATCTCCTCCCTGAATCCTAAAATAAATCCCACCCAGCCCAGGAAACTTATGTATTTTTACACTTTCCAGAATTGCTGACACCTCCTCCTTATGCACCTCAAACCCATCCTGTCTAGTAACCTGTATCTCAGTATTCTCATCGACCACATTGCCCTTTTCTAATGTGAATTCTGACAAAAAGTATTCATTTAGCGCTTCTCCTAACTCCTCTGACACCACGCACAACTTCCCACTACTATGTTTGATTGGACCTAATCTTGCTCTAGTCATTCTTTTATTCCTATAGCTATAGAAATCCAAAGAGTTTTCCTTGATCTTATCCGCCAATAGCTTCTCGTGTCCCCTCCTGGCTCTTTTTAGCTCTCTCTTTAGGTCTTTCCTGGCTAACCTGTAATTCTCAAGTGCTCTAACTAAGCCATCACATCTCATCCTAACATAAGCCTTTTTCTTTCTCTTGAAGAGAGATTCAGCTTCAATAGTGAACCATGACTCCTGTGCTTGACAAGTTGTTCTCTGCCTGACCAGTCCTTGAATAAGTTCCACATTTCAGTTGTGCCCATCCTCTGCAGTTTCCTTCCCCATTTATGCATCCTAAATCTTGCCTAATTATTGCCTTTCCCCCAGCGATAACTCTTACCCTTGCTATATATACCCATCCCTTTCCATCACTGAAGTATACATAACCGAATTGTGGTCACTATCACCAAAGCACTTACCTACCTCCAAATCTAACACCTGACCAAGTTCATTACCCAGTACCAAATGTAATGTGACCTCGCCCCTTGTTGGCCTGCCTATATACTTTGTCAGGAAACCATCCTGCACACATTGGACAAAAACTTACCCATCTAAAGTACTTGAACATAGTATTCCCATTCAATACTTCAAAAGTTAAAGCCCCTATAACAACTACTCTGTCACTGTCACTCCTATCAAGGATCATCTTTGCTAGCCTACCCTCTACATCTGGAGGCCTATAGAAAACTCCCAACAGGTTAATCTCTCCTTTCCTGTTTCTAATCTCAGCCCATACTACCTCAGTAGAGGAGACCTCAAACTTCTCTGCAACTGTAATGCTGTCCTTGACTAACAGTGCCACACCACCCCCTCTTTTACCATTTTTTCTGTTCTTACTGAAAAATCAAAATCCCGGAATCTGCAATAATCATTCCTATCCCTGTTCCACCCATGTCTCTGAAATGGCCACAACATCAAAATCCCAGGTACTAATCCATGCTGCAAGTTCACCCATCTTATTCCGGATGCTCCTGGCATTGGATAAGATACACTTCAAACCAAATTCTTGCCTTCCAGTACCTTCTTGCGATCTTAAAATTTTAATTGTGACTTCACTACTCTCATCCTCCTGTACACTCAAACTACAATTTCAGTTCCCATCTTCCAGGTGAATTAGTTTAAACCCAGTCGAACAGCATTAGCAAATGTCCCCCCCAGGATATTGGTACTCCTCTGGTTCAGATGAAGAACATCCTGTTTGAAGAAGTCCCACCTACACCAGAAAGAGCTCCAATTACCCAGAAATCCAAACCCTTCCCACCTGCACAATCCCTGTAGCCACATGTTCAACTCCTCTCTCCCCCTATTCCTTGCAACACTAGCACGTGGCACAGGCAACAAACCAGAGATAATAACTCTATTTATTCTAGCTCTGAGCTTCTACCCAAATATAAAGCCTCAATTACCCAGCAGTCCCATGTCTGCTCCTGCTCAGTGTGCACTCCACCTATACACAAGGTAAACCTTTATATCTTTTAAAATTTTACCTTCCCGTTGGGTCTCTGGTCCTTGCTGTCATTCCTCTCACTCCAACTGCAACCAAAAAAAAGTGAAGAACATTAAACTCCTGAAGTAGGCTTTTATAGATTTTGAAATTTTACTTTCCCAGTGGGCCTCTGCTTCTCGCTGTCGCTCCTCCCACTCCAACTGCCACCAAATAGAAGTGAAGAACGCTGAACTCCTTAAGAAAGCTTTTATATCTTTTAAAATTTACCTTCCCTTTAGAGAGAAAGAATTTTAAGACTCACCAATCAACACATGATTAATGTCTCTGGACTTCCGAACTCAGGTCTTGCTTTCTCTGGTCCTTTTTTTGTGAAAGACCAGAACAGTAATTCTTTCCAGCTGTGCTGCATTGACCAAATTCCACGAGTTAAGTAAGTACTCTGTCCAGCAGTAGGTAAAAACAAGGATTGCAGATGCTGGAAACCAGATTCTAGATTAGAGTGGTGCTGGAAAAGCACAGCAGTTCAGGCAGCATCTGAGGAGCAGGAAAATTGACATTTCAGGCAAAAGCCCTTCATCAGGAATAGAGACAGAGTGCCTGCAGGGTGGAGAGATAAATGAGAGGAGGGTGGGGGTGGGGGAAGGTAGCAGAGTACAATGGGTGATGGGGGTGGGGATGAAGGTGATAGGTCAGAGAGGAGGGTGGAGTGGATAGGTAGAAAGGAAGATAGGCAGGTAGGACAAGTCATGGGGACAGTGCTGAGCTGGAAGTTTGGAACTGGTGGGGTGGGGGAAGGGGAAATGAGAAAACTGTTGAAGTCCACATTGATGCCCTGGGGTTAAAGTGTTCCTAGGCGGAAGATGAGGCGCTCTTCCTCCGGGCGTCGGGTGGTGAGCGTGTGGCAGTGGAGGAGGCCCAGGACTTCCATGTCCTTGGCTGAGTGGGAGAGGGAGTTGAAATGTTGGGCCACAGGGCAGTGTGGTTGATTGGTGCAGGTGTCCCGGAGGTGTTCCCTAAAGCGCTCTGCTAGGAGGCGTCCAGTCTCCCCAATGTAGAGGAGACCACATCGGGAGCAACAGATAGAATAAATTATATTGGTGGATGTGCAGGTAAAACTTTGATGGATGTGGACGGCTCTTTTGGGGCCTTGGATGGAGGTGAGGGAGGAGGTGTGGGCGCAGGTTTTGCAATTCCTGCAGTGGCAGAGGAGGGTGCCAGGACAGGACGCTGGGTTATTGGGGGATGTGGGCCTTACCAAGTAGTCACGGAGGGAATGGTCTTTGCGGAAGGTGGAAAGAGGTGGGGAGGGAAATATATTCCTGGTGGTGGGGTCCATTTTGAGGTGGTGGAAATGTCGTTGGATGATTTGGTTTATGCGAAGGTTGGTAGGGTGGAAGGTGAGCACCAGGGGGGTTTTGTCCTTGTTACGGTTGGATGGGTGGGGTCTGAGGGCAGAGGTGCAGGATGTGGACGAGATGTATTGGAGGGCATCTTTAACCACATGGGAAGGGAAATTGCGGTCTCTAAAGAAGGAGGTCAAATGGTGTGTTCTGTGGTGGAACTGCTCCTCCTGGGAGCAGATACGGCAGAGGCAGAGGAATTGGGTATACGGGATGGCAATTTTGTAGGAGGTAGGGTGGGAAGAGATGTAATCCAGGTTGCTGTGGGAGTCGGTGGGTTTGTAAAAAAGGTCGGTATCAAGTCGGTCGTCAATAATAGAGATGGAGAGGTCCAGGAAGGGCTTGGAGGTGTCAGAGATGGTCCAGGTAAATTTAAGGTCAGGGTGGAATGTGTTGGTGAAGTTGATGAATTGCTCACCATCCTCACGGGGGGAAACAGTATTCCATTGAACTATATTCCATGCTATTTTGGTGATTTGCAGAAAGTAGAATATCAAGATGTCTTAGTTATTTATTCCCTCATTAGATGCCACTATCACAAGCACAGTCAACATTTGTTAACCCATCCCTAATAGCCTTTGAGAATGTGCTAATGAACCACTTTCTCAAACTGGTACAGTTCCTGTTGCATATGTGCACCACAGTACTATTTGGGAGGGAATTCCAAGTTTTTGGTGATGAAGCACTGATGTCGTTTCATGTCAGGATAGTTGGAGATCAATGTGCTTGCGGGTTTGATCCCATGTATCTGCTTTCCTTGTTCATTCTTTGTGGTACAGGCCATAGCTTTGGAAGGGGCTGTTAAAGAGGGCTTAGCAAGTTGTATCGGCAACCTGAGATATAAGGCAAGTATAGGATTTCGAAAATTAAATTTGTATCCTCAAAGGTACATGGTATTGACCTGAATAACCATGAAAACAAAAGTTTGGATATTAATTTTTCAGGGGATCAAAAGTGTTCTGTGCCACTCTGTGGAAATTCATAGTTACCTTTGTGTACTGTGCCACTACTATATTAAGTTATGTTGCAGCTTTACTTCAGGGGTTGCAATTAATTGTTTTACTTTTCAATTCATAACAAAGTCAACCCTTTGTCTACATTTAGCATGGAAACCAATGAAATTACATATGCAATGTATTTGTTTTTCAATTTTATTTTTGCTTTATTAAAAGACTCCTCAGTTCATTACAAAGAATGAGAATCGAGGTGAAGGAGGTGATGCATCTTGTTTAATATGCTGACAAAGTATTTTACAATACCCAATGAAAGATTGAGTGTTGCTATTTTGTTAGTGGTAGGACAATAAACAAGCCTATATATAACCCCTTTGATGCAGTAGAAATCCCACATGCTTCATAAAGGAATATATTTGATTGTAGAGCAGTAATGGAGGCATCAAGAGAAATGACTAAGGCTCACACATTGGTTTTCAAAAAGGCCTTTAAAGGCAAGAAGACAAGAAATGAAGCAGAAGAGCTTAGGGAAGAATTCTAAACAAATCACATAAGGAACTGATGAGTTGAATTTGAGACACTGCACAGAGCCCAGGAAAATCAACATTTATGGCACTAGTTCATTGCACAGTCTCGACAGTATCTGCCAGGCAGTAGCATAGGCAGAATTTCATCAATAAACTAATACACGATAAAAGATAGATGTTAAACACAGCATCCACCCACAGTGCTGTAAGTGAAAGATTTCAAAGATATTGCAAGCTTTGTTAAAATTCAAGGTGTAATAAAACTCAAGTTATGTTTGATGTTCAGAACATGTCACCTCATTTACTGAACAAGAGGGGTTTTCATTCCCTCATTGCACAAATGGCAAGTGGCAATTTATGGAATCCTGTAAGTCAATGGTCAGTTTGCTGACAATTGTCATAGTGCAATCATCTTTATACATTTAGCCTACATCTATGACCTGTTCAGGAAAGGAAATTAAGTCTCTAGAAACCCTCTGTGTGCAAAAGACTGTTCTCATTTATAAGAACATTTTTAAGTGACATGAACAGTGACTGCAGCATGGCAACAAAGCACATGTCTATAAAATTGGTCATCGAGAGGACCATTGAGATCTTAAAGTTAGTTTTAAGGATAGGTTTGAAATGAGTCTGCAAAATGATGCAATTTAAATCAGCATGCAATTCAGAACGCTGTCATTCAAAAAGAGCTAAAAGTTGTCATTGCTGGCAGAGATCATAGATTTATGTCAGCTGAACAAGAGGAATAAGACTAGCAAGGTAGAATTTATTGCAAAAAATAAAAGCTTCTAAAATTTCTTTAAATATTTTCAGTCTTTAACTTTTCTATTTCTGATGTAAATTTACTAACCCATCAGATGTTACCACTGTTACTCTCTCCATTGTTTCTCCAGCCTTGTTCAAAATTTTGAGTATTTTCTGTATTTTTTCCAATTCCCTGTAACCATGGTTTTTGGTTTTTGTTATTCATTCCCATACCTAGCTACTTACATTGCAGTAAGTCAGTGACACAGTCTGGGATTGGAATAATGTGCAGGTTAGAATGATGATGCCTGTTCCATCTCCTGAGGAACATTAATGAACCAGTTGGGATTTAAAACAATCCTCAGCTTTCATTATTTTATATTCTTAATTTTGTTGATTAACAAAATTTTGCTGAATGCAATTTCATAAATTTCCATGCCAGAGTTTCAACATAGCATTTTATGCTGCTAGTCCACCACCACAATGACTTTTTCCACTTTCTAGAAGACAGAACTGGGTAATGTCTTTGCATTTGCCATTTATAGCTCCTCTAGACCTATCTTTTGTTCCTTTGTTTGTTCCATTTCCACTCCCTTTTGCCTTATGCCATCATCTCTTCAGTTATTGTTGCCTTCCACCATCTCTTAGAACTTCCTTCTGATTCCTTTGTCCCCTTAAACACCACTTTCCCTATTGTTTCATATTGGTCTGAAATGGTTAATACTGAGGAATGTTATAACTAGCACTGACGATGGTGATCTCATTTGGTTTGGTGAAAAGACCAGACTAGGCTCTAAAGACGTTGACCTAACATCCAAGTCCTTCTATAGTATATCTAACAATTTCTGTAATAGCAATGTAACCTGTCTTCATAAAGGGTCAACAAGGACTTCTTTCCACTCCAGAATTCTGAGTTTTGAGGCAACTAAATAATCCAGGACTGGATCTGCTTACTCTGTCATAGGTAGGGCAGATGGTATTCGATGAAGCCATGGTGGAGTGCTTGGATTTTCAAACACTCCTTGTGCTGTTGCTCATGATGGTTCTTCTCAGGTGTAGATGATATTGTGCAAGTGTTTCCAACGATTTTGTGGAGATCATGCATTTTTCAGGGAGGCTTTGAAGGTGGAGGACACAAAGAGCTCAGGAGAGAAATGGGTACAGAAGGGCTGGGGGCGTTAGGAGGGAGAGGAATACCACATGGTGTTTGGGAGAGATAGGGATGTTGTAAAACAGAGGGAAGTGAGAGAGCAGCTACATGGGGAGGGAAGGTGGAGGTTGCAAAGCGAAGAAAATAGTTTCAAACCTGTCAACAGTGAAACACTCAGCTATCTAGAAGCTAGAAAAATGTGAAATTCCTGATGTAATGAATTCCTTGCAAATGAATGTGGCATCTCTAGTTTAAGGCTGCAAGACCTGCTATCAGTAATATGTAGTGGATACTATTATAATAGATACTGTGCCAATTGTTAAGTTTATGTCTGAGATTGTGATCTGAGCTGTAGTAAAAAGGGGATAGCAACTGGCTGGTTAAAATCTTCCAGCTTTGTGAATATATGATTGAAACACATTAGCTGTGACCTCACAGCCTGGAAGGTATGTTTAGGGTGATGACTTCTTGTATGTAGAAGTGTCTGTCAATTATTTTAGAACATATTTTTGCTGTTAACTTATCCCTGTTATTTTTCATTGGCATGGTTTGTTGTGGAGTGGAGTTGGAAAGTGCTATCTGAAAGGCTGGTAGAGACCTTCATTGCATTCAAAACAATGCATCTATTGAAGCGCTGTAATCTACATCGTTACAGATCAAGAGCCAGAGGGACATGTTGGGCATTTGGATCCGTCAAATGACAAAAACTTCAAATGAGTAAACTTTGTATGGACATAAAATTGGCAAATAATTGTGAGGTATTACATTTATTTAAAACAGATAAGCAGATTGCACATTACCCAAAAAATATAAACAAAAGAGTAGCAAAGGAATTTGGGAATACAAGTAATAGAAGTCACTAAAGATTGTGTATATGGCTAAAATATATCAGAGATAAATGAGAGAGTGGGAATTGAAAGTGGAGAAGTTATATTAAACTTATATTTGACCTTGATTAGACTTCATTGAATATTGTGTGCATTTCTGGTTATTGCAGAAAAGACAGAGACACTGGCTAAGGTGAATTATGAGGTTATTTCTTGCTTTCATCTCTGGAGAATAAGGACCTCCCTTCTTCACTGGATGGCCTCAGCCAGAACCACTAGTAAGACTTGAGACCAGCTTCTGGAGGATGGGGGGTTAGTAATCACACAGGATCTAGTGATGCTGCAAGCTTTCAATGAGTAAAAGGTTGTTCGGGACACCTTTGAATATGAAGCCCAAACCTCGGATCTTGCAAATTGCTAGCAGAGGCAAGAACTTCCTTGATAGATGCGGGTGCAGTTATAATGTTTAAAATACATTTGAAATAAGTATATGAATAATATATGTTTGGAGGGATATGGGCCAAGCGCAGACAGGTGGGATTAGTTTAATTTGGGATTATGGTTGGCATGGACTGGTTGGACTGAAGGGTCTGTTTCTGACCTGTAGGGCTCCATGACTCTATGACTATGACTCTTTGTGCTTTGAAATGTTTCCCTCTCTACTCATCATAACTGCTTACGATAGCAACCCCTGGACTAGAGACTTTGTTTTGGATGTCTTGCATCAGGCATGCAGATGATATGACCTGATTAACCATAATTAATGTCTTCATGGTCTGAGAGAAGTTCGGATATTCGAACACATGCCATTGAATTGCAAGATTTTGTGGAAGCATTATAGGTGATATTTCTTCAAGGATTTGAGATGCCTGTTGTACATTGTCCATGATCAAATACATAGTGCAGCTCCACATACCATGCACCTGATGCTTGACTTGAGGTCTTTGTCATCAAACACTCTTCTCTTTAGACGACCAAGGGCTGAATTGGAACATTGGAGGCAATGTTGTGTTACATTACTGAGGTTTGGCGTCATTGAGAGGACATTCACAATGTTTGAGAATTATTCCATATTGTCTAATGGAACAGTTCCAAATAAGAGCCTTTGTTCTTGAAAAAAAGAGGACCCAGAACCATCAGAATGTGTTATTGTTAGTGGTTTTATAAAAGTGTAGCACAAGAATAGTATCCAGTTTGTGTGCCAGGTTGCAACAAAGAACGTAAAGACCACTGACAGGATTGTGAAGCCTTAATAAAGTTTCCTGTGGTAAGGTTAGAGTTAGGGTTACAGTGCTTCTTTTATGAGATCAACAAGTTTCTCAGCAGGTTTTTCAGCATCTTCCGACTTGCCTTTAAGTCTCATGTTCATGCAAAGAGTCAGCAGAAGAACTGAATATTTAAGATTTAACAAGAGAGAATCCACACTCATTGATGAAAGCATTTCAGGCCTGGGAAGGGTTGCTTACAGCAGAAGAGTTAGAAATTCCCTAAGAAGAATAATTAGTTACTTCAAAGCAGATTTAGATTGCATTGTATGTTGATGGTTTGTCGTAGCAGTCCAGAATGAATGGATAAAAAGTTTCCATGAATAAAGTTAAAATCCCTGGTGGGTGAGAAAAGATTTTTAAAATGGCACAGTATTAAGGCAGGGAAATTGAAAAGTTAAAAAAAAAAGGTACTCACAGCTGAGATCAAGAGTGTTACCATAGTAGGCAGACACCGTGAGGCACAGTTACAGCCAGCGTTATCAAGGGTAGCAAAAGTCATTTAAACTAAAGTTGTAGACCCAGGGACTTTGCAAAGTCCATAATTAAAGCAACAAAATGACAGACGAGAAGTCTAAGCATCATTATCTCACAGAAGAAGCACTCGAACCCTCACTCTAACCTTACCAAAGGAAACGTTATTAAGGGTTTACAATCCACAAAGTGGTCTTTAGGTTCTTTGTTGCACCCTGGCACACAAATTGGATACTATTCTTGTGCTACACTTTTATAAAACCATTTAAATTAAAACATTCTGATGGTTCTGGGTCCTCGTTTTTTTTTGTAATTTATATAAATGATTTGGATGAGAATATAGGAGGCATGGATAGTAACTCTGTGGATGGCATCAGAATTGGTGGCATAGCAGACAGTGAAGAAGGTTTTCAAAGATTAAAAAGAGATCTTGATCAAATGGGTCAATGAGCTGAAACATTGCAATAGAGTTCAATCTGGATAAATGTGAGGGGTAGGACTTATACAATTAATGATAAGGCCTTGAGTAATGCGGTACAGCAAAAGCACCTAGGGGTTCAAGTACATAATTCTTTGAAGTTTGGGTCACATATAGACAGGGTGGTTAAAAATGTTTTTTAGCACACTTGCCTTCATTGCTCAGTCCTTTGAGTACAGAAGTTGGAAAGTCATGCTGAGGTTATACAGGACATTGATGAGGCCTCTTATGGAGTACTGTGATAAGCTCTAGTCACCCAGTTATAGAAAGAATATTATTAAGCTGGAGAGGGTTCAGAAGAGATTTACCAGGATGTTGCTGGATATGGAAGGTTTGAGTTATGAAGGAAGGCTAGATAGATTGAGACTTTTTTCACTGAAGTGGAGGAGGTTGAGGGGTGATGTTATGGAAGTTTATAAAATCATGAAGGAAGGCTGGATAGGTTGGGACTTTTTTCACTGAAGTATAGGAGGTTGAGGAGTGATGTTATGGAGGTTTATAAAATCATGAGGGATATAGATAGGGTTAATAGTAGGTGTCTTTTCTCTAGTCTGGGGCATTTCTAGACTAGGGGATGCATTTTTAAGGTGAGTGGAGAGAGATTTGAAAATGACATAGAACATAGAACAGTACAGCACAGAACAGGCCCTTCAGCCCACGATGTTGTGCCAACCATTGATCCTCATGTAAGGTAAACCTAATGTACGAACCCTCAAATTTCTGTGACCATATGCATGTCCAGCAGTCTCTTAAATATCCCCAATGACCTCGCTTCCACAACTGCCGCTGGCAACGCATTCCATGCTCTCACAACTCTCTGTGTAAAGAACTCGCCTCTGACATCCCCTTTATACTTTCCACCAAACAGCTTAAAACTATGACCCCTCATGTTAACAATTTCTGCCCTGGGAAAAAGTCTCTGGCTATCAACTCTATCTATGCCTCTCATTATCTTGTACACCTCAATTAGGTCCCCTCTCTTCCTTCTTTTTTCTAATGAAAAAAGTCCAAGCTCAGTCAACCTCTCTTCGTAAGATAAGCCCTCCAGTCTAGGCAGCATCCTGGTAAACCTCCTCTGAACCCTCTCCAAAGCATCCACATCTTTCTTATAATAGGGCGACCAGAACTGGACACAGTATTCCAAGTGTGGTCTAACCAAAGTTTTATAGAGCTGCAACAAGATCTCACAACTCTTAAACTCACTCCCCCTGTTAATGAAAGCCAAAACACCAGATGCTTTCTTAACAACCCTGTCCACTTGGGTGGCAATTTTAAGGGATCTATGTAGCTGCACACCAAGATCCCGCTGTTCCTCCACACTGCCAAGAATCCTGTCTTTAATCTTGTACTCACCTTTCAAGTTCGATCTTCCAAAATGCATCACTTCACATTTATCCAGTTTGAACTCCATCTGCCACCTCTCAGCCCATCTCTGCATCCTGTCAATGTCACACTGCAGCCTACAACAGTCCTCTGTACTGTCAATGACACCTCCAACTTTTGTGTCATCTGCAAACTTGCTAACCCATCCTTCAATCTCCTCATCCACGTCATTAATAAAAATTACAAAGAGTAGAGGCCCAAGAACAGAGCCCTGTGGAACACCACTCACCACTGACTTCCAGGCAGAATACGTTCCTTCCACTACCACTCGCTGTCTTCTGTCGACCAGCCAATTCTGTATCCAGACAGCTAAATTTCCCTTTATCCCATTCCTCCTGACCTTCTGAACAGGCCTACCATGGGGAACTTTATCAAATGCCTTGCTAAGTCCATATACACCACATCCACCGCTCGACCCTCATCAACTTGTCTAGTAACATCCTCAAAAAACTCGATAAGGTTTGTGAGGCATGACCTGCCCCTCACAAAGCCTTGCTGACTGCATTTAATCAAGCCATGCTCTTCCAGATGGTCATAAATCCTATCCCTCAGAATCCTTTCTAACACCTTGCAGACAACAGACATGAGACTGACTGGTCTGTAATTGCCAGGGATTTCCCTATTTCCTTTCTTGAAGAGAGGAAATAAATTTGCCTCCCTCCAGTCCTCAGGTACAACTCCGGTGGAGAGCGAGGATGCAAAGATCTTTGCAAGCGGTGAAGCAATCACATTTCTCACTTCTCAAAGCAGCCAAAGACAAATCTGGTAAAAATGACTTCAGTGCAAATCTTTTCCACAGAGGGTGTTTCACATGTGGAATGAACTTCCTGAGGAAGTGGTGGAAGTGGGCATAATTACAATCTTTAAAAGACATTTGAATAAGTAAGTAAATAGGAAATGTTTAGAGGGATATGTGTCAAGCAGCAGGCAGGTGGAACTAGTTTAGTTTGGCATAGACTGATTGGACAAAAAGGTCTGTATCTGTGTTGTATGATTCTGTGATTCACAATGTAATGTTTTCCTTAGAAGCCATGGGAGCTAGAGTCAATCTCAGGTGGTCAGTTTTTTGACAGGTCTCTGAGTGGGTTTTCAAAGTGATTAACCAACTATTGTTTCCAATGTAATAACCAAATATTTTTGAAAGGTTTTCTCTATACCTTTTTTCTTGCCATAGCTGTATGTAAGATAATAGTGTAGCCAGTTTTAGTCCAGTTCATTGATTTTAATCAAATCCTTTCCTATCTCAGGCTCTCACCACATGTACTGTCTCTGGATCCCATTCTAAAGCTATGCTTAAATGAAGACTGTACTCGCCTCCGGGTACTACAGCTGACATCCTTATCAACCATTAAATTGAGTGACTTCTGAATCTGTCCATCCCAGTCCAACACTGGCATCTCCACATCAAAACATTCAGTACACAGCAAAAAGGCACAGAGGCCCATTTTCTCCTACAGCTCCAACTCCAGATTGAAATCAATTCACAGACTCGCTCAGCTGAACATATCTTTGTCTTGACCTAATTTTCCATCTTTTCTCAAACTTACAGTATAGCTCTTCAGACAGGGTAGCATTCTTTTTGATGTTCCACTCCATCACCTGGGAAAGACTTTGCACGCAGGACTGCACTGCAGTTTACTTTCATTAAAATGAAGAAAATAAAAGAACAGTTACATGATTCAAAGTGATTGATATAATTCAATGTTAAATAATAGTTTGTCCTAAAATATAGATAAAAGACAGAAGATTGTTAATTAAATCCATGTTAATGATGCAATGATTTATCTAAACTGGGTAGGTTGGGAATTATCTATTTATATCAAAGCTGCGTGCATTGGGATTCATTCTGTAAAGTCGTTAATGAAACAGGAGTTATTTACTAAAGCCCACAACCAGCAGCTTTTATTCAGTAAAGATGTGATCAGGGCAGGAATCCTCCATTTCACTAACTAAATGCAGGAAACCTCCATTTTAGCCATGAGAAGTGAGAATCCTCCATTTTTTCTACAAGATCCTCTAGTTTTGTTACAAAACATGGGAAAACCTTCCAGCAATGCCGTACAGAGAAGCATGGTGGTGATTGAAAAATAAAAGTAATTTTAAGAAAGGAAAATAAGTAATCACATTCGGAAATCTTGACATCTGAAGATTTAGGCCAATTTAGATTGTCAGAGATTGATAGATGAAATAGATCCTGATAAGACATCTTAGAAAAAAAACAATTGTTTGATTGATTTATTGTTGTCACATGTACTTAGATATAGAAAAAAGTGTTGTTTAGTGTGTTATGCAGTTAGATTGTACACCATAGCAGCAGACAAGAGTGCAGAATACTGTTCCAGCCACAAAGAAGGTGCAGAGAGAGAGGTCAGAATTAACATTTGAGAAGTCCATTCAAAAGTCTGATACCAGCTGGGAAGAAGCTGTGCTTGAATCTATACATATGTGTCTTCAAACGTTTATATCTTCTGCCTAATGGAAAAGTGTGGAAGAGAGTATAACTGGGAAGGGAAGGGTCTTTGATTATGTTGGTTGTTTTCCTGAAGCAGCAGGAAGTATAGATGGAGTCAATGAATGGAAGGCTGGTTTGTGTGATGGACTGGGCTGTGTTCACAACTCTCTGTAGTTTCTTGTAGCCTTAGGAAAAGCAGTCACCACACCGTGTGTGATGCTTCAAAACAGGATGCTTTCTATGGTGCATATATAAAAATTGATAAGAGTCCTTGTGAACATGCTGAATTTTCTTAGCCTCCTGAGGATGTAAAATGTTGTTGTGCATTCTTGAGCATCACATTGACATAGATGGACGAGCACAAATTATTGGTGATCATTACTCCCGGGATCTTGATGCTCTTGACCATCTCCACCTCAGCTCCATTGATGCAGAGAGAGGCTTTCCCTCTACTCTATTTCCTGAAGTCAATGATCAGTTCTTTCATTTTGCTGACATTGATGAAAAGATTGTTGTCTTCACATCATGCTACTAAGCACTCAATCTCTTCTCTGTATTCTGTATGAGATTCAACCTATAATGGTAGCATTGTCAGAAAACTTGTAAATGGCATTGGTGGAGAATTTGGCCACACAGTCATGACCATTTGAAGAGTATTGTAGGGGGCTGAGTACGCAGCCTTGCAGGAGACAGGTGTTGAGGATTATGGCCGAGGAGGACATGTTACCTTTTTTTACTGATGCGGTCTATTGGTCAGTTTCAGAGGAGGGTGCTGAGGCCTAGGTCTCAGAGTTTGGAGATAAGTTTATTTGGAATATGGTGTTGAAGGGGAACTGTAGTCAATAAGTCGGAGCCTGATGTAGGTATCTTGTTATCCAGGTGTTCTAGGGACCTATAGGGCCAGGGAGATAGTGTCTGTTGTGGACCTGGTGGGTGAATTGCAAAGAATCAAGGCAACTATACAATTGGCTGGAGTTGATGTGAGCCATGACAAACCTCTTGAAGCACTTCATGATTAGGGAGGTCAGAGCCAGTGGGTGGTAGTTATTGAAGTATGCTGTATGATTTTTCTTTGAAACTAGGATGATGGTGGTCTTCTTGAAGCAGGTGGGGACTTCAGATCATAGTGAGGAGAGACTAAAGATATCTGCGGATATTCACACTGGCTGGTCCATACAAGATCTGAGCGTATGGCTAGCGACTCCATTTAGGCCAGTTGCTTTTCTTGGGTGTGCTCTCAAGAAGATTGATCTAATGTCTGCACCAGTGACCGTGGCTACAGGTACATCTGAGGCTGTTGGACTAGGTGATAACATTTCACTTAGCTTCTATTGAAAGTGAACATAGAATGCATAGAGTTTTCAGTTAGAGATGTATCATTGCTTGCGTTTCTGTTTGACTACGCCTTGTAGTCCATTACATTGTGTAAGCTTAGATGATAGGTGTCCATGTGATTATTCTGGGTCTCAAACTTGGTTGGTATTGCCTCTTGGTGTCTCTGATAGCCTTACAAATGTCGTACCTGGATTTCCTGTATAGGTCAGAGTTGCCCAACTTGTGTGCCTGAGTCCTGTACTTCACTATGGAGTGGATCACAGTTCATCCATAGTTTCCAGTTAGGGAACATTCGGATTAACTTCTTCGGCACACAGTCTTCTACACATTTACTTATTAAGATGGTATCATATTTGTTGAGGTTGGCCACTGATTTCTTGAATATGGACCAGTCCAACATCTCTAAGTAGTCCCATATAAGCCCTTCCATTGCCTCAGACTAACACCCACAGCTTTCTGTACGGGTCCTCACACTTCAATTCCTGTTTGTAAGTTGAGAGGAGGAGCACAGCATTGTGATCTGATTTTCCAAAATGCGGATGGGGTATGGAGCAGTAGGCATCTTTGATGGCTGTATAGCAATAGTCAAGGATGTTCAGATCTCTGATGGGACAGGATATGTGTCAATGGTATTTTAAAAGTACATTCTTGACGTTGGCCTGGTTGAAGTCCAAATTAAATACTAAATCAGAAGTTGGACAAGCCAATATTCTTTTTTTAAATGATTGCAAGTATAGCTAAAGAAGCAATAGGTTAACAAAATACAAAAGAAACAACCGATACTTCTGAAGAAAGACTCATTCTTTTGCAATTTAATCTTAGACTAAATAGAACATTGTAAGAGCTGGATTTAGTAGATTTTGGCATAGATGACTTAATTAATGGTCTCTACAGCTTAGTGGATAAATGTAACTTTGGTTGCTTCAAATTAGAATACACACAAGACAAAACATTAAAGAATTGGCAATGAGTCTGATGTAGACACAATAAAAGCTAGAGAAAACCATTCAGATGGTGAGAGATGTAGAAGTCTGGAAACAACACAGATCAAGCCTAAGAGGAGAAGACAAAGAAAGATAAAGATTTCCTGAACATCGGAGAACAGCAGTTTCTATTCAATTCTACAGATATAAAATCACAAACCATGAGAAACTACAATAGTAAGTAAGACAAGAGTAGACTGAAATTTTTGTCAGGGTTGTGAAACAACAAAAACCCATAGGAAAAGACAATGTTCAGCTAAAAAACTGAATGCTTTATCTGCCCACTGTGTCACTTTCAGAAATTGTTCACTATAGGACAGAATCACAAAAAAGCCAGAAGGTTACCCCCACAAAGAGATTAATAAAGTAGAACAGTCTGCAAGAGACGAAAAACTTAAAGTACACCTGTGATTCAATCTTAAATTTGGCATGCTGATAGTTACATTGATAGTCATCTCACAAATTTCAAATTAGATACGTTGGCGAGTATCATTATATATTCCTATAGTGTGCCATGGGTAAGCAAACACTGTATAACTGAGAGCAGTGCTACTACCTGATCCATGAGACATAATACTTGAGACTGAAGATATGTTATCAACAATTGTCCAATAAATAGTGTAAAACTTGTATGCGTTTCAATATCAATAATCTTACTGTTGAGTAGGACGGCGTATCATGACCTCAATTTTCTTCAAATGACAGTAGTTAAACTGGTCAAAGTCAAAGAACAACTAGTTAAGGAACAAACAATCAAAAAACAACTGGTAAAAGGTTTCATGTGTCTTCCTAAGCTCATGCTGACATACAAATAGAAGGCAGATCCATCCAGATTAATAAGAAATTTGTTTTGTCCTCTCACAACATTGGGGACATATTACTACTATACTGGTTTGGCATAAATGTTTTGACTGCTATCAACAGTGAACAGAGTTCAGACTACAAAAATCAGAAAAATGTGTGCTTGGAAACATGAACAATGAGAACAGCAATGAGCAGCATACATCACTTAAACCAATTGTCAATGTATTACCAATCAACCCCAGGGTGCAATACAGTTTGCTGATCAAATACCTATGATTAACTCACGCCTGACATTAGCTACTGGAATGATTTGGAAGAAACAAGTTCAAACAGAATATTTGATTTCCTTATTTTGTCAGGAAAAATCCTCAGTAACAGTCACAGAGATCATGCCAAGTTAGAAGCAATGTTGAAATAACAGAACTGAGAAAAGGCACATGTTGGTTGCACCAATAATATGCCAAGAATATGCAAGTGAATCAACTTGTTGAAGTAAAGAGATGACATTGTTCAGCATAGATCGACAGATAAATTGAGCATAAAATTCTGTTGACACAAATTGAAGATATGGTGCACATGATGCTATAGAAGCCAGCATTAAAAAATGAAAGCCAATGTCCAACAATTTAAGATACTGCAAGGAAGAAATTTTCTGTTGTGATGATTGTACCGTAAAGAAGAAATTATCATTTTCAGCAGCAAAGGCTTCTTCCACATAGAGGTTAAAGGTCCGCCAGTTAAAAGAGGTGTATAGACCTCAGGCTGTCACCAAAGATGGTTTTATACCCAGCAAATTACCAGTCTTTCAAGTCCAAAGAGAGAACGATCTAGAAGAGGCCTCCAGAACACCTGAATTTGTAAAGTCAGACAACTGGGGGTGGAGCTGGAGCAGTGGTATATGTAATTATATACATAGATATGTAATATTAACAATGAGTTTAAAAAGAAACTTGAGGAATATGTCATGTAGAGATCCGAAAATATTGACATTGAGTTTCAGAAGTACAATTCTGGAAAAATTATGCAATGTGGACTTGTGAGCAGAAGAGTTTAGCATCTTGAAGGACTAAAGTCTGTCATATCATGTAACCTGTAACTAGTTGTAAGTGTCTACAATTTTCTGATTCAGTATGTCGATATACTTACTAGAGAAGAAGCAAAACTTGACCTACCCTTGGGAGGTAAGGCAGGGCAGCTGACTGAGGTGTCAGTGGGAGGGCACTTTAGGGTCAGTGATCATAATTGTATGAAGATTTTTGCAAACATCTAACCAACCAACTCATAATTGTATTAATTTCAAAATAGTGATGGGAAAGGATACACTGGACCGAAAAGTTGAAATTCTAAATTGGAGGAAGGCCAATTTTGATGGTATTAGGCTAGAACTTTCAAAAGTTGATTGGGAGTGGATATTCACAGGTAAAGGGATGTTTGGAAAGTGGGAAGCCTTCAAAAATGAGATGAGAGTCCAGTGATGGTATGTTCCTGTTAGGGTGAAGGGAAAGGCAAATAGTTGTGGGGAATGCTAAATGACTGGAGAAATTGAAATTTTGATCAAGAAACGAAGAAAACGTGTCAGGTATAGACAGCAGGGATTGTGTGAATCCCTAGAAGAGTATAAAGTCAGTAGAAATACTCTCAAGAAGATAATCTGGAGAGCCAAAAGGGGACATGTGATAGTTTTGGCAAATAGGGTTAAGGAGAATCCACAGGGATGCTACAAATACATTAAGGTCAAAAGAGTAACTAGGGAGAGAATAGCACACCTCAAAGCTCAGCAAGACTGCCTAGGAGATGGAGGAGTTACTAAACAAATATTTTGCATCAGTGTAAACTGTGGAGAAGGAGACAGAAGTTAGAGAATGTGGGGAAATAAATAGCGACATCTTGAAAAATGTCCATATCACGGAAGAGAAGATGCTGGATGCCTTAAAGAGCACAAAGGCGGAAAAATCCCCAGGATCTGATCAGGTGTACCCTAAAACACTGTGACAAACTAGGAAAGTGATTGCTGGACCCCTTGCTGAGACATTTATATCATCAATAACCACAGGTGAGGAGCTGAAAATCTGCAGGTTGGCTAACGTGGTGGAACTATTTAAGAAACATGGTAAGGAAAAGCCAGGGACCTATAGAGTAGTGAACCTGATATTTGTGATGGTAAGTTGTTGGATGGGATCCTGAGGGACAGCATTTACATGTATTTGGAAAGGATAGGTTTGATTAGCGATAGTCAACATGGTTTTGTGTGTGGGAAATCATGTCTCACTAACTTGATTGAGTATTTTGAAGAAATAATGAAAAGTATTGATAAACTCAGAGCAATGAACATGATCTATATGGACTTAAGTGGGGCGTTCAACAAGGTTCCCCATGGGACACTGGTTAGCAAGGTTAGATCACACAGAATACAGGGAGATCTAGCCATTTGTAAACAGAACTGGATCAGAGGTAGAAGACAGAGAATAGTGCTGGAGGGTTGCTTTTCAGACTGGAGGCCTGTTACCAGCATACCAGGGATCCTAATCAAATTGGCTGGTAAGCTGAGGAGTGGCAGATGGAGTTTACTTTAGATAAATGTGAGGTGTTACATTTTGGAAAAGCAAATCATGGAGAACTTATACACTTAATGGCAAGGTCCTGGGGAGTCCTGCTGAACAAAGAGACCTTGGAGTGCATGTTCATAGAATAGAATGTCCTTTATTGTCACATATACTCAAGCACAGAATTAAGGAGTACAGTGAATGTCACCTCTCATGGTGCCACCTTAGGTACAAAGTACCGAGGTACAATCCTTAGACACATTCTTTGACTGTGCAGTTGTAGGTAGACATGATAGTGAAGAAGGCATTTGGTGTGCTTATCCTTTTTGGTCAGTGCATTGAGTATAGTGGTTGGGAGGTAATGCTGCAGCTTTAACAGGACATTGATTCAATTCTGGTCTCCCTGCTATAGGATTAGGGTTGGCATGGACAAGATGGACCGAAGGGTCTATTTCCATACTGTACAGCCCCGTGACTCTGTCACTCTATGCCATAAAATACTTCTTGTTCAGCCTCTTCTAGTTTGATCAAGGTGTAGTTTTCCTCTACTATACTAGACCAAGCAGATCTTATAGATGCCTGCCCTGAAAGCAAACCTAACATATGATAAGATGCAGGTTTGGTTTAGCTGCACATAAAGGAGTGTCTCTAACTTTTTCCAAATGTCATCGACTTGGAATCTCAAAATTAATTTATCTTTATGTGAACAAATGGATAGCAAATGAATTAAAACCAAAATATTTAATTTTGCTTCTCTCTCTCTCCATATAAATGTTATCTAATCAGCTAAACATTCCCAGCCATTTTCTGTTTTTATAATGTGGGAAATAGGAATGGATTAAAGCAGGATAACGGATCGACCAGATCTAAACATTTACATTGCAGTACCTTTTATTTACAGACGTACAATAGATTAGATTCCAATATCTTCAGGCAGTTTCTTGTTCTTTTGTAGAGTCTAAAGTGCATTGAAGCATGTTTGCATATTAGTTTTACCAGAAGTGCTTCATAATTTTTAGGAGCCCATTCATCCCAAACAATCCCCTTCAAATAATATATTCCTCAGGCTAATATCATAATGCCAGACTGAATCTGGGTAGTTTCTTATTACATCTAAGTATCCTAAGGCATGAAAGGATGAAACAATCAACAGACAGGATACTCCTAAAAGTCTACTTGTGTATAATAGATTGTTTTAAACTTGACATATTCTTCTCTTTCAAGCAAATACTAATTAGTATACCTATTAATAGATTTAAGTATTAAAATAGATTTAATAGATTTAATTATTGTTATGGTTAATAAGCACTACTGTTATTATTATTGTCATCATTGGATTTCCCACAAAAATCAATCTGGTGAAATAAGAATTATGAATTTGTTTTATTAAAATCCTAATTTAACCTAAACTTTGATTGGTGCAAATGTAACTTAAAAATTGCTAATAATAGAAACATGTTTCTGGGGTTTTGTCTTGTACTCATCAGGACAAAAATAAAATTTTAAATAGCCACAATAGTTTATATAATAGGAGAAAATGGTACTGATTATTTTGCAATTCTAATCAGCTGATGTATTGCTGTAGCGAAAGCAACTGGGAACTAATAAGCTTCCCTATACTTCTAGGTTTTTCAATAAAGGTGCAAAGCTTGAAAATATTCCTTTAGTTTGCAGAAATGCATCCCTGCATCTATTTCTTTGTTACTTCTAGCAAGCATGAGTAAGCTACATTATGAGTTCCTTAAATTAGCTTAAGTTAGTTTTTTATGTCACAATTAATGCACTCAGGATTGTTCTGCACATGCTGCCCAACCACAGAAATACATCTCTTTAATTTGTTTAGAGTTGGACAAGCATGGGCTAGTAAATTACAGTCTGCACTCTGCCTGTACAAATATTCAGGAAAATATTTACATTTAGACCTCTACTTTAGGCAGCACCTCAACCATTCATATTCAACTTGCCAACCTATCAGCATATTTTTCTCCTGTAATATAATATTTTTGTGATGATTTCAAATTTGGCACTCTTGCATTTGATGTGATGAATGTAAGATGAGTAGGATCAGGAAAATATGTCTCCTTTCAGCAATAGTTTTCCTACAGTATGATAGTGATAGTTTGAAATTTGACATAACTGTGTTTGCCCTGATGAGTGCAAGATGAGAAGTTTCAACAATCTGTCTCTCTTTTCAGTAAGGTGCAACTTCATTCTTTTATTTCAGCATTTACATTCCAGTTTAGATTTCCCTTAGGAGATCACTCATTATCATGAAATTCCATCATTTTCAAATCCAAACTGTTTACTGTGGTATACCTTCATGGTCAATGTTAATGCAGTAATATCACCACACTTCACATAATAGTCACCATAGATTCCATGTTGTTCATTATGTCATCTGAGAAGACAATGTTGAAATATACTGACTCGCAATTTTCAAGTATCTGAACGTATTTGGTAATCATGAGAAGCAGTGGCGTAGTGGCAATGTCACTGAACTAGTAATTCAGAGACTCTAGCTAATGCTATGGGGCCCGATTCAAATGCCACACCCAGTAGCTGGTGGAACTTGAAGTCAAGTTATAAATCTAAAATTAAAAAATTATAACCATGAAACTATGGTCAATTGTCATAAAAATACAGTTGGTTCACTAATGCCATTTAGGAAAGGCTATCTTTATTTGGTCTGACCAACATGTGACTTCAGATTCTCAACCGGTTGACCCTTAAATGCTTAGTAAGCCACTTAGTTGTAACAAACTGCTCTGGACAAGAGCATGAAATTGGACAGATCACCTATATGACATTAATGACAATGGCACACCTCACTTAACCGACCCTGCAAAGTGCTCCACATTAACATCTAAGGGAATGAACCAAATTTGGGACAACTATACCACAGACTGGTCAAGCAACAGCCTAACATAGTCATACTCATGGAATCATACCTCAAACGTAATGCCGGATCAGCAGAACAAAACACCAGGAATTGTGCCAAAATAATATACCATCAGGAGGAAGTTGTGCATGAAGTCTTATGGTGTCAGATCAAAAACTACTCCCCTCCTCCATCATGTTCACCTAAGATTCTTTGAAGCACGTTCCAAACCCACAACCACTTCCATTTAAAAGGACAAGGGCAGCCGATACATGAGAATATCACCAGCCATAAGTTCCAATACAAACCATTCACCATCCTGACTTGGAATTATGTTACTGTCATTTGTTGCTGGGTCAAAATTCTGGAATTCCCTCCCTAAGGGCACTGCGGATCTACCTATAGTGCATGCACTACAGCAGTTCCAGAAAATAGCTCACCACCACCTTCCCAAGGGCAACTAGGAATGGGCAATAAATGCTGACCAGGCAGCGACATCCTGATCCCACAAGGTAATAAAAATAATCCCTCAGCTGATGAATCAATATGGCATGTTGAATATCAACTGAAAGAAGCACTGCAGGTAGCAAAGGAACAGAATGTACTCTGGCTCTATGATTTCAATATTTAATACAAAGAGTGGCTCAGTAGTGGTACAAGTAGCTGAGCTGGTTGAGTCCAAATGGACATAGCTGTTGTAACAGGTGCTGAAGGAAATAACAAAAAGAGAGAAAACAACTTGGCATTCTACTCAACAATCTGCCTGTCGTAGATGCATCTGTCCATGACAGTGTAGGTAGGTGTAATTATCAAACAAGCTTTTGTAGAGACAAAGTCCCATCTTCATATTAAGAAGACCTTCCATTGTGCTTAGGCAGTGATACTGAAGAGTTGGGCTCTACGACTAACTGTGCTCCATGTCTGGTTGTTCCAGTACACTGGTGTTTACTTTTCAGTATATGGAAAAGTTTCTCCAGGAGCATTCCTGCCCATAAACAGAAGGACAATTCCAACCCACCCAGTTACTGCCCCCTCAACCAACTCTCAAATAACAGCAAATTGATCATAGGTAGGATCAACTGTTTTGTGAAGCAGTACTTATTCAGCAAAATGGTCAGTTATGTTTCGGAGCTCAATACAGTCTTAGTCTAAACATGGACAAAAGAGTGAAATGCAAGAAGTGAGATGAGAATGACTGCCCTTGACAGGCAGCACTTAGAGTCAGAGAGTCACAAAGTCCTACAGAACTGAGACAGTCACTTTGGCCCAAACTGGCCCATGCCGACCAAAATGTCCATCAATGCTAATCCCATTTCCTTGCACTTGGCCCATATCCTTCTATTCATAGAACATAGAAGAATACAGTGCAGTACAGGCCCTTTGGCTGTCGATGTTGCGCCGATCCAAGCCCACCTAACCTACACTAGCCCACTATCCTCCATATGCCTACCCAATGACCGCTTAAATGCCCATAAAGAGGGAGAGTCCACCACTGCTACTGGTAGGGCATTCCATGAACACAGGACTCCCTGAGTAAAGAACCTACCCCTAACATCTGTCCTATACCTACCACCCCTTAATTTAAAGCTATGCCCCCTCGTAATAGCTGACTCCATACGTGGAAAAAGGTTCTCACGGTCAAACCTATCTAAACCCCTAGTCATCTTGTACACCTCTATCAAGTCAGCCCAAACCTTCTTTTCTCCAATGAAAACAACCCCAATTCCTTTCCTATCCATCAATGTATCCAAATGCCTTTGAAATGTTGGAAAGTACCTGCCTTGACCACTTCTGCTGGCAGCTCATTCCATATACGTACCACCCTTTGTATAAAACAGTTGCCCCTCAGGTTTCCTTTTATTCGTTTCTCGCTAACATTAAACTGATGCCCTCTAGTCCTCAATTCCTCAATCCTGGGAAAAAGACTGAGTACATTCATTCCATCCATGCCTCTCATGATTTTATACACCTCTATAAGGTCCCCCTCAGTCTCCTATGCTCTAAAGAAAAAAGTCCTAAATTGTCCAACCTCTCTCTATAACTCAGACTATCGAGTCCAGGCAATATCCTTGTAAATTTCTTCTGCACTGTTTCCAGTTCATTAACATCCTTCCTATAACAAGGTGACCAAAAGTGAACACAATACTCCAAGTGCGGCTTACCAACATCCTATATAACTGCTACATAACTTCTCAACTTCTATAGTCAATCCCCTGACTGATGAAGGCCAGTGTGCAAAAAGCCTTCTCCATTGCCCTGTCTACCTAAGATTCCACTTTCAGAGAACCATGCACCTGAACCCCAAATCCCTCTGTTCCACTATACTCCTTAAGGCCTCACCATTCACCATGAAACTCCTACCATGATTTGACTTTCCAAAATGCAAGACCGCACGCTTATCTACATTAAACTCCATTTGACATTTCTTGGCCCACTTCCCCAGTTGATCAAGGTTCTGCTGCAACTTCTGATAACCTTCCTCACTGCCCACAATATTGTCTACTTCAGTGCCATTAGCAAACTTACTAATCATGCCTTGTACATTCTCATCCAAATTATTGATATAGATGACAAATAGTAATGGGACCAGCACCAATCCATGAGGCACTGCACTAGTCACAGGCCTCCAGTCTGACAAGCATCCTTCCATTATTACACTCTGCTTCCTACTATCAAGCCAATTTTGTATCCAATTTGCCAGCTCACCCTGGATTGCATGCAATCTAATGTTCCAGAGCAACCTAACATCTGGAACCTTATCAAAAAGAGCACACTGAAATCAATATAGACTACGTCTACTGCCCTGCCCTCATCAACCTTTCTGGTCACCTCAAAGAACTCTAACAAATTTGCAAGGCATGATCTCCCACTCACAAAGCCATGCTGACTACTCCTAATCAAACCCCGACTTTCCAAATGCATGTATATCATATCCCTCAGAATATTCTCAAGTAACTTATCCACCACAGATGTTAAGCTTACTCGTCTACAGTTCCAAAGCTTTTCTTTGCAGCTCTTCTTGAATAATAGCGCAACATTTGCTACCTTCCAGTCTTCTGGGATCTCACCCATGGCTAATAATGCTGCAAAAATATCAGCCAGGGCCCCTGCAATTTCTTCTCTAGCCTCTTGCAGTGTTCTTGGATATACCTGGTCAGGACCAGAATTATCCACCTTCATACATTCTAATACACCCAACACCTCCTCTACTTTGATAAGGACGGTCCCCAAGATATCACCACTAACTTCCCCAATTTCCCAAATCTTCATGTCTTCCTCCATGGTAAACACAGAGGAAAAATATTCATTGAGAACCTCGCCCGTCTCCTGCGACTCTACATATAAATGTCCACTTTGGTCCTTGAGGGGCCCTATTCTCTCTCTAGTTATTCTTTCTTGTTCAATATACTTAAATTACTTCTTTGGAGTCACCCGAATCTTCTCAGCCAAGGCTGTCTCATGCTCCCGTTTTGCATTCCTGATTTCCTTCTTCTGTAAATTACTGTATTCCCTGTATAACCCCAGGGATTCCCTTGATCCCAGCTGCCTGTACCTCAGCCACACTTCCTTCTTTTTTCTTGTGAAAGCCTCAATATCTGTTGTCATTCAGAGTTCCCTATTCCTGCCAAACTTGCCCTTCACCCTCACAGTAACATAAAGATCTTGAACTCTAGCTATCTCACTTTAAAAAGCCTCCTACTTCCTACTTAGAGGTTACTTTGCCTGCAAACAAACTACTCCAATCTACTACTCCAATTTGTTTGAGCATTGTATCAAGGAGTCAATGAGATTCAGTGGGAAAAATCTTCACTGGTTGGAGACATACCTATCACATTGTTACTGGTTGTCTGAAGTCAATCATCTCACTCCAGGATATCACTGCAGGAATTCTTCAAGGCTGTGGCCCAACCATCTTTAGATGTTTCATTATTAACTTTCCTTCATCAAATGGTCAGAAGTGGAATGTTCATTGATGATTGAACAATGTTCAGCATTGTTCATGATTCCTCAGATAATCATCAGTCTGTGTCCATATACAGTAAGATCTGGGCCTAAATGAGGCTTAAGCTCATGAATGATAAGTAACATTTGTGCCAGATAGATGCCAGGAAATGGCCATCTTCAATAGAGAGAACCTAGCGATCACCCCTTGACATTCAATGGCATCAACATTCTACAAGCTCCTGTTGACCAGAAACTGTACTGGATCAGTCACAGAAACACTGCAGCTAGAGGAAAAGGTCAGAGGTTAGCAATTCTATGATGAGTAACTCATCTTCTGTCTCCACAATGCCTGTCCAGCATCAATAAAAATCAGCAAAAGTGACACATTTGGATTTACAAAAGGTTTAACTAAGTATGACATATAAGGCTATTTAATGAAATAAGAGCATATGGTGTTTGGGTAGTATATTAGCACAGACAGAGGATTGGCTATCTAATAGAAGACAGAGAATTTGGATAAAGGGGATATTTTCAGAAGAGAAAGCTGTAAATAGTGGAATGCCTCAGGGCTTATGCCTGAGCCACATCATTTGTAATATACATTAATGACTTGGATGATGGAAATGAATGACCAAGATAAACCAAAGAACTGCGCATGCTGGGGATCTGAAACAAACACAGAAATTGTTAGTGAAACTCAGCAGGTTAAGCACCAGAGTTAAGATGAAAAGTCACCGGGCATGAAATGTTAATTCTTCTTTCTCCTTCAAATGGGCCAGACCTGCTAAGTTTTACCAGCAATTTCTGTTTTTGTACGATCACGAAGTAGTGTAGATTACACAAAGAGTCTACAGGGGCTATAAGCAGGTTATGTGAGTGGGCAAAATCTTGCCAGATGGAATTTAGAGTCATAGAGAGATGTACAGCATGGAAACAGACCCTTCGGTCCAATCCGTTCATGTTGACCAAATATCCCAAACAAATCTAGTCCCATTTGCCAGCATTTTGCCCATATCCCTCTAAACCTTTCCTATTCATATAATCATCCAGATGACTTTTAAATGTTGTAATTGTACCAGCCTTCACCACTCTGAATGGCAACTCATTCCATACACACACCACCCTCTGCATGAAAACATTGTCCTTTTAAGTCTTTCCTCACCTTAAACCTATGCCCTCTAGTTTTGGTCTCCCACATAGTTGGGAAAAGATTATGTCTATTTACCTTACCCATGCCCCTCATGATTTTATAAACTTCTATAAGTCACCACAGCCTTCGATGCTCATCAGAAAATAACCCTAGCCTATTCAGCCTCTCCCTATAGCTCAAACCCTGCAACCCTGGCAACGTCCTTGTAATATTTTCTGAATCCTTTCAAGTTTCACAACATCTTTCCTATAGCTGGGAGACCAGAATTACATGCAGTATACAAATAGTGGCCAACTCAATGTCCTGTACAGCTGCAACCTGACCTCTCAACTTCAATTCTCAATGCACTGTCCAATAAAGGTAAGCATAGTATCCTACTTACCTGCAATGAATTGACAGGCCCTTTGAAATTAATCAAAGAAAAATTGACAGGATCAAAGTCGGAGATCTCACACTTGGATTATGTATCGGAGGTAAGGGAGAGATTAAATCAAGTAGTTGAGTTAGCTAAACAGCACCTAAAGAGGGCACAGCATAGAATAAACAGGTGGCAGATAAAAGCTCTGAGACTTGGACATTTTCCCGAGGGGATGACGTGTTAGTACTGTTACCAGTGATAGGAGGTCCCTTCAAAGCCAGGTATAGTGGTCCCTACCAAATGGAGGAAAAGTTGAGTCAGGTGAATTATGTAGTAAAGATGCCAGGAAAATAACAGAATTGAGTATGTCATGTGAACATGTTAAAACCGTATTATACTAGAGAGAAAGAACTGGAGAAACAAGTGTTAGTTACTGCCCTACAGAGTGACGAATCAAATCCAAATGATATGGATTTTCATGTGCCTCAAAATAGATTAAAAAATGAAGAAGTCTTTTAGGAGTGGGATAGGTTAATAAACTATCTGTCTCAGGAGCAAAGAACACAGTTGAAAGATTTGTTACTGCAGTAAAAGGTCATATGTAAGAATCAAATGGGGAGGACTAATGCTATTGTACATGAAGTAGATGTAAGGAATACTGCTCCAATAAAACAACACCCTTATTGACTTAATCTTTTCAAAGCCGGACAGGTTCAGAAAGATTTGGATGCCATGCTTGACGAGGATGACATCGAACCGAGCCAGAGTGAGTGGAGTTTGCCAATCATTTTAGTTCCCAAACTGGAAGGGACTCAATGACGTTGTGTGGATTATCAGAAGGTCAACGCCGTTATTACAAAATCAGACTTTTATCCAATTCCGAGATTGGAGGACTGTATTGAGAAAGTCGGACAAGCCAATTATATCACCAAGTTGGACTTATTTCGTGATTACTGGCAGGTACCTTTATCAGAGTTGGCGAAAGAAATTTCTGCATTTATAACCCCAAATGGGCTATCTCAATTTAAAGTGATGCCCTTTGGAATGAAGAACACACCTGCCACATTCCAAAGACTCATGAACAGAGTTGTGGTGGGGTTAACAAACTGTGCGGTCTATTTGGATGATGTAGTGATCTTTAGTAATTCCTGGAAAGATCGCGTGGTACAGTTGGCAGAGCTCTTTGATCAACTACAAGAAGCAAAACTGGTAATGAACTTAAACAAAACTGAATTTGCAAAAGCAGTGGTGATATTCTTGGGACATAACATCGGTCATGGAAGGTTGACCCCACGGAACATAAAGACGAAGGCCATTGAGGAATTTCCACAACCAACCTCGAAGGAAGATGTACTTTGATTCTTAGGACTAAGTGGATGCTATTGGAAGTTTGTTCCAAACTTCAGCAGTGTCAAGGCACCATTAACTGATTTGCTGAAGAAGAACACAAAGTTTCAGTGGTCAGAACAATACCAGGAGGCATTTGACCATTTGAAAGTAATATTAACCAAACAGTTTTAGCTACACCAAATTTTTCTAAACTTTTTAAAGTTGTCATCAATCCTAGTGACATTGGAGTCGGAAGACAATAATAGAATTGAACTGCCAGTTGGTTACTTTTTGAGAAAGCTCAACATCCACCAGAGGAAGTACTCCATGATTGAAAAAGAACTACTGAGTTTGACACTCACCTTACAACATTTCAGTGTGTATGTCACGAACAATGTGTCAGAGACAGTTGCTATGGATCACAATTCTTTTAACATTCTTGGAATACTTTAAAGACAAGAACGTGGGACTATTTTGTTGGAGTGTTATGCTATAGATGTTTAATTTACATATTGTATATGTTGTGGGTTGCGAGATTACAGTTAAGAATGTGATCACAGATGCGTTATTGTGGATTTAACTGATAAGTGTAGATAAGATTGATAGCTTTTCAATGTTATATACTAAGATTAAAGTCATATGTATGTCACAATAACGTGATTAATGAAGAGAGAGAAAAATCAATCCATCTTTTCATTATGATAGTTCATTTTTTTCTTAAGGGGGGAGGTGTTATGAAGGTGTAGAGGCATTGTACCTTTAAGAGAGTTAGAAAGCTAGCAAGACTACCTGACACAGCACAAAGTGTACTGAACAAAGTAACAGTGTAACATTATAAAATCCCAATTAAGATTTACAAAGCAAAATCACGTTTCAAAACCTGTCAGCTTTGCTGAGTCTCCTTTGTAGATTTTGCTCTGTAGATTCACTCCGGGTCAGCCTCAATGTTCTATTGGGCAAACTCCTTCCGAGACAGGGACCTTTCAGAGAGCTCTTAAGCTCGTAGTCTCCATGGCAGTTCTCTCTCAACTGTTCAAAAGTGTCTGGCTTTATACCCAAAACATCAGATTATTTCATTGGTTTTAATATTATCAAAATACTGAATTCAAATTTGATTAGATTCTGACTTCTTTGGGCATAAATTGAACTGATTGGCTGAATTTGAATTTGTTTTTGTCTCCTGGTAACCCATCTGCTGCTAGCTGTTTCAACCAAATCTAACATTTGGTCAAAACAGCTAGCAGCAGCTGGGTTACCATGAAACAAAAACAAATTCACATTTGGCCAATCAGTTTAAATTATGCCCCAAAATACCAGAATCCAATCAAATTTGAATTTAGTATTTTGATAATATTGAAACCAATGAAACAATCTGATGTTTTGGATTTAAAGCAGACATTTTTGAACAGTTGAGAGAGAACTTCAATGGAGTCTACGAACTTAAGAGCTCTCTGAAAGGTCCCTGTCTGGGAATGAGTTTGCCCAACAGAACATTAAGGCTGACCCGGAACGAATCTACAGAGGAAAATCTACAAAGGAGACTCAGCAAAGCTGACTGGTTTTGAAATGTAATTTTTTTTGTAAACCTTAATTGGGGATTTATATCAGACTAGTATTGTAGAGTGGGAAGTAAAAGATAGGTTTAACAGAAAAGAGTTGTAAATAGTTGTTGGTTTTTATTATTCTCTGTTGGACTTAAAAATAAAGTTGTTAATTTTTATTTTAAATAGCGACCTCTGGGATAGCTCTGTGATTCTTGAATTTTAATAGCTTATAGCGCGGGGTGAAACTTTTCTGTGTTACTGGTTTAAATTAGTAGAGGAGTTTACACCACATTGTAACAATTCACATGCTATATAAAATAACTTCCTTGTAGACACTTAACAAACTCCTCTCCATCCAAGCCCTAAACATTATTGCAGTCCCAGTGTATATTTGGAAAGTTAAAATCCACTACCATAACCACTCTATTATTCTTACTGATAACTGAGATCTTCTCACAGATTTGATTCGTAATTTCCCACTAACTACTGGGGAGTCTACAATACAATCCCAATAAGGTGATCAACCCTTTCTTATTTCTCAGTTCCATCCAAATAACGTCCCTGGACATATTCGCAGGAATATCCTCCCTAAGAACAGCTGTCATGTTATCCCTTATCAAAAATACCACTCACCCTATTCTCTTGCCATCTTTTCCATCCTTCTATACCCTGGAACATTAAGCTGCCAGTCCTGTCCATTCCCGAGCCACGCTATGATAGCCCAATTCCATGTTTTCAACTATGCCCTGAGTTCATCTGTCTTACATGTTAGGCCTCTTGCATTGAAATAAATGCAGTTTTTAGTTATCAGTTCTACCTCATCTCTGCTTTGTTCCTGCATGCCCTATTTAACTTATTCCTTGTCTCGACAGTACCAGCTTCAGACTGATCTATTTCCTCACCTATCTCCCTGGATCCCATAGGTCACTTCTACTGCAGAAGAAATTCTAATAAATCCAAAAATGTGAATCCTTCTCCCTTGCACCAGCTCCTTAGTAACGCATTCATCTGCTCTATCCTCCTATTCCGACCCTCACTAGCTCGTGACACTGTGAGTAACCCAGATATTAGTAACCTCAAGGACCTACTTTTTAAATTGCTGCCTAACTACCTATATTCCATCCTCAGAATCTCATTCTTATCTTTTCCTGTATAATTAATTCCAATGTGTACAATGACCTTTTGCTGTTCCCTCTCCTGTTTGAGAATATTCTGCACTCTCTCCAAGATATCCTTGATCCTGACTACAGGGAGGAAACAAACCATTCTGATGTCTCCCCATCACCATAGAAATGATTATCTGTGCTTCTGACGAGGGAACCCCATCACAATCAATTGCTTGGAACCTGATGTATCCCTTGTTAAATTAGAGCCAGTCTCAGTACCAGAACCCTGGCTGTCAGTGCTGCATTCCCTGAGAGTTCATCATCCCCTATATTTTCCAAAACAGCATACTTATTTGAGATGCAAATAGCCACAGGAGACTCCTGCATTACCTGCCTGCCTCTCCTACCTTCACTTGAGGTCACCCATCTACTTGACTGTATCTTTGGTTTATCTCCCTCCCTACAATTACCATCCATCACAGCCCAGCTCCTGTAAGTTCCTCATTGCCTCTGTCACTCCAACCAATTCACTCAATCTGATAGGTTTCACAACCAAACGAGTCCTGAAGATATAATCATCAGTAAAATGGAACCTCTCCCTATTCTCCCACATCCAATAAGAAGAGCACATCACTCTACTAAAGACCATATCTGCAGCTTAACATTCTACAGAAAAGAGCACAGTCTAATTGCTCTAAAAACACTGCTGCAGGCGAGCTTCATACTTATGTTTTTTATATTTTTAAAGTTTAATCAAGAGACAGATTGCAATAAAAACATAAAATTAAAAAAAACATACTTACTATTGTATATTTATAAAGAAAAGTAAGGTTACACTTAAAATCTATGAACTTAGCTGCTTCTCTGCTGTGAGCTCCCCCACACATGTTTTTCTCCAAGGTCAGCTATGAATTTCACTGTTTGCTCCTTTTTCTTAGAACAAATTCCGATATCCAGAGATACTTAAAACTAAACAGCAAAAGCAGCTTCACTACTGGGTCAGACAATAAGGTAGGTCTCTTTCTCAATTTGAATAACTTCCAATGTGGTTACTGCCTTTGTCTCCTTTCCTCCTTTTAAAAGCGTTGTTGTTTTGATCTTGTTTTCCCCAAAGTTCCGAAACAATTTATCAGTTTATAAAACAATAATTACTGCTCTTAGAATTCAAGGAAATCAGCTCCAACACTGAAAATACCTCAGAAAAGAGTAGCTTTTACAGCCGCAATTGTTTTTCCACCTCCATCTTGGATTACTCAAAATCCTGCAATATAATGTGGGAAAATGTGAAATTTTGCACTTTGGCAGGAAGAAAAGAAGAGCTGAACATTATTTAAATGGGGAAAGCCTGCAGAAAATGTACAGCACAGAAAAATTTGTGAGTCATTCTGCATGAATCACAAAAAAGCTAGCATGAAGTTCAGCACATACTAAAGAAGGCAAATGGACCATTTTACTTTATTTCTGGTCATATGGTCTAATTCAGGGGTATGATGAAACATGACCTGCCTGGACACATGCATCACATTCAACATTTCAAGGAGTATTAAAATAGGGGGTATTTTGCTCAAACTCAACAAGACATAAGTCAGACGATACCTGGAATACCTTGAATAGTTTTGGTCCCCTTCTCCAGGCTTTGGAGGCAGTTGAGAAGAGGTTCATTAGGACGATCCCAGGACTGGAGGAATGTTTTACCAAAAGGCTGAATAGTTTGGGGCAGTACTCATTGGAGTTAAATGCAATGAAAGGAGACCTTTTTGAGACAAAACAAAATTCTTAGAGAGCTTGACAAGGAAGATGTAGAGAGGTTGTTTCTACTTGTGGGAGAATCTAGGACCAGTGGATGTGATCTCGGAGTAAGGATTGCACAAGTATATTCAAGGCTGGGATTGGCATATTTTTAATCGGTAAAAATCAGATGTAATTACAGAAAGCATGAAATTGGAGTTGGGGATTATACATCAGCTATGATCTTATTGAATGACAGATCAGACATGAGGGATAAAATGACTTACTTATCCCCTTACAGCTCTGGGCATATGGTCTAACTCAGGGGTTTGATGAAACATGACCTGCCTGGATACATGCATCACCTTCAACATTCAAGAGGCTTCACTATCCAGGACAAAGCTGCCTGCCTGATTGGTGCCCAGGGAACTGCCATAACCATTCACTCCTCCCAACTTCTGACATATGGTGATAGCAATGTGTATCATCTACAAGATATACCATTCCAACTCACCAAGGTTTCTTAGATAGCACCTTCCAAATCTGTGAGCTCTCCCAACCAGAAAGACATAGGAAGTAGACTGATGGAATCACCACTACCTACAACTTTCCCTCCAGGTCACACACCATTCTGACTTTGAACTCTATCAGGCTCCTTTGCTGGTACTTAGTCAACATTCAGAAACTCTTTAACAACGCCATGAGTGTACCTCAGCAATTCTAAAAGGCAACTCACCACCAAGGCAATGTATCTCAGGGGCAATTAGACATAGGCATCAAATGCCGTTGTATAATTTTTAAATTTGCCATTACTATTGTATGTTGTGCCATCTTCTAAGCCCACTCAATTAATGGGCAAAAGTTCATTCTACAAGAAGAAAAAGCTTTCACCCAAATCATCATGGAAAATAATCAAAAGAAAGGTGCAAATGAATGTTGTTATTTTAGTGAAAATATCAGGTTTGATAAGTCAATGATATACAGTACCAGGAGGTAATGGAAAGTACCCCATTTTCCCAAAGGGAACTGTAGAGACTTGTGATTCAATCATTCCATCTTCCCAATTGAGAATTTTGTCGATAGTGTACCACAATATGAGATTTATATTCATGTTTTTATTTTCAGTTATTTTAATACTATTACACAACTTTACAAAAATAAAATTGTATCTAGTTGTTGCATGATAAGACATATATCTGCATGTGGTGATTCTGGCAGACAGTGCGAATACCTCCCCACAAGGATACGTAGCAGAATCATGCCGGTCCGTGTTTGATCCTTTATTTCGGACATTATCCGTTTTAGGAGTTATTCATCAGAATATATTTTTTCTGTAAAATCCCTTTCAAGTTCACATCAATCTAGCTATTCTGAACATTTGTTACCATTTCTTTTAAAAAATACAGATTTAATCAAATCTGTAGTGTCGTCAATACAAATTGATCTTCATAATGAAGCATGATGTGTTTTGTATGCTGCATGCCATGATGAAATAGTCCGTAAATACAAAGTTATCCAAAATGTGCATGTGCTTTTGATCGCAAATGATAAAAGTATAAACATGAACTTATTCCAAACACACAGTTATACCATGAAACATTCCTGATGTTTCACTGTACAGCATCACAAACAGAATAAAATGTGATTATTCACCGTAATAACTAACGCTACTGGAGCTTGGTGGAATATCTCTGTATGTTTTGATACGCTTGTTTTGTCAGACTTCGCACAACATAACACCTGTGCGTGATATTTTTCCATCCCATTACCAAGAAAATAGAGGTTCTGTGAATGGCAACAATCAAGTATGGGAAACGTTGGGAGGGAATCTATTGACTTGATTAGTTTAATCATTTCTGATGTATATTCGTTCTTGGTTTGCTGAAATCATTCATGCTTGAACGTCAGAAAATAATTAACTTATTTGCATGTTGTAATGCAGTAGAACATTGCTTCCCAAGCCTTTTCCCATTTTGAGTTCAACCTTGAGACTTTAATATTGTCATACCTCAATGGCAACTGTGAGAATCAGGGATCCGGTATAGCTGGAGACGTGGAGAAAACGTACAAGAGCCTCAAAGAATGAAGAATAGCATCCAACTCTGTTGTGTCAGAGTTGGTGACCCCAAAGTTTAACCGAATTTGGGAGCCCCACTGATGACCAAAGATTGCTTGAGCCTAGTTGGTCCAGTAGATGCCTTTGTGTCAAAGGATTTCTGCGATTTTCAAAAAGCTTGCATACAGTTTTGGGTGACTTGCACTTTTTTTTGCAAGTATTATTTTCCTTTGAGTTTCTAGGATTGTGCCAATGCCTACAATGTAAATCTCTGACCTGTATATCAGTAATATAATGAATTAGATTTCAGATTTAATCACAATTCATCATGAAGCAATTTAACAGCTTTCTTTTACCTCCTCAATTCAATTGACACCTCATAATTCTGGATGGTCATTTTCGTAACGGTTCTGATAAGAGTTCTCCTACAGGTGTTAGAATGAATTCCAACTAATACCTGTATGTCATTCTCCAGATTAGTTGAGGCCTTGTATGAAGGCACCCTGAATTTCCATACTGGGTGAAAATAACATGATAACTTGTTTAAGACCAAAATCCTGAATCGCATGGTGATTTGCTGTTACACTTCTTACAAAAGAACTGGGGTTAACATCCTTCCTAGACCAGAATTGTGATGCGGTTCTTTTAAACCTCATCATCAAGCAACACAGGAGGACAAAATTGGGCAGATTGTTTAAATAAAGTGAAAATATCTACAGTAATTCTCAAATAATAAATTGTGAGGTACAAAATAGAGCATAACTTAGAAATGCCCAGAAGGGTAATAGGAACAGAGCACAGAAGGAGCTGTGAAATACACCAGTGTCATGGGAGAAAGACTACAATTTCTGATATTAACTATTAGAAACATAGATCATTATTGACATAAGACTGTGCTAAGATAAATGAAAATAAATATTTCAACCTCAGAAAGCAATTAGTAACTGTGTGTGAGACAGTTAAATGCAACTGTGTGTTTTGTCTGTGAAGAGAACTAAGTAGCCAGGAACATTTTGTATGTATTTGTGTTTCAGTTGACAGCATTCATGGCTACCCTGGGGAGTCAACAATAATGTTACATGACATCAACCCAAGCAGTGCCCTAGCTATGCACCGTGGCAAGTTTGAAATAAAGGCAACAATCTCCAAGCTTTCCAAGCCTATGGCTTATTGGCAAAGTCAATTTAAATCAGTGCCAGATAGAGAGAAAAAAAAATCAACTGAAAGGTGTTGTGTAAAAATGAAAAATGGAATGTCAACCAGCGCAGCAATGAAGGCAGAGCTACTGTTGATAAAGAATTGGACAAATGATGATGTCCTGCTATCCTGTTGTGAGGCGATAAGAAGAATTGTAGAATATCTCAGTAAACCAGGAGGTGAAGGAGACAACTTGGAGGGTTGCAGACAGCTTGAATGAGAGTTCCAAGAGATGATAGAACTGTTAAATTCCATCATAATGAGACAGAAGACAAATAGAAAATTAAGATTTTGTCTTGATCTCAAGATTTTTAATCAGTTCCTAATCAGTTCCAATACCAGAAGTTATCACACTACTACTGACAAAGGTGAAAATTTTGAACAAGGTTAGTAGGAGCTGAGGTTACAAAAAGATCAGCCATGATCTTATTGAATGGCAGAGCAGGCTTGAAGAGCCAGATGGCCTACTCCTGCTTCTATTTCTTATGTTCTTATGTTCTTACACTGGAAATAGATACTGGAATGTGAAACTTGGATGAAATCTACAATGTTAACAACATCCAACGTACCCTTTGATACAAATTCCTGTATTTACCTTTTAGACTTAAATTAAGTGAGGATATGTTCTAGCAAAAAGTAAATAAGACATTCAAGGGATGCAAAGGAGCAGTCAACATAGGCGATAATATCTAGATGTATGGAAATAGATGAGAAAGATCATGACAACGTCTACATGAAGCCGTGGAGACAATCAGGAAAGTTAAATTAAGTTCTGATAAATGCGTGTGAAAGTGGCAGAATACCAGCTGTTCAGAATGGTCCACACAATCAATCCAAGTTCTGATACAATCATAGCCATTTCAGAGACAGACAGAAAAGTCAAGAAGTAACAGAGAATTGAAAAGTTTCTTTCTCAGGGGGATCAAACAGAAAACCAATAATGCTTGTAAATTAATGTACTGAACATATTGGTCCTCCATTTTGAAGATGAGTTGAACCAATGTGTCCTTCACAAAATGTCCTGGCATTTCCACTTGGGTTGATTTGATCCAGTACATGAGGTCCATAATACTGCATACATAAGAACACACAATAAACCTGTGGGAGCTGATGAAAGAAGATATAGATTACTAGAGACCAGAGTCAAATGTCATGTGTTTCAACAACATCAAAATTACATACAGCTGGACACACGTTTGTCATACTACAACAGAAAAAAAAACTGTCACTCTGCAAGTAGATGCTTCTGCAAAAGGATTGGGAGCATCCTTGGGAGCAAGAAGAAGACAATAACATTCACATCAAAGCTCTAACCTCAGTTGAGGCCAGTTATGCCAATAAAGACAGAGAATTCTTGGTAGCCCTTATAGGTGTGAGAAATTTATCCATACCTCTGTGGAAGAAAGTTCATAGAAAAGACTGAACATCATTCACTGGAGTAGATCCAAGACAAAAATCTGTGTAAAGCACACACAAAACTATGGAGGTTACTTTTGAGGCTTCACAGATACAATGTCACTCCAAATTATTTGTCAAAAGTGAAATGCTGCTGGCAGATACCTTGCATTGCTTGTCGTCACAACACAAACATGCTATAAGACAGAAGACCATAAGATCTAGGAGCAGAAGTCTGCTCTACAACTTAGTGAGAACATGTCTGATAAGTCTCCAATCCATTGTCATGTCTTATCCTCATAACTTGTTTCCATTACTGATTAAAAATCTATCAATCTCAGCCTTGAAATAGCTTAACCACCTAACTCTGTGGTAAGTAATTAACAGATTTACTACCTCCTGAGAGAAATAATCCTCTTCATCTCTGTCTTAAATGGACAACTCTGAAACTTTATCTTGTAGTTTGAGACTCCCCCATCAGGGAATACAACCTCTCTCCATCAAGTCCCTTGTGAATGTCTTATGTTTCAATAAGTTTGCCTCTCATTCTTCTAAACTCTAATGAATACAATGCTCTAATTCAACCTCTCCTCATAAGACAATCCATTCATTCCCAGAAGCAACCTCATGAACCTTCTTTGGAGAACCTCCTATGCCAGTATATCTTTCTGTAGTCAAGAGACCCAAAGTATATTCACTGTATTCCAGTTGTAGTTTGACTAGAGCCTTGTATAGGTAAAAACAATGACTGCAGATGCTGGAAAGCAAATACTGGATTAGTGGTGCTGGAAGAGCACAGCAGTTCAGGCAGCATCCAACGAGCAGCGAAATCGACGTTTCGGGCAAAAGCCCTTAATCAGGAAAGGCTTTTGCCCGAAACATCGATTTCACTGCTCGTTGGATGCTGCCTGAACTGCTGTGCTCTTCCAGCACCACTAATCCAGTAGAGCCTTGTATAGTTTAACAAGACACCCTATTTGCATAGTCCGTTCCCTTTGAAATAAAGGCCATCAATCTATTTGCCTACCCTAATACATGCTGAACTTTTATGCTAGCATTTTATGATTCATGCATGAGGACTCCCAAATCACTTTGTGCTATAGCTTTCTACTGTCTTCTTCCATTTAAATAATATTCAACTCCTCTATTCTTCCTGCCAAAGTGCATAACCTCACATTTTCCCACATTGTATTTCATCTAGCAAGTTATTGCACATTTGCTTAACATGTCTGTATTCCCTTTGTGTCCCATCCTCATCACTTGCATTCCCATGTATTATTGTATCATCCACAATCTTGGCTGTAGTAGATTAAATTTTCTCATACAAGTTTTTTATATATATCATAAATAATTATGGCCACATCACTGATCCCTTTGGCGTTTCACTCATAAGAGATGGCCATCCTTAAAATATCCTGTAAATCCCAACTGCCTTCTATTAGTTAGCCAAATCTCTATTCATACGAAGAGGCAGGAGATAAAGACAGACCTTCTGATCCAGACATAAACTCACTCACCCCTGCACCAGCAGGGCTTGGGCCATAGAAGACTTAGCTATAAATATTCATCACCTAATTAATACAACACCACTGAAACTGAGTCAAATTTGAGATGATAGGAACAAAGGTGAGAAGCTACAGATGCATTCTTAACCAATGATCCAAGGATGGCTTGATAGGCTAAAGCAAGCATAGCCAGCAATACAGCAGTACTGCTTTATCAATTGTGAAATCTCACAGGATGATGGTATTCTGCTAGCCAGGCCAGAATGCTAGATGACTCGAGAAATTGAGGTTTTGGTTAAGAAATGGAAGGAGGCATATGTCAGGTATAGACAGGAGAGATCAAGTGAATCCCATTAGAAGAATATAAAGTGTATAAAGTATATAAGTGTAGGAGTACACTTAAGAGGGAAATCAGAAGGGCAAAAAGGGGTTGTGAGGTAGCTTTGGCAAATAGGATTAAGGAGAATCCAAAGGGTTTTTGTAAATACATTAAGGACAAAAGGGTAGCTATTGAAATGCAAAACTTGCGCCCACACCTCCCTCCCCCCTTACTTCCCTCCAAGGCCCCAAGGGACACTTCCATATCCGCCACAAATTCACCTGCACCTCCACACACATCAACTATTGCATCCGCTGCATCCGATGTGGCCTCCTCTATATTGGGGAGACAGGCCGCCTACTTGCGGAACGTTTCAAAGAACACCTCTTGGACACCCGGACCAACCAACCCAACCACCCCGTAGCTCAACACTTCAACTCCCCCTCCCACTCCACCAAGAATATACAGGTCCTTGGACTCCTCCATCGCCAGACCATGGCAACACGACAGTTGGAGGAAGAGCGCCTCATCTTCCGCCTGGGAACCCTCCAACCACAAGGGATGATGTCAGATTTCTCCAGTTTCCTCATTTCCCCTCCCCCCACCTTGTCTCAGTCAAATCCCTCGAACTCAGCACCGCCTTCCTAACCTGCAATCTTCTTCCTGACCTCTCCGCCCCCACCCCACTCCGGCCTATCACCCTCACCTTGACCTCCCTCCACCTATCACATTCCCAACGCCCCTCCCCCAAGTCCCTCCTCCCTACCTTTTATCTTAGCCTGCTGGACACACTTTCCTCATTCCTGAAGAAGGGCTTATGCCCAAAACGTCAATTCTCCTGTTCCTTGGATGCTGCTTGACCTGCTGCGCTTTTCCAGCAACACATTTTCACCACTCAAAGATCAGCCAAGCAGCCTATATGTGGAGGCCCAGGAGATAGGGGAGGTACTGAATGAGTATTTTGCATTAGTGTTTACTGTGGAGAAGGACATGGAAGATATAGAATGTGGGGAAATAAATGGTGACATCTTGAAAAATGTCCATATTACAGATGAGGAGGTACTGGAGGTCTTGAAATGCATAAAAGTGGATAAATCCCCAGGACCTGATCAGGTGTACCCTGGCACTCTGTGGGAAGCTGGGGAAGTGATTGCTGGACCCATTGCTGAGATATTTGCATCATTGATATTCACAGGTGAGGTGCTGAAATTTGGCTGATGTGATACCACCATTTAAGAAAGGTGGTAAGGAAAAGCCAGGGAACTATAGACTGGTGAGTCTGATGTTGGCTGTGGGCAAAATGTTGGAGGGAATCCTGAGGGATAGGATTCACATGTATTTGGAAAGGTAAAGACTGATTACGGATAGTCAGCATTGCTTTGTGCACGAGCAATCATGTCTCACAAACTTGATTGAGTTTTTGAAGAAGTAACAAAGAGGATTGATGAGGGCAGAGTGGTGGACGTGATCTATATGGACTTCAGTAAAGTGTTTGTCAATGTTTCCCATGGGAACTAGCCATTTGGATACAGAACTGGCTCAAAGGTAGAAGACAGAGGGTGGTGGTGGAGGGGTGCTTTTCAATCATGAGGCCTGTGACCAGTGGTGTGTTACAAGGATCAGTGCTGGGTCCACTACTTTTTGTCATTTACATAAATGATTTGGATTTGAATATAGTAAGTTTGCAGGTGACACTAAAATTGGAGGTGTAGTGGATATCATAGTAGGTTACCTCAGAGTAACCCTCTTGATCAGAGGGGCCAATGGGCTGAGGAGTGGCAGATGAAGTTTAATTTAGATAAATGTGAGGTGCTACATTTGGAAAAGCAAATCAGAGCAGGACTTATACACTTAACATAAGGTCCTAAGGAGTGTTGCTGAACAGAGACCTTGGGATGCAGGTTCATAGCTCCTTGAAAGTAGAGATGCAGGTAGATAGGATAATGAAGAAGGTGCTTGGTATGCCTTCCGTTATTGGTCAGAGTATTGATTATAGGAGTTGGGAGGTCATGTTGTGTCTGTACAGGACATTGGTTAGGCCACTTTTGGAAGGTTGCGTGCAATTCTGGTCTCCTTCCTCTCGGAAGGATGTTGTGAAACTTGAAAAGGTTCAGAAACTATTTACAAGGATGTTGCCAGGGTTGGAGGATTGGAGCTATCGGGAGAGGCTGAATAGGTTGGGCTGTTTTCCCTGGTGCATTGGATGCTGAGGGATGACCGTATAGAGGTTTATGAAATCATGAGGGGCATGGATAGGATAAATAGCCAAGGCCTTTTCCCTGGGGTGGGGGAGTCCAGAAGTAGAGAGCATAGGGGGAGTAGGGAAACATATAAAAGAGATCTAAGGGGTAACTTTTTCATGCAGAGGGTGGTGCATGTATGGATTGAGTTGCCAGAGGAAGTGGTGGAGGCTGGTATAATTGCAGTATTTAAAAGGCATCTGGATAGTTGTGTGAATTGGAAGTGTTCAAAGGGATATTGGCCAAGTGGGACTAGATTTTGTTAGGATATCTGTTTGGTATGGACGAGTTGAACCAAAGGGTCTGTTTCTGTGCTGTACATCTCTGTGACTTTGTGACTCTAATTCAGAATGAGCTTCTTCAGAAGTCACATAAAGGCCATATGAGAATGGAGCAATGAAAACTCAGATCAAGATCAGCGACGCACTAACATATACAAAAACATTGAAATATGCATTGCATGTCAAAAGTATAGAAACACAATGCTGAAATGGGAAATTAACCATATAAACATAGAAAATAGAAGCAGGGATAGGCCACTTGGCTCTTTGAGCTTGCTCTGCCATTCATTATGATCATGATTGATCAACCAACTCAAAAGTTTGTTCATGCTTTCCCCCATATCCTTTGATCCTTATAGTCAAAGTTCAATATCCAATTTCTTCTTAAAATGATAATAATATGTTGGCCTTGACTGCTGCTACGATTGAGATACCACCCAGACTATGGCATACTGTAAAGGCTAATTTATTCACACTCAATCAAGAAAGACATCTAATATTTGCAGACTACTAATTTACCAGTAGGTAAAAGACTTGAGAACCACAACAATCATCTCAGAAATATGTCTTCTGTTTGTTGAGCAACTGTTTCCTGAAAGATTACTATGAGACAAAGGCAGCCTTTTTGCATCCAGAGAATCTTGGAATTCATTAAACTTTATCAGTTAAACAGCACCACTTCATCACCAGATTACCTATGGGGATATAGTTTATAAAGATGATCAAAAGAACCCTTTCAAAATGCTGAGAGACAAAGACCCAAACCTTTATTTATTGTCACTTCAACCTGTGTCTCTCAAGGCTGACATGAAATCACCTGTAGAATTGTTGAATAGAAGAAACTATAAGATTATTAAAGCCAGCCAAATCATTGTTCAAGTAACCAGGAGAATTGAGATGACAACTGATTGATGCAGAGGAAAGAAGAAATCAGCACTTAGGGTTTTGGAGTCATAGTGTTGTACAGAACAGAAACAGACCCTTTAGTCCAATCCACAAATGCCGACCAGATCTCCTAAATTAATCTATCCCATTTGCTAGAATTTGGCCTATATCCCTCTAGGCCCTTCCTATTCATGTACCCATCCATTTGCCTTTTGAACGTTGTAATTGTACCAGTCTTTGGCAAGTCATTCCATACACGCACCACCCTCTACATGAAAAAGTTGTCCCTTAAGTCTCATTTAAATCTTTCCCCTCTCACCTTAAGTCTATGCCCTCTAGTTTTGGACTCCCCTACCCTGCAAAAAAGACCTTGACTATTCACCCTATCTTTGCCCTCATGATTTTATAAACCTCTATAAGGTCACCTCTCAGCCTTTGACAGTCCAGGGAAAATAAGCTCAGTCTATTCAGCCTCCCTCTATAGCTCAAAACCTCCAACCCTGGCAACATCCTTGTAATTTTTTCTGCACCTTTTCAAGTTTAGCAATATATTTCCTATAGCATGGAGTCCAGAATTGAATGCAGTACTCCAAAACTGGCCACACCATGACATCCCAACTCCTTTACTCAATGCACTGACCAATACAGGCAAGTGTTCCAAAAGCCTTCTTCACTATCTTATCTACCTGTGACTCCACCTTCAAAGAACTGTGAAGCTGCACCCCAAGGTCCGTTTGTTTGGCAACACTCCCCAGGACTCTACCATTATGTGTGTAAGTTCTGCCTTGATTGGCTTTACCAAAATGCAACTCACTTCAGCAAATATGTTATAAACATACTTGAGTAAAATATAAAAATGTAAATCAACCCATTGAACGAAGAATATAAAATTGAAATAGGTTGTACCCACAGCCACAAGGACTCAATGCAATTCAGGATTCAGCTGATAAAAAAACAGTTAAAATTCATGCCACAAAATCTGGGCAATGCCTGTTGGGGTTGGCCATTGCTGAAAAGAATTGTTAGTTGAGGCAGCAGTTTCCACAGTCAGAATTGTACCCTTCATGTTCATGGTAACCAGATAAGATAATGAAGTGCCTTATAAAAATCTTAATAGAAAATCTTAATAATGTCCATCATTAAGAGCTCGAGGCTTAAAGGGAAAGTCTGATCCCACTATATTCAAAGGCTTTTTAAGTAATTGCCATTATATATATGTAGGTATACTGAAATTATAAATGCAAATATAAATTAACATGAAGGAATTTAGCTGAATTCTTTCAGATAAATGACTGTAGATAGTAGAAAGAAGTCCCCATCCTGTCAGCAGGGGTGACTCAACACAAATAGTATAAACACCAAGGACCAAATGATATATAATGAAGGATATGAACAGATAATGTCATGAAAGGACACTGGAAAACAGATAGCGTTATAAGGGGGCATTTGCAAAAATAACTTAGTCATTATAATCTCTGAAAATAATGGCAGCTTTACCAGGTACCAAACAGCACCCATTCAGCATAATGCAAACATTTGGGAGGGGCATAATAGTCGGAGGGAATGTGGCAAGTACTGATATCAATGTTGCATCTGACCATTCTAACACAGTATGTATAAATATCCCGTACTTTATTGGGAAAGGTAGAGTGTCACTGACCTCCATTCTGAGCTGTGTTTGAGAGGGAAACTGGGCTCCGTATGAAATCCAGATTTGGAGCAATCTCTGGCCTCTCCCACATGTGTGGTAAAACAGCTCTGAATAGAGGTTGCTTGTACTGCTGAACACAAAATTGCAGACTTCTGTTTGACATCTCTCCTCAACAATGTCCATCTCCAATGAGAGAATCTTGTTATCTCTCCATGATGTTCAATGGCATTACCATCATTAAATTGTCCATCATTAAGAGCTCGAGGCTTACCATTAACAAGAATCTTAACTGAACCAGCCATATAATTGCTATGGCTACAAGAGCAGATTAGCAGCTGGAATTCTTTGGCAAATGGCTCACTTCCTGGCTACCTAAAGCAGGTCTGCCATTGAAAAGGTGCAAATCAGGTTGTGCATCTAGTGAAATATTCTCCATTTCCCTAGTTGTGTGCAGTTCCAACAGTTCTCAAGAATCAGAAAGAGGACAGTCCACTTAATCAGCATTTCATTATCAACTTATTCACTGCCTTCATACCATGCATGGTGGCAGTAGTTACGTAACACATTCAAATTGCAGTGCAGCAACTTGCCCAGAGTTTTTTTGAGAGGACCTTCCAAATCTATGACTTTGACTCCTAGAAAGACAAGGAAATGTTTAATTTCACAATTTCCCATCCAAGCTATCTTGTCTTGAAATTATGTTGCCGTTCTTTCATTGCTGCAGGGTCAAAGCTTGAAGCTCCCTTCTTGATATGACAGTAGATGTACCGACAAAAGCTGGGATGAGATGGTAGCATAGTAGTAATATCACCTGCCTTATATCCCAAGGACCCAGCCTAAAACTCTGGGACATGGGCTCAAAGCACATCAGCAACTGTTGGAATTTAAATTATTTAATTAATTTTTTTGCCTGGTCTGACCTATATGTGACTCCAAACTCATAGCGATGTGGTTGACTCTAACTGTCTTCTGAAATAGCCAAGCAAGCCACTATGAGGGCAAAATAGGCATGATAATAAATGCTAGCCATGCCTGTGATGCCCATATCCCATCGAAGAATTAAAAGACCGGATATACCATAGCAGTTTGAGAAAGCAACACACCATCTTAAGGGCAATTAGCAATAGACAATAAATGCTAACTGTGCTAGTGATGCTTTTTAAAAAAACAGATACAAAATAGAGAACTCTTATCTTTTGTGTTCAGATGAAAATACACCACATTGTACCAATTGATCTGCCAATATCCAAAGAAATAGTTAACCAGGACATACCTATGTGTAGGGCCGATTTCATCCATTTGTACCAAAATACACGTTTTGCAGGATGATTTGTAGCTTTAGGGACAATCGTCAAAGCATCGTAACCTCTCTCTTCCACTATTGCTCAAATAACTGCTTCCTTTCTTTCCCTGCTTGGTAAAACAGGACATTGTTGCATTTCAACTACACCTCGGGTTCAATATGATGAACTTGTGTGTGCCATAAATTGGATAGCTTCAATCAAGTTCCCACTCAAACCCCATTGCAGATTGTTAAGGCAGTAAAGACTGATGACAATAAACATTTCAGAAAGGCAAAGATGAGGATAAATACAGGTACCATAAAGACATAAGAAGGGAAAGCATGAGAATCAAAAAGAGAAATGTTGGAGGAAATATAAATGGGACCATTAAAGTTACGTAAGAGCTTAAGAACACCAGAAAGAAAGGAATATACTGATAGGGTGAGCTGAAATAGGATGGGAGGAGGTGCTTGTGAAACATGGGTATTGATATAGATCCGTTGTACCCAATAGTCTTCTTTTGCGTCGTAAAACAGTACCGTGTGTAAGGATGGCAAAGGAAAAATGGGGAAATCACCAAATAAATAAACAATGAATGTTTCTGTAAGAAACAGAATCGCTCTACTACGCCTGTGAGCAATGGCCTGGAAGACCTACAACAAATTATTCAAATATTATCATCGTGAAGCTCAATTTTATGTAATTGTGTAAGAGATAAATAAAACTCTGGCATAAGCCTGATGAATCTCAAATACCAATTAAATATTGCCTGGTGGAAATCAGAAACAAAAACTTGCCTTGTATCATGCATTAAGGAAGCATTTAATGTATGATAAAAGCAACGTCGGGACTGTTTTCAAAATTGTTTATATTTATGCATGCTAATATTAGCACCGAGCTATAAAATGACTGAAAAGGTTTTCAAAGGGCATGATGCGACTACCATGAAAGAAGTGAGAGTACTATTGTATGTTACGAAACGTACGACCACGTCTTTTCATTTCAAAATCTCCCTTTCTTATCTCGATTATTTTATTTGAGAACTAATCCATATAAATAGGAACGAATAAAATCATTTTTGATTCCGAATGAGCCCTGGTGTCTATTGTGACTCGGGCATTCAAGATTTAATTAAACATGTTTTGGACTGGATAAATTTACTTCTCTTTAAGTTTCATTACAAATGGTAAAGTCCAAAATTGAAAAAGCCCCGATGTAAGATTGCATAAACATTTGGCTGTAGCTGCTCATGAAGCAAAGTGATTTGATATAAATTACATTTTTGAAGCAAAACAGTGGTGATTTTATAAGGTATTATTCTACAATAGTTTTCTCGTGGTAGTCCTAACAAATTCACAAAGAAATGAGAGGTCAATTCATCTCACAATGTTCTTAGAAAGTTTTGAGCTAAACTTCTTGTTCTAGTTCCTCGTTACCCTATTTCTGGCTTCGTTTAACAAAAATCATTATTGTCGTTTAATTATCCATAACTCCTTTGTTAAACCCGTCTGTTTGGTTGACTCTACGTGCCAGTCTTTTATTGTCCCAGAAAATATGAAAAACCGAGAGAGGAAAGATTTAATTTCACACAGGTCTAAACAATAATGAATAAGAGGGCGATCTTGCGTTTACATTCTGCTTACAGTGGTTGCTTTCCGAAATAATGCGTCTAAAAATCGCTTTCTCAATTTCTGAAATAAGATAAATAAAAGGATCAGTGGCTTTGTTGAAAATGTTTATTCGGGTTGTACAGTTATGGAACACAGACACTTTTTCCCAATAACTAGATGCTGCATAAAATAACATAATGTGACGTTATTTTTTTTCTGACATTACAGGAATGTCGGTATGAGTAAATGCGGTACAATCGGTGGAGTCGACTGGATTTCCAGGATGAAGGTACCGAAGGATATTCCAGAAATTGTTGGATATAAAAACGCCCTTTTCCCTTAATTTCAAATACATTTCTTCATAGTCAAAACCGATTTGAGGACGAACAAAATTAAATATTCTTAAATATTCACACTGCACAGAAAACAAAAACGCTTAGAGTTTGATTCACTCATGAAAATCCCAATGACCAATTCACTATAATATACCATTTACTCCTAATAAGAATGAGTGTGGACAACCCTGTTTAGTCCACACTCGTTTCGAGAGTATTTTGACGTAATTGCAGATATTTTCAGACGTATGCTATTCATAATAATACCTGTTGAAAACTCCTCCAAACTGCTGCTTGCTTCTTTAATGACACTGGTTTATGGTTGGAGGCAATTACAACATGGCTCAGCATTTTCATCACTTTGACTAGTTCGCGGAAACGTACAAAAAAAAGGGGAAAGGATTGCAGACGTTAATAAAACGGGGTTTAATGGTTTCTACTCGTGCTTTGTTTTCGCGGTGCACTTCTGTTTTCCCTCGGAATAAGCTGATCCCGCTCCGCTGACTGCCATGAGCTGGCAACATGTGCACTTGTCACCTGGGCACCTGAGACTTGTCTAACGGGTCCCGCCGGCGCCCAGTGCGCATGCGCAGCAATGCTGACTGCAGCGAGGGGGTCCAGAAGATGGCGGAGAAAATGATAAGGCTGCGAGTGGTGGCGGCAGCAGCAAAATAAACTACAGTCATTCTGTTTTATAAATTCAAGGAGAGATCGAACTTTTAAAAAAAAACGAGCCTTGCCATGTATTGAAAGGGAAGACTTCCCCGTATTGATTATTTTCCTCTCAGTGGTGTGGGTTGAATACTGCTGAGCTTTTTTTTTCCAGAATATTCCACCCCCCCCCCCCCCCCCCGCCCCCCGCCCCCCCATTTCTCTGGTGCCGGTGAATGAGAAACAGGAATTGATCCTGTCGGAGGACATGGCGAGCGACAAACCGGCGCTGCCGGTAAACATGCAGCCTCCAGCGGCTGGAGCTGGAGAAGACACCGGCTTGGGCTCCGGAGGGGAAGCCGGGGCCGGGGGTCTGGAGCTCGGCTCCAAACCACAGCTACTACCGCCGGCGGCGACAGCAGCAGCAGACACGGTGGGTTCGATGGTGTCCATCTCTGGCATTAACCCCTCGGTTCCCATTAGGAATATTAAGATGAAATTCGCCGTTGTCATCGGCCTCATCCAAGTTGGGGAGGTCAGCAACAGGGATATCGTGGAGACTGTGCTTAATTTGGTGAGTTTTTATTTAAAGTGTGGCGATTACATTTGTCCTTAATCTGTGCCCTTGAGGATGGTGGTTGGGGGGGAAAAATCGTCTTTCGGGGAGGGGGTGGTTGTGGGTGGTGGGTTTCTATTTTACAAACGCAGAAATGTTGACGTGAATTCTTGTCGCTTTGACATTTTTTTTGTTTTTGGGAACCGATGCGGAATCAAATGCAGCCTGGACGGTTTATTGCCATGGGCTGTGTTGCACCTGGCTGAAAGGGGTTAAGGTTTCTTTTAATTAACCAGATTGTGAACGCAAGTAGAAATCCAGACACAACCTGCAATAGGAGAGGGCATGTCAGCTGCGTCCAAATGGTGTGGGGTGGGTTGGGGGTGCGGTGGCGACGAGAGGAGGAAGGCGAAGTGACAGTATTATGGAAATTGATCTGCTGGAAATTATCCTGAAACCGAAAGAGTATACTGTCGCTATAGTCTGCATCTCCTGCTCGTATGAGGGGAGGGAGCAACGGGTCTGATTGGGGATAACACGCAACGGTCTGATTTACTTTTCCACTTAAACACTTTGGAAACACTTTCCTAAGACTTAGCCCTGCCTACCAGCGATATAAGGGCTTTGTTTTTGACAAGTTGCGGTTAAGTCCCTGTCCCATTTGACCAAGTATCAAATTAGCATTATTTGACATTTTATGGGGAAGTTCGAAAGTACATTGCGTGGTTTGGTGAAGTGTTTCTGGCTGTTTTAATATCTGAAAGTGCTGATCTCGAAGGAATTTCTAATTTCTACTTTTCTTACTAAAACAGCCGAGCACACATGAATATATAGATGATAGTAGCGCCTTTGAATTGGCAACGAACTGGTTTGAATAACAAATTAGCTTTTGGACGATAATGCAGTAGCGCTGTATTCGCATTTCCCTCAATTTTGAACAGATGGGTAAGAGGACCACTATGCATTTTGGAAAACCACCAGACTTGCTTGAAATTCACAAATGACTGCTATACTATTCACCTCAACTTAATCTGAAATCTGTCAGTTATGGAGCTAATGATTGAGAGATACCGCCAACATCTTAGAAACCACAAATTGACTGCTATTATTGATTTGCGTGGATCGTTTTCCAGAAGCGTGAAAAGCTTAATTTTCTGTGCTAAACTTTGCGCTGAAGTACATTTTATGAAGTTAACAGTAAATTGCCCAGAACAACAACTTTTTGTTTGGAATGATTGTGCATTCTGTTAATTGACTGGTCTGATTCCGTTCTGATTTGAAGGTTACAGCTCTGGAGTCTTAATTATATGGCAGACTTTTCAGTCTTTTGCCTCTGCTGGTTGTATTAGAGTTAGTTTCACTCCCTGCTTTTCACAGTTGTTTACAAGCTTTTGCACTTTAAGTATTTACTTAATTGCCTTTTGAAACTTCTTATTGAATCCGCTTTTCATCACCTTTCGGGCAGCTCATTTCAGCCAGCAATATACTATATAATTTTCTTGCCTCAACTCTTCATTCGTTTGACAGTTACTTTAAATTGATCATTTGATTATCAACTTTTCAACTGGCAACAGGTTTTATTTATTTACTTAATCAAAGCCCTTAATACTGTTTTTGCACCTTCCCCAAGTCATCTTTTAACTTTCTCTGCTCTAAGGGGAACAAGCCCAGTCTAGTCTGTCTTAAATGTTTAATCTCTGGTAAAATTCTTTTTTTATATTGCATCCTGTTTAAGTATGTCTTCATAAAAGTATGAAACCCACAAGTGGTTACAATTCCTCAACTTGGACCAAGCCAGTCTATTGTAAGATTTGACATAACTTCATTTTGTATTCTGTGCCTCTACTTCTAAATCCAAGAATTACTTATGCCTTTTAATAGCCTTCCCAACTTGTTTTGCCCCCTTCTAAGACTTGCGTATGTAAAATCCCAGGTATTTCTGAACTGCCACACACTCAAAATTGTACCAGTTAGTTAATATTGCTTCTATCTTTTTAAGAAAACAGAATAATTTATCATTACTTGGCGTTAAACTTAAACTTAATCTGCCCTGTGTCTGCTCATTTCACCAGTCAGTCCATGTACTCCTGAAGTTTGTTGCTCCTCTCTTCAGGGCTTAGTTTATTTGAATTTCAGGTCATCTGCAAATTCTGAAATTATGCACTGTATGCACCAGATCAGGGTTATTAATATATACTAAAAAGAGTTTAATACTTAACAGTAGGGAATACCTTTGTGTGCTATACTTCTTCAATCTTATAAAACTGGCTTAAAAATGAGGGGTGATTTTGGTTGGTTTTGTGACCAGAGGTCCATTTCCAGTGGGCATCATAAGATCACTGCTAGGTTCTATGCTTTTGTGGTCCATGTCAGTGATTTGGGCTTGAATGTAAGTGGTATGATTAAGAAGTTTACAGGCAATCAAATCCTGGACAAATATGACTCTTAATGAAGAAAGGCTACAGAAAGAAATCTTGGACTAGTGAGGGTGAGTGGGGTCATTTACCTTAGATGGCTGGTTTGCAATGCAAAGTGATGACAGCAGTGTGGGTTAAAATCTTACACGAGCTGAAATTACCATGAAGGACTCTCCTCAACCTGCGTGGTTTGGTGGCTCAGCGGTTAGCACTGCTGCCTCAGTGTCAGGCACCCGTGTTTGGTTCCTCCCTTGGGTGGCTGTCTGTGTGACTTTGCATATTCTCCCAGTGTTTGCACGGATTCCTGCTGGATGCTCCAGTTGCCTCTCTCAGTCCAAAGATGTGCAGGTGGATTGGCCATGCTAAATTGTCCCACAGAGACCATAAGACATAGGAGCAGAAACTAGGCCATTCAGCCCATCAAGTCTGCTCTGCCATTCAATCATGGCTAATTAAATTTCTCAACCCCATGCTCAATAATCCTTGATTTCCCCTTGAGATTCAAGAACCTAGCTATCTCTGTCTTAAATACACTGAATGACCTGGCCTGTACAGCTTTCTGTGGCAAAGAATTCCATAGATTCACCACTCTCTGGCTGAAGAAGTTTCTCCTAATCTCTGATCTAAAAGGTCTTTCCTTTACTCTAAGGCTGTGTCCTCTGGTCCCAGTCTCTCCCAGCTTCCCAACATCATCTATGTCCAGGCCACTCAGTTTCCTGTGTATTTCAAATTAGATTCCCCTCCATCCCCGTAAACTCCATTGAGTATAGACCCAGAGTCCTCAAATGTTCCTCATTTGAACTTTTCATTCCTGGGACCATTCTTGTGAAACTCCTCTGGAGATGCTCAGAGGCCAGCACAGGGTGGTGCAGGTCTATATGGATTAGAACACGTAACAAAAAATGCAATTCAATTCAATTCAAATATGGGCTTATGGGGATAGGTTTGGGGTCTCAGTCTGGATGGATAGCTCTTTGGAGGTTTGGTGCAAACTTGATGAGTTGAATGGTCTCTCTTTTTTTTTCACAGGAGAGATTCTGCTTCTAACCTCTCCCTTTCTTTAGGAGTATTGACCCTCCAGTTAAACGACCACAAATCATCTCTCTAATGCAAGCAGCTGAACAGTCCAGTAGGGCGATCACAACTTTGTATATGTGGGTGTACAAAGATGGGGTCTGTGTGTGGTGCATGGTGGGTTAGGCTGTTTATGTGCTGCAAGTATGTGTCTGATGTGTATATCCCCACAGTGCACTCTGCTACTCTCTCCCCATTTATGCTGTATTTGTCGTCTTCAGGACTTTGACAGAGCTCTCCAAAACTAATTCCCTTGCCTTGATGAGGATAAAGTCTCTTGTGTAAAATCCTTTTGAATATCGTATTTTGTTGATATATTTATAAATGTATTACTGTCCTTTCACTGTCACTGGATTAAAATACTGGAACTCCCTCCCTTAAAAGTATTCTTGGTGTCCCTGCACCAAATGGACTACAGTGGTTGAAGAAAGCAACTACCCCTCTGCTTTTTCAAGGGCAATTAGAGATGGGCAATTATTGCAGATGCAACCAGTGAAGCACCCATCATCTGAATGCATTAAAAACTTGTAATTAACTAAATTTGTTTGAGTCTTTGTATTACAAATAGCATGTTCATATTGTGTACCTTTGTGTGCAAAGAAAATGCACTTGTGTTTCATAATGAATGTTTATTTTGCCTTCATATATGGTGATATAATTGTGGGCAACAATCTTTGGTGCACTTTCAACCAGTGGCATTATTCCATAAGTAATACTCATTTTGGCAAATTCCTTGATGCTTTTTGTCTGGCAGCATGAATAAATTTGCACAATAGTGATGCAAATACCACATATTTTGAAGCATTCGTTTGTTCAGATTACCTACCTTATTATTGGAATTTTTATTTCGATAGGAAGTAAATTCTCCTTTAGCAGTGTTAATTGCAGCCCACAATTACATCACACATCAAAACAATGTAATCCAATCACTGGAATTGCTGAAATTATATAGCAAGACATTTTAATATTTTACATAGTTTTCCTTTAAAACACTAACTTAGTTTCCTAGGTCTTTGTGATCAGTAAATCCAGAATATATACTCCAATTATTGTTGGAATTTCAATAGAAACGTGTGAATTTGAGAAGAATTGCCATTTGGCCTGGGAAATTTTTCCATTTTCAGCATAGTCAGCCTTTTTAATCCATCTTTCCTATCAATTTTCACCCTATCCATTAACTCTATCATCTCTGCTTCTATTGATATTTTATCAGCATGTTCTTCCTTAGTAAATATTGATACAAAGTACTAATGAAATATTCTAGCCTTGTCCTAAATCTTGAAGTATTTTTCACACTCTGTGCCTAATTCCTGCTTATATATAAATAAAAGTTCAATAACTAGGTTACAAAACCTTCTGAAGGGGCAAAATCAGCTATTGGACTGTTAAATTTTGATTCAGCACTCTAGATCCTGTTTTTTAAGAAGTTGATAATTTAGTCACAGAAGTTTGGATTGGCTCAAAATTTACTGTGATCTCCTGAGTGCTGACAATTTCCCTTGCTGGGCTAATCTAATTTACTTACACTTGTCACTTTTCTGTACATTTCAAAAGTGAATCTTTTGGTTATACCTACTTGTACTATATTTCCTATATTCCATATGAGAGTCTTTTGGGGGAGGCTCAAAACACAAACATCTCTCTTTTGCCTGAAATTGCATTGCTTTTGGTTCGACAATTTTAACAGAACTGTTTGATTAGCTTTAACAATTAGGTTTGGTAGGACCAGACTCAATCATGTCCTATAAACAAAACACCTGAGCATGCTAGAAATCTGGAACAAAAATATAGATTGCTGAAGTAACTCAGCAGATTGAACAGCGTCTATGGACAGAAAATAGAGTTAATGCTTTGTGAACTACCCAGTTCTGAAGAAGGGTCACTGGCTTTGAAACTGTTTACGCTCCACAGATAATGCCAGACCTATTGAGTTTCTTTGACAATTTCTGATTTTGTTTCAATCGTGTCCCTGATTGTCTTTTCTGCAAAAGCTCAACAGGTCTATATTCTGTAGTGGAATAGACAGTTTTTCTATACTTCAGCAAGAAGTTAGCCAATTATTGTTACATTCTGAAGTTTGAACACTGTACAATGCTTGTTCTTTCATTTCCTCTTTTCAGTGCTCAATGGTAAAAAGTAGTGTGGATATACTTGATGCCATTTTGCTTCATGAAATTTTGATCGGAGAACAACAAAATTTAAGGACTGTTGTGTGACCAGTTTCTCTGGTGATCCATAACGAGCAAAAATGGGTGACAACATGTCTGTTGTTTGAGCAGTTGAAACTGAATAGTTGACAATGAGTGTAAAGGAGCTTTGGTGCCTTATTTATACAATTTTGGTAGTATGATTTTTAGATTACATTTTAGACCAGACAAACAAACAAACAACTTCCTGTCAAGGCTTTTCTACCAGTTGTCTGCGTGTTCCATAAGACCATAACTTATTGGAGCAGAATTCCACTTGTCACTGGCTGCTATTCTGAAAAAGCCTCCTTTATCCCCACGTTCTCTCTTCTGCCAGTTAGCCAGTCCTTTAATCATGCTCGTACCTTGCCCCTAATATCACGGACTGTTACCTATTTAACTGTCTTTTGTGTAGCACCTTGTCAAAGGCCTTCTGAAAATCCAATAGGTAATGCCCAATGGCTCTCCTTTGTCTAACTTGCTTGTTACCTCCTCAAAGAATGCTGCCAGATTTATTAGAGATGACTTCCACTTGATTAGGCAGTGCTAATTCAGCTATCTTCCACTTCCACAAGCTCATCCTTGTGAATGGACTCTAAAATCTTAGCAATGAACAAGGTCAGGTAAACTGGCTTATAGTAACTTGTTTTCTAACCTCCACCCTTCTGAAATAGGGTGTTACACGAGCCATTTTCAAGTTCTCTGGGAAACTCCCTGAATCCAGTGGTTCCTGAAAGATCATCAATGCTACCACAACCACCACCTTCAAAACTATGGGGTATAGTCCATCTGGTCCAGGATAATTTATCCACCTTTAGATCATTCAGCTTCTCCAGCATTTTTTCCTTAGTGATGGCCACTGCACTCACCTCTGCACTCTGACTGTCTTGAATTTCTGATATGTCACTGGTATCTTATGCTCTACAACCTGAAGTTTGCCTAAATACCCTTGCTACCACCATTTGATGCAGCCTTGTCACATGACCTGTCAGTAACAGAATCCAAATTATTACAGAATAGAAGGTCATTAGGTCTATCATGTCCTCATTGTGGCTGTCCAAAGAGCATTTCTCCTGCCTTGTCTCCAAAACCCTGAGCAGTGTTATTTTTCAAATAAGTCTAAGATTCTTTTGAATATCTCAGTTGACTCTGCCTTTTCAGCAATGAATATGCCTTTTCTGCAGTCCCACTCCCATTTTCATAACTTATTTGGTTGCTTAGCCAATTACTTCAAATCTGTGTCCTTGTGTTCTCGATCCTTTCACACATGGACTACAATTGTTCAAGAAGGCAGCTCTCCATCAATTTCTCAAGGGAAGTTGGGAATGGGGAATAAATGCTGGCCCAGCCGGTGAAGCACACATTACCTGAATGAATTAAAGGATAAATGGCTACTAGGTATTTGTGACCTTGTGTAGTGTGAAAATTCTCCTGAGTACAAATTCTGTGAAATGTTTGATTTTGAAGCTGATTGCAAGCGCTTCCTTTTGTGTTGGTACATAGTTGTGTTCACTTTTGGTCAGGATAAGCCACACAAATGCTATAGATCTTTCTTGACTATGATCATTGATAATACCAAAGAGTTAAAGCAGTAAATTATCACAAGCCATTATGATATGTCATAATGTGCATCACTGTTCAGACTTCCCTTGCATGCATCATAAGCATCTTACTGTGTTCAGGAACATTCCTGTTTTGCATTTGTCTGTCTACAAGCTCAGCCAGCAATTGAGTATTGAACCCTACCTAGAAAAGGTGTAAGTTTATCCACTTTCTTTGGCTTTGACTATAGTCTCTGTTTTCTTCATTGCATCCCTTTTCATTGACCTTTAGGTTAAGGCACGCTTGCTTTTCTTCCGTTTCACATTGCGATCAATGAGCCATTTTAACAGTTAATTCGAAACATGAATATTTTCCTCTTGTGCCTGCAATGAATATGCCATCTTGATTGAGTAAGCAATGCACCAATCTTAGAAAATCTATTGTAGCTTGAAGATTTTTGAAGAAGGCTGTGCCTATGAGACAGTTTCATATAAAAGTAGAAACCCATATTGTGGTGTACTGCTGGCTCGCTCAGTCCACTTGAATAGCTTAAATCCTGCAAGTTTTTCTGGCCACCCTTCAACCTGGACTTAGAGAGAATAAGAAACTGAGCTAGTCTTGCATTCTGCTGGCGTTGCCTCGGGTCTGATTTGGATGTGCACTTACACACCAACTATGGCCTTCATAAATGTCGTCAAATGCTGCTGTAACTATTAGCTTCTTCGTTGTCTTAACTTAGAAAAAACATGCTTCTAGTCTAACTTTAATCTGTGAATTTGATCACTTCTTATTAACTTTGATTCATTTGATGTAGGTGCGGCAGCATTTTAAAAAATTAATTCATGAAATGTGGATATGGCCGGTTGGGTTGCCCTTGGGACTGGGAAATAAACCAGATCAGCAATGCCCATGCTCCATGAATAAATAAAAATTTGTGATTTGCCCATTTATTAGACATTACATTTCATTTGTCCAAGCATTTCCAACAACTCACCCAGCTGATTTTCATGTAAAAGATGCTCTATTTGAAGCGTGTCATGAAATCTGATCTTGCATGTGTCTCTGCTCCAAAGCAAGCAATCTGCAGTTGTTGATATGCACTTTAATGTACTGCTGATTGCTAATTTATTTTTTGTATAAAAGTCTCTGTCACGTGAGTGATTACTGGTGATCTAAATATAATAGAACCCTAGTTCCTCTGCACATTGTGCATTCACTTGCGGATTGTGAATTGCCCCCTCGTGATGTTGCTGGCACTGGATGAGTTCTGTTTCCTGCTTTGGCCTTCATTTGATGAGCAGTTTCAATATAGCCTTGCCTTTGGCAATTAAAGCATTTGGTATTTCTGTCTGAAATGCCTATGCTATGTGGTTGCCATTGTAGCGATAACTAGTCATTTGAGCAACTCCTATCAACGTTCTTCTAATTAGGTTTTCCTATGTTGGACTTGATGGAAGCCTTCTGAGTAGACAGAAACTCTGATAATCACTTAAGAAGAAATCTTTAATTGTTCTTTGCCATCACCAAGGAAAGAAGACTTTTAGACATGATCTCAAATGCAAGATTGTGAACATTTAATAATTTTGATTACGTTTGTGCAATCTATACAAATATCTGTATTGTACCATCTATGAATGTGCCATAATTACATTGTCATGATATATTTTTCAGTGTCACAACTTTTTCGTTGAATGTTTCACTACTTTTCTGATTTTTGATTATAAATCTGGAGCTTTCAACTATCTCTAGTTAGGGTTGTCACTCTTCTTCAACTGAGTGATTGATTGTTTTTAATGGTACATCTTTTGACTTTCTGGAATCAGTATTTGTTAGTATGCCTTACACTTCTGGTTCAATTTCGATTAGCAAAATCGCTTCTTGCCCTCAGGAATTGTCTTGCTTTGAATCTTGACCACTTCTGTTTTAATTTTATGCTCCAGTGTTATTAGCACAAATGCATACAAATTTTTTAAATATGCGAACCGATTCTCGAGTTGTCTCATATTCCTAGCATTCCAATGTATTCTTTGGATGCAGACCTATGTCGCACATTTAGCGATATAGTGAAAACTTTAACTGCAGCTCAGATGTCCAGTTGATTGTTGAAAATGCCCCCTTTAATTAGAGATTTTAATCAGATGTGCATTAGGACCCTGTTACAGCCTACAAAACTGAGGACAGCTCTTGATCTTGTATTTGCATGTGTGTTTAAGTCTTGAAAATGCATGCTTTTACAATGAAATATGTTTAATTTACATATTTTTTAGAATTTGGATTTCAAAATAGAGGTAAATTACTGTTCCATTTGTGAAGAATTTTGTTTTTGGAAAAAAGGTCAGAGTATCCTTATGGAACAGTTAAAAACAGATTATAACAGACCTCTAATTCATGGGAAGATGTTTATGCCAGGTAGTGGAAATATTCAAGGCCATTAGTTTTTCTTTCCTAGTTCAGAAGAATCTAGAATGTAAGTATTTTTTGTTTTCAATTCGTTGAGAGGACACTGGTTTTTAGAAACCAATTTAGTTTCTCATCACTGCCAGCAGAAGGGCTTATTTTGCGACTGTTCCAAATTGGGGAAGGTCTTGATAGAAATCTACAGTCTACTTGAACTGAGAAGGTTTGGGGGCTCAGATCTGTGAAGTATTCATGTCCGCATATTTGGAAAGGGCTAGCTGAACTATTTGCATAGCAAAAAAAGTCAGTTAAGTAGCAACTTTTTAAAAATGTAGTGGTTTGAGATTTTGGAGAAGATTTGAAGCTCAGGTTGTGGATCAGGTTGTCGGTCTGCTTGCTTAGCTAGTGGATTTGTTCTCTGGCATTTCATCACCATGCTAGATAACATCATCAGTGAGCCTCTGGCGAAGCTCAATGACTTCTCCAGAGGCTCACTGATACTGAGTATGGTGACAAAATGTCTTGAGAACAAACTCACCAGCTCAACGAGCAGACCGATGACTTGATAATGAGGTGGTGTAATTTCTCTGGACTTGAATCTCTGACTTGAATAGTCATAGAGTCATAGAGTCATAGAGATGTACAGCATGGAAACAGACCCTTTGGTCCAATCTGTCCACGCCGACCAGATATCCCAACCCAATCTAGGCCTATCTGCCAGCACCTGGCCCATATCCTTCCTATTCATATACCCATCCAAATATCTCTTAAATGTTGCAATTGTAACCAGCCTCCACCGCATCCTCTGGCAGCTCATTCTATACACGTACCACTCTCTGTGTGAAAAAGTTGCCCTTTAGGTCTCTTTTATATCTTTCCCCTCTTGCCCTAAACCTATGCCCTCTAGTTCTGGACTCCCTGACCCCAGGGAAAAGACTTTGTCTATTTACCCTATCCATTCCCCTCATAATTTTGTAAACCTCTATATCAGGTCACCCCACAGTCTCCGATGCTACAGGGAAAACAGCCCCAGTCTGTTCAGCCTCTCCCTATAGCTCAAACACTCCAACCCTGGCAACATCCTTGTAAATCTTTTCTGAGCCCTTTCAAGTTTCACATCTTTCCGATAGGAAGGAGACCAGAATTGCACGCAATACTCCAACAGTGGCCTAACCGATGTCCTGTACAGCCGCAACATGACCTCCCAACTCCTGTACTCAATACTCTGACCAATAAAGGAAAGCATACCAAATGCCGCCTTCACTATCCTGTCTACCTGCGACTCCACTTTCAAGGAGCTATGACCCTGCACTCCAAGGTCTCTTTGTTCAGCAACACTCCGTAGGACCTTACCATTAAGTGTAGAAGTCCTGCTAAGATTTGCTTTCCCAAAATGCAGCACCTTGCATTTATCTGAATTAAACTCCATCTGCCACTTCTCAGCCCGTTGGCCCATCTGATCAAGATCCTGTTGTAATCTGAGGTAACCCTCTTCGCTGTCCACTACACCTCCAGTTTTGGTGTCATCTGCAAACTTACTAACTGTACCTCTTATGCTCGTATCCAAATCATTTATGTAAATGATAAAAAGTAGAGGACCTAGCACTGATCCTTGTGGCACTCCACTGGTCACAGGCCTCCAGTCTGAAAAACACTCCACCACCACCACCCTCTGTCTTCTACCTTTGAGCCAGTTCTGTATCCAAATGGCTAGTTCTCCCTGTATTCCATGAGATCTAACCTTGCTAATCAGTCTCCCACAGGGAACCTTGTCGAATGCCTTACTGAAGTTCATATAGATCACTTCTACTGCTCTGTCCCCATCAATCATCTTTGTTACTTCTTCAAAAAACTCAATCAAGTTTGTATTGAGAAATAGGTTGCCATTTTATGTTGCGTGTTTCAGATCTTTCTAGCTGTCTTCTACATTTACATAGTTTCTTTGTGTAGTAAACTTATATTCTGTTAAAGAAAATCTGCAGCCTAGTGTGAGTTTGTCTGAATGACTAACCAGTGTTAACTAACTAACAAAAAATATGATCCATCAAGCCAGCTTTGACTCTTGTCCAGTAGTCCTATCAGCTGCAGTCGTAATGCTTCATAGCAGTTATTATTCTATCTTACACTTCAGCGAAGAAGTTTTTCTCTTTAAACTTCTGTTCAATTCCATCTGCCTAAGGTTTCTGTTAGCGTTTTGGTCTGTGGGTTCTAGTTTCCAGAACGCTTAGCCAAATAGTTCATTTATACTTCACTGTGGTGTCAATCATTTCCATTCTTTCAGTTCATGATTGAATACAATTTCTGAGATGTGTACATGCTCTTAACCTCTTCTGAATTAAACTTTTCCAAATTGTCTATTTGATCACGAATACAGTGGCATCAGTACATCCATCTTTGACACTAATTTTGTGATACATTGTCCGGCAGAATTGGAGAAGAACATGAGATATAGCCTGTTCATAAGAGTATGTTTGTTTTGCTGATATGTAATGTGCCTGTGCAAGCATTGTATGAGAGTAACACAACGTATGTTACAGTAATTGGTCATTTTGCTGTGTGAACGGTTGTCATTGGATTGTGTTTAGAAGTGAAGAATATGCTTATTTTGTAATTCCTGTAAGTAAAACACAATGGTTGGATTATGAATTTTGTGCAACAGATGTGAAAAGGTGGTCCACTTCGCTGAACTTCAATGAATGGATCTGGTACCTGGATTTGATCATTCAATGAACTGCATTGATGAAAATAAAGTCTCTAAATTGCTGAGGCATTTATTCTATGCAGAAATCAAAGTCACCCGTTTTGTGTTTGAAGGGGAAGTGTCATTTTGTGAAATATAAGGTGTATGGTTCATGTGTATTCATATTATTTATCTTTGATTGTTATGATCTCCGCATTTTTGTGTGCATGAAGGTTAATGATTAAGTTTCAAGTATTTCTGTAGCCATGGTGATTTCTTTTAAAATACAATGTAAAGTGAAGATTTTTTGGGGATTAATGGAGTTCTGTTTATATTGGGAGAGTTTACAAACAAACAAAGTACATTGTGTAGTGCATTAGGGTTGCCTATAGAAGATTCTGGAATGTTTTCAGGCTTGGAAACATCCATTGCTTGAAAAGTAACTTTTTAAGTTTTTGGCAGTTTGTAGAAATCGTGTTTGAAGCTGGATATGTAAAGATACTGTAATTCCTGACAAAAGGGAGATATTTTAAGATGATTAAGAAAAATGCTTACCTTAGTGTAAGGTTTTTAGTTTATATGTTCCAAATCAGAAGTGTTCGGTTTCAACCCTGAAGTTATTTCAAACAAAGAAAGTCTAAACTCAGATTTACAAAAGCTCCAGGAAGAGACTGTCAGATTCTCAAGATGGGGAATTGAAGCAGCACTTAAATTAAGCTGTATAAATTTGAAAGCAAAGGAAATTCTATCTGAGGGAGTAGTGTAAGAGTGCGTTCTTAGCATTGATGAGATTGTATTTTACTGCGTGTTTCCAAATCTTTAAATTTGTATTATATCCAAATAGTCTGGTTTATTCTATTTTTATCTTTTTGTTTAACAAGCTTTTGTTTTATTGTTAAAACCTGAATCTGCAGCATTGTGTTTATCTGTCAGAAAAAGACAACCTTGTTAAAACCAAAAATAAAAATCTATCAAGCCAGATTTCAGTCCAGGGTCTGCCGTGTCCAGATCTAACATCAGCTGAGAACATACCAAAATAATGACAATCAAAGGAAAGGTTTGAGCGAAATGAATTTTTAAACATTTGCTGGTTCATCTGAACCAATCTGGAATGGGGAGGTGTTTTTGATTAATAGAATGACATATACAATGTTGGGAAACCTTTTGAAAGGTCGTGTGCCTTGCTGTTGGTAACTACTAGATTTTTTAGCACTGGAGAAAAAAGTTGAAGTTTATAAACCTTTCACAAATATTGTCAATTCCATATCCTACAAGAATTGTGTTCTGATGAAATTGAGAAAAAGAAATGAACATAGAACAGTATACAGCATTGGAACAGACTGTTAGGACATGATACCTTTCTAACTAAAGTCTTTTGCCTCTATCTTATCCATATCCCCCTCTTCTCTTTCTATTCCTGCCGATCAAAATGCCTCTTAAACATTGCTATTTTATTTGCCTCCTCCACTTCCTCTGGCAGTGCATTCCAGGCACCTACCACCCTCTGTGCAAAACAAAATAAAACCTTCTCACATCGCCTTTAAATTTAGCCCCTTTTATCTTAAACCTGTGTCCTGTAATAATTGATATTTCTACACTGGGAAAACATCTGACTATCCAGCCTATGCATGCCTTTCAATTTTGTAAACTTATATCAGATCATCCCTCATCCTCTGACTTTCAAATAAAACAAACCAAGTTTGTCCAATCTCTCCTTCTAACTACTGCCCTCTCTACCAGACTACATACTAGTAGGTAGTTTCTGTACCCTCTCTGAAGCCTCTGCATCTTTCTGGTAATGTGACCAGAACTGTACACAATATTTCCGTTGTGGCCTGACTATAGTTCTATATACTACAACATGACTTGCCAATTTTTATACTTTTTACCCTAGCAGATGAAGGCAAGCTCGCCAAGCATATTGTTGACCACCTTATTCACTTGTGTTGTCACTTTTAGGAAACTGTACACCTTTATGCCTAGATCCTTCTGTATGTTGATCCTATTAAGGGGTTCTGCCATTTATTGTATATTTCCCTCCTGCATTTGAGCTCCCAAAGTGCATCACCTTGTATTAGTCGACATTAAACTCCGTCTGCCATTTCTTCTTCAAAGTCTCTAGCACATCTAATTCTTGCTGTATTCTCTGGCAACTCTCCTTATTATCTGCAGCTCCCCAATCTTTGTACTGTCTGCAAACTTACTAATCAGGGCACTAATGTTCTCCTTCAAATCATTTAAGCTATTACAAACAGCAGGGGTCCCACTGCTGATCCCTGCGCATCATCACCGGTCTCAGATCTCCAACCTGAAAAGCACTCTACCACCGCTACTTTGTCTAAGACTAAGCCAGTTCTGTATCCATTTTACTAGCTCACTGCAATCCCATGGGACTCATCCTTTTGTATCAGCCTGCCATAAGGGATCTTGCTAAAGCCCATGCAGCCAACATCTACCACCCTGCCCTCATAATTAACTCTTATTTCCTCAAAAACTCAATCAAGTTTGTGAGACACCACCTTCCTTGTATAAAGCCATGCTACCTATTGCTAATAAATCCATATTTTTCCAATTATGAGTAAATCCTAGTCCTAAGAATATTCTCCAAAATGTCCCTGCCAATGGCATAAGGCTCACTGGCCTGTAATTTCCTAGATTATCCCCGTTACTCTTTTGAATCAAAGGAACAATGTTGGCTATGCTCCAGTCCTCTGGGAGTTTTCCTATGACTAAAGAGGATACAAAGATTTCATACAAGGTCTCAGCAATTTCCTTATCTACCTCCCTCAGTATTCTGGGACACATCCTATCAAGTTCTGGGAACTTATCTACTTGAATACTTTTCAAAGCACCCAACACTGCAAACTTTATATTGACATGCCTGAAGATATCAATATACCTCTCCCAAGACTCACCATCAACCATGCCCTCTTTTGTGAATATCTATGCAAAGTATTTGTTAAGGACATTACTCACTTCCTCTGACTCCATACAGAAATTCCCTCCTTTATGGAATTTATCCTTGAGCAGACCTATCCTTTCACTAGCTACCCTCTTGCTTCTTTTATGCATATAAAACACCTTGGGATTTTCCTTAATCCTGTTTGCCGAAGACATTTCATTGCCCCTTTTAGCCCTCCTAATTCCTTGTTTAAGTTCTTCCTCTGTTATCCTTTTATTCGTCAAGTGCTCTGTCTGTCTTCGATTTCCTCAATCTTGTGGAGGTTTCCTTTTTCTTTTTGACTAAACTCTTAATTTCTCTTGTCATATAAAGTTCCTGAATCTTACTATCCTAAATCCTTCACTTTCACAGCAACATGCTGATCCTGAGCTCTAGTCAATTGTCCTTTAAAAGATTCCAACATGTCAGATGTGAATTAACTCTCGAACAGTCACCCCAATCTCCATTCCTCTGTTCTCGTCTAATATAGTGGGTAGTTAGCCTTCCCCCAATTTAATACTTTCACCGAGGGCTGCTCTTGTCTTTATCCATAAGTCACTTAAAACTTACAGAATTAAGGACACTGTTCTTGAAATGACTCCCACTGAAACTTTAATCACTTAACTGAGCTCATTTACAATATCAGGTCTAGTATGGCCCCTTCCCACGTTGGACTATTTAGATATTGTTTCAGGAAAAAACACGCTTAACAAATTCCCCCAATCTTGGCATTAAGCAAGTCTCAGTCAAAATAAAAGTTCAAATTAGCCACCACCACAACCTTTTTTGTTTTTAATTTTTTCCATAATCTGCCCACATACCTGTTCCTCAATCCCCTGCTGTTTGTTGGGAAGCTTGTAGTACAATCCCATCAAAGTGGTTTCACCCTTCCTATTCCTGAGCTGTACCCATATAGTCTCGCTGGATGAGCCCTCCAAGGTGTCCTCCCTCAGTATAGGCTGATATTCTCCCTTATCCGTAACACAATCTCCCCCATCTCTTTTACATCCCTCTCTATCTCGCCTGAAAACATCTAAATCCCAGAAAGGTGAGCTGCCAGTCTTGTCCCTTTCTCAACCAAGTCTCTCTAATAGCTACAATATCATGGTTACACTTATTAATCAGAGTTCTCAGTTCATTCGTCTGGCTTGTCACTTACCTCACGTTAAAACAAATACACCTCAGACTGCTACCCTCATGGGCACGTGGCACAGGAAGTAATTCCAAGATTCCATTCCTAGAGGTTCTGCTTTTCACATTCCTACCTAACTCCCTTTGCAGGACCTCATCTCGCTTTCTGCTTAGGTCATTAGTTTCATAATATCCTGTGCCCGCTCAAAGACATTTGTCCCTGGCAACAGGGAGGCAACACGCCATCCTGGAGTCTGAGGCCACAGAAACAACTATCTGTACCCCTAACCGTAGACCAAAAGACCATAAAATATGGGAGCAAAACTAGGCCATTCAGACCATTAAGTCTGCTCTGCCATTTGACCATAGCTGATCTGTTTCTCAATTTCGTTCTCCTGCCTTCTCCCTATTGTTCTTCATCCCCTTACTAATTGAGAACCTATTTATCTCTCAAATACTCAATGACTTAGCCTCAACAGCCCTTTGTGGAAATGAGTTCCACAAAGTCACCACTCTCTAGCTGAAGAAATATTTTGTCACCTCAGTTCTAAAGGGCCGTTTCTTTACCTGAGGCTGTGCCCTTTGGTCCTGGCCTCTCCTACTAATGGAAGCATCTTCTCCATGTCCACTTTATCCAGGTTTCTTGTTTCCTGTGTGTTTCAATTAGAACCCCCTATCCTTCAAAATTCCGTTGTGTATGTCCATCCTCATTTGACATCCCTGTGGTCATTCTTGCAAATCTCCTCTGGAACCTCTTCATTAGTAGTGTATCTTTAGTGACTGCTCATAATATTTAAAATATGGTCTGACCAGAGCCTTATGCAGCCTCAGTTGTACATTTCTGCACTTCCTTTCTAGTTCTCTTGAAATGAATGTCAACATTGCATTTGCCTTCCTAACTTTCAAGCGAACCTGCATACTAATCTTGAAGGATTTGCTGATCCTCAGGATCTGAGGCATCCTCTTCCTACAGGCTGCTGAGCACAGAGCTCACTTTGTTCTCCTTTGGGAAGAAGGAATGTGATCACGTCTCATCCTGCTCCATGGTGAGGAACCTGCACCGTGATTATCTTGGAGGCCTCCGAGGTAAAGAGCAAGGCTTGCTATCTTTTCAACTCCTGAAGATCCTCTGTGACATTGACTCCCATTGTTTGCAAAAGGAGTAGGTTCTGCATGCTTTTCTGGAGTTTGGACTGTTTTTCCAGTCTGTGTCTCTCTCTCTCACTCTGTGTGCCCCTCGCTATTGCTCTGTGTGTGTGTGTCTCGCTCACGCTCGCCCTGTGTGTCTGTCCCTCTCTCGCGCTCACGCTTGCCTGTGTCTGTCTCTCTCTCTCTCTCTCTCTCTATCGTTCGCGCTCGCTCTGTGTGTCTCTCTCTCTAACACTTAACGCACGCTTGGATATTGCCCAGCCCTCATTGCATTTGGGTGTGGGTTGCTTTAATATCGGAAGTGTCGTAAATGGTGCTTTTTGTTGTGCAATCATCAGTGAACATTCCTATTTCTGACCTTATGATGGCAGAAAGGTTATTTATGAAACACTGGAGGATGTTAAGTGTCTAGGACACTGTCCTATGGAAGTAACAATGTCCTTGCACTGAGATGACTGACCATCAACAACTACAATCGTCTTTCTTCATGCTAGGTATGACTCCAATCAGTGGAGAGTTTTCCCCTGATGCTATTGACTCCAGTTTTGTTAGAATTCCTTGATGTCAAGGGCAGGCACTTTCTCACCTCACATAAGGAATCCAACACCTCCAGCCATTTCTTGATATGAGAGTGAATTTAATTGGTTGAAGACTGGTGCTTATGAACTTCTGGAGGAGACCAAGATCCATTATCCACTTGGCCTTCTGAATGTGGATTGTTATGAATGCTTCAGTCTTGACTCTTGCACCAATGTACTAGGCTCTGATCATTGAAGATGGGGATATTTGTGAAACCTCTTTCTTTAGTGAGTTATCATGCACGTTGTCCTGTTTTTGTAGCTTCACCAGGTTGACACCTCAATGTTAGGTATGCCTGGTGCTGCTCATTGTATTCCCTCTTGCACCCTTCATTGAATTAGGATTGATCCTTTGCTTAATTGTAATGGTAGTGTGGGGGTATGCTTGGCTATAAGGTTGTAGATTGTGTTGAAGTATGATTCTTCTACTACTGATGACCCATGATGTCTCATAGATGCTCACTTTTCAGTTGCTAGAATTGTTTGAAATCTGTGTCAAAACTTTCTTAATGTAAAGGCAGGGCTTTGTTTTCACAAGGACTGTGTGCTGATCACTCTTACTGATAGTTCACAGACAAATAAGTGAGCAGCAGGCAGATTGGTGAGAATGAGTTCAAGTATGTTTTCCCCTCTTTGGTTCCGTCACCATCTACTGCAGACCGAAACTAGCAGCTATGCACATGTGACTCAACCATCTCAATTAATATTACTGCTGCCAAGTCACCTCTTAGAGTACATTCTGCACCCATTCCAACCTCAACATGGTGTTCAACATGCACCACTTCTTGGCATCACTTCTGAGTCTAAGCTATGTGTAGTCTGCTAACTGCAGCACTTCTTTTGCTTCAGTGCTTTTCCAGCTCTAAACTGCAGCTACTTCACACCCAGCAAACTTGTATGTATTGAAACCAGAGACCATTCTTCATTCCATTCATCTCCATGTCACGCAACCTGCCCTGAGCCTTTTGATCTTATTTCACAGTTGCAATATCTACTTAAGTAACTGGATGTATAGCCTTTTGACATTCATTTAATTCTTTTACTATTTAAACTTTCATTCTCAAAACATAATCTCTGGATTGTCATCACTGCAGACAGTGTTGACAGCATGTTTCCAACCTAGCAAGCCCACTTGATGTTTTCAGTTTTACCTGTTAACCACTGAAAACAGCATGACCTTATTCTTTTCAGTGCAATAGACTTCATTGCTTTAATTGTATTTATTACTTCCTGTACTGTTAATTTAAAAAAAAACACATGGTGAACTAGATGTTCACAACAAAATGTTTGACCCAGTTAAGTTTAACGTCAGCGGTGATCTGCCATGTATTGATAATTTTGATTGCAACTGGTGGAAAAGGGAAGTGTGGAGGTCTGTGTCTTTGTAGACCAAATGGAAGTGGCTGCGTTTTCTCTTTAAGATAGTCATACTGGCTAAATGGTGCAAATGTTTCAGGTCATGTGTCATTACTAAACCTGGTTTGTATTAAGAGCAAAAAAAGGTGGAAATACTCAGCAAATTGGCAACATTTGCATTGCGAAACAAAGTTCAAGTTTTAAGTGAATGATCGTTCATCTAAACTAAAAAAAGCCAGAAATGTGCGAGCTTTTAAACCACTAGTAGAGGGAGGCAGCAAGAACAAAGGGGAGGTTCCTGTGTTGGTATGGAGGGCAGGCAAGTTCAACTAACAAAATAATTTTCTGGATGCACAGAGGTGGCAATGGATATAGTAAACTAGGTTTGAGCCCTTTGAGGTGTACAACAGCCTTCTGAATACTACATGAAGGATGAAGAAATAACCAAGGCAGTGCAGAAAAAGAAAAAAAAAGCGCACATAACAAAATGAACTTGATGTTGGATCCAGAAGGATGTAAAGTGCAAGTTTGGCAGATGAGTTGTTCCTTGAGCTTGCATTAAGCCTCGCTAGTCACTGACAAGCTAAGGACAGAATAGTCAGTATGAAAACATCTTGAAAAATTAAGATGAGCAACTAGAAATTTGGAGCGATCTTTTGGGAATGCTGAAAGGAAAGATATGTTTGCTGATGGCCTGAATTTAGTTTGTTTTGCCCTTAGAGGTTGGAATGCACTCCGCCTGTAACTGAAATATTTCCCTCTTAATGATCACTTTTTTTTCTATCTTGAAAGCTTTCTCATAACTTTTCACTGGATTGGCTTAAAAAGAAAGAGGGTAGATGTAGACAGTCATTTCTCAGATTGGAGATGAGTTGAAAGTGATGTTTCCCAGAGATCAGTATTGGGACCGTTGCATTTTCTCATTTACATAAATGAAGTGAGGATGAGTGTTAAAGGCAAAATCTCTAAATTTGCAAATGATACTAAACTAGGGAGAATAGTGAATTGAGGCCAATATGGTGTGATCTCAGAAGGACGTGACAAGTAGACTAAACGGGCAGACACCTGGTAGATGAATTTGAATGCAGAGAAATGTGAGTTAATTTTTTTTTTGGTAGCAGAAATGCAGAGAGACCATACAGACTCAATAGGGCAACTTTGAGAGGAGTATTGGAGCAGAGGGACCTTGGGGGTTTATATGTAAATTTGATGTCTATAGGATCTTGAGTTTGTAAATAGAGGCATAGAGAATAAAAGCAAGGAAATGATGAACCCCTGTACAAATCAGTGGTCAGACCATGTTTGGAGTTGTGTTCAGTTCTGGATACCTTGACATGTCAGTACCTCGAGGGTCACAATTTCATGACTGTCAGCAATAGAGCTCGGAGTGAGATGAGGAGAAACTTCTTTACTCAGGATTTGGATTGCACTACCTGAGTGTGCAGTGGAGGCAGATTCCGTAGGAGGTTTCAAAAGAGAGCGGGATATATATTTGAAAGTAATGAATTTAGAAGACTATGGAGATGAGGCCAGAGAATGGGACAAGCTGGGTAGCAGGCTCGTGTGCTGGGACAGATACAATGGGTTGAAAGGTCTCTTCTGCGCTATAAAATTCTGTGATCCATTGAGGCTATCACTACCAATCTGATTCTTTCCAATTTATACGTATACACTGTATTAGGGTTCCCCATAATTATTGCTGCTCCTTTATCACTATTATGATCCTAACTACTAGTTAAGTCAGAATGAAATCTGGTCTGGTAGATCATGTTTTCTTTTTGTTTCTATCATAGTCCGACAGAGCTATAAGATATCTTTAACAATAAAATTGAAGTTTATTACACAAAATATGAAAATAAAAACAAACCAGGTTCTCCAGGTATAGAATACTGTTGGAAAAACATTAAAACACCCAGCAAAACATTTTTATCCATTGCCCAATACCACTTAATGCCTTTTATATATAATCTTTTTAAGTTAGACATAGCTGATTCTCCCCAGTTCTTTTCTGCAAACTGTAAACTCATCTTGCATGAATACTCCCAAGACTGAGAATTTTGACTTACATGGATTTTTAATAACCTGCAAGCTTCTAGACAAATACTCCTGGTCTAACATTAACCTTTTCTACTAAGGTAATTGTAAATCTATACTCCCTTTATAGAAGAGAAAATATATTTGCTTCTGAACTATCCAAATCATTTTTAATATTTTGATTTTTTGAAGCTAAAATCAATCCATGGTTATCTTGAACCAAAGCAAGCTAATGAACTTCAATGTTTGTGTTCCATCATAAGCTAGTATCATACGAGCAACCTTCCATTTACATTTCCGGGGGATTCCTGCTTCCTGACACATACTAGATACTGTTTGCATGGACTATCTGATCAAATTACTTTAATTTTAAAAATCCTTCACAAAAGTAACCATCTCCATAAGCTAATGCTTTAAAATTTAAGCTCTTAAAGCAAAACCGTAAAGACCTCAGGAGACAGACATGAGATATGGCCGGTGGGTACCGTTTGTTGTCCAGTACTTCCCGGGAGCGGAAGAACTGTGCCATGTTCTTCGCAGACTGTAACATATTATTGATGAGGATGAACCCACCTCACCAAGTCTCCACCTGAACTGATCTGGAAGCAGTGTTCGAGTGAAAAGGATAAATAGGGTGGTCGCTAGGACTTTAAACATGTGAGTGGGGTGAAGGGAAAGGGAAAGCAACAGCAACAGGGAGTGTGGAGTTAAGTAGAGAGAGAAGCAGCAGGTTAGCATGTGTGTAGGGTTTAAGGTCAAGGCAGACTAGGAATGAAACAAAGGAAGGATAACTTAGGACATATCACTCGAGATGTTGAAATCATGAAGATAAAAAAATTTAGCATTTAGGCGCTTTACCAGAGTGCTTATAGTATTTGTAACAAAGTAAATGAATTAACGGCACAAATCATCGTGAATGTGGTAGACATCACAGAAACATGGTTGTGGGGATTTCAGGACTGGCAGTTAAACATCCAAGGATTTACAACTTATCGAAAAGACAGGGAGGTGGACAGAGGGGGCAGGTTGCCTTGTTAATTAAGAAAGAAATTAAATCTATGGTACTGAATGATCTGGGGTCAGATGATGTGGAATCTGTGTGGATGGAGTTGAGGAACCACAAAGGCAAAAAAAACATAATGGGAGTTATGTACAGACCACCTAGCAGTGGTCAGAACCAGTGGCACAAGATGTACCAGGAAATGGATGATGGGGCTTGTCAGAAAGGCAAGGTCATGGTGATAATGGAGCACTTCAATATGCAAGTGAACTGGATGAATAATGTTGCCGGTGGAGCCAAAGAAAGGGAATTCATTGAATGCTTTCAGGATGGCTTTTTGTACAGTTTGTAATGGAGCCCACAAGGTGCAGGGTATTCTGGACTTAGTGCTATGTAATGAGCCAGACTTTATAAAAGATCTTAAAGTAAGGGAACACTTAGGAGGCAGCGATCATAATATGGTAGAGTTCAGTCTGCAGTTTGAAACAGAAGGCAAAATCAGATGTAATGGTGTTACAGTTACAGTTGGGCATAAGAGAGGAACTAACTGAAATCGACTGGAAGCAGAGCCGAGCGGGAAAGACAGTACTGCAACAATAGCAGGAATTTCTGGGTGTTATTGAGTACACAGTACAGAGGTTCATCCCAAAGAAAAAAATTATTGGGGGGGGGGGCGGTGGGGGGATTAGACAGCCATGGCTGACCAAAGAAGTCAGGAAATGTATCAAAGAAAAAGAACCTATAAAGTGGCCAAGAGCACTGGAAAATTGGAAGATTGGGAAGGCTACAAAAACAAACAGAGGATAACAAAGAGAAATGAAGGAGAGGATCAAATATGAAGGTAGGCTAGCCAGTAATATGAGAAATGATAGTAAAAGTTATTTTCATACCTAAACAAATGAGAGGCAAAAGTAGACATTGGGCCTCTCCAAGTTGATGCTGGAAGGCTAATGATAGGAGATAAGGAAATAGCTGAAGAACTTATCTACTTTGCGTCAGTCTTTACAATGGAAAACAGGAGTAAATCCCAACAATTAAGGAGAGTTGGGGGCAGAGTTGAGTATTGCAGCCAGTACAAAAGAGTGTGCTAGAAAAGCTAAAAGGTCTAAAAATTGACAAATCTCCTGGCCCTGATGGGCTACATTCTAGAGGGCTGAGGAAATAGCGGAGGCATTGGTTGGGATCTTTCAAAAGTCACTGGAGTCCGGGAAAGTCCCAGATGATTGGAAAATCTCTGTTGTAACCCCCTTGTTCAAGAAAGGATCAAGACAAAAGATGGAAAATTATAGGCCTAACCTCAGTTGTCAATAAAATTCTAGATACTGGATTAGTGGTGCTGGAAGAGCACAGCAGTTCAGGCAGCATCCAACGAGCAGCGAAATCAACGTTTCGGGCAAAAGCCCTTCATCAGGAATAAAGGCAGTGAGCCTGCAGCATGGAGAGATAAGCTAGAGGAGGGTGGGGGTGGGGAGAGAGTAGCATAGAGTACAATGGGTGAGTGGGGGAGGAGATGAAGGTGATAGGTCAAAGAGAAGAGGGTGGAGTGGATAGGTGGAAAAGAAGATAGGCAGGTCGGACAAGTCAAGGAGCAACCAATCAACCAAACCGCCCCGTGGCCCAACATTTCAACTCCTCCTCCCACTCTGCCGAGGACATGGAGGTCCTGGGCCTCCTTCACCGCCGCTCCCTCACCACCAGACGCCTGGAGGAAGAACGCCTCATCTTCCGCCTCGGAACACTTCAACCCCAGGGCATCAATGTGGACTTCAACAGCTTCCTCATTTCCCCTTCCCCCACCTCATCCTAGTTTCAAACTTCCAGCTCACTTACTGTCTCCTTGACTTGTCCGACCTGCCTATCTTCTTTTCCACCTATCCACTCCACCCTCTTCTCTTTGACCTATCACCTTCATCTCCTCCCCCACTCACCCATTGTACTCTATGCTACTCTCTCTCCACCCCCACCCTCCTCTAGCTTATCTCTCCATGCTGCAGGCTCACTGCCTTGATTCCTGATGAAGGGCTTTTGCCCGAAACGTTGATTTCGCTGCTCGTTGGATGCTGCCTGAACTGCTGTGCTCTTCCAGCACCACTAATCCAGTATTTGATTTTCAGCATCTGCAGTCATTGTTTTTACCTTAATAAAATTCTAGAATCCATCGTTAAGGATGAGATTTCTAAATTCTTGGAAGTGCAGGGTCGGATTAGAACGAGTAAGCATGGAGTTAGTAAGGGGAGGTCGTGCCTGACAAACCTGTTAAAATTCTTTTGAAGAGCTAAGTAGGTTAGACCAGGGAAACTTAGTGGATGTTATCTATCTCGACTTCCAAAAGGCCTTTTAAGTGCCTCACAGGAGGCTGCTGAGTAAGGTTGAGGGCCCATGTTGTTCGAGGTGAGCTACTGACATGCATTGAGGATCGGCTGTATAATGGAAGGCATGAGTTGGGATAAAAGGTTCTTTTTCGAAATGGCAGCTGGTGGCGTGGTGTCCAGCAGGGTTTAGTGTTGGGGCTGCAGCTGTTCACTTTATATATTGATCTGGACTTAGTGCTATGTAATGAGCCAGACTTTATAAAATATCTTAAAGTAAGGGAACACTTAGGAGGCAGCGATCATAATATGGTAGAGTTCAATCTGCAGTTTGAAACAGAAGGCAAAATCAGGGCATTCTGGCGAAGTTTGCCAATGGTATGAAGTTAAGTGAACATGCAGTAGTACTGAGGAGGTGGGAGGCTGTAGAAAGATTTAGGGTCAAGATGAGAGTGATGCTGGAAAAGCATAGCAGGTCAGGCAGCATCCGAAGAGCAAGAAAATCAACGTTTCGGGTACGAGCCCTTCATCAGGAATGAGGCTTCTTCATTCCTGATGAAGGGCTCCTGCTGTGCTTTTCCAGCACCACTCTAATCTTGACTCTGATCTCCAGCATCTGCAGTCCTCAGTTTCGCCTTGTAGAAAAATTTAGACCGTTTAGGAGAGTGGTCCAGGGAACAGCTGATGACATTCACCGTGAACAAATGCGAGGTCTTGCACTTTGGAAAAAAGAATACAGGCATGGACTATTTTCTAAATGGTGAGAAAATTCATAAAGCCAAAGTACAAAGGGGTCTGGGAGAGTGTCCAGGATTCTTTAAAGGTTAACTTGCAGGGTGAGTCCATTATTAAGAAAACAAATGTAATGTTGTCATTTGGAATATAAAAGCAGTGATGTGCTTCTGAGACATTTTAAAGCTCTAGTTAGGCCCTATTTAGAATACTGTGTCCAATTTTGGGCCCCACACCTCAGCAAAGACATCCTGGCACTGGAGTGTGTCCAGAGGAGATTCACACAGATGATCCCTGGAATGGTAGGCCTAACATACGATGAATGGCTGAGGATCCTGGGATTGTGATAATTAGAGTTTAGAAGATTGAAGGGACATCTAATAGAAACTTACAAGATAATGCATGGCCTAGAAAGGGTGGATGCTGGGAAGTTGTTTCCATTAGGTGGTGAGACTCTGACCTGTGGGCACAGTCTTAGAATTAGAGGGGGTCAATTTACAATGGAAATGAAGGAGGCATTTCTTCAGCCAGAGAATGGTGGGCCTGTGGAATTCATTGCCACGGAGTGCAGTGGAGACCAGGATGTCAAATGTCTTCAAGGCAGAGATTGATAAATTCTTGGTCTCGCAAGGAATTAAAGGCTATGGGGAGAGTGCGGGTAAGTGGAGTTGAAATGCCCATCAGTTATGATTAAATGACTGAGTGGACTTGATGGGCCGAATGGCCTTCCTTCCACTCCTATGTCTTATGTCTTATTTTTCCTGCACCTCCACTTTTTGCCTTTTTAAAAGATTTGAGCTATAGGGAGAGTTTGAATAGGCTGTTTTCCCTGGTCTGTCAGAGGCTGAGGGGTGACCTTAGAGGTTTATAAAATCACGATAGGCATGGATGGGATAAGTATTCAAAGTCTTTCCCATGGGGTGGTGGAGTTCAGAACAAGAGGTCATATAGGTTTAGGGTGAGAGGGGAAAGATATAAAAGAGACCTAAGGGGTAGAGGGTAGTACGTGCTTGGAATGAACTGCCAGAGGAAGTGGTGGAGGCTGGTGCAATTGCAACATTTAAGAGATATTTGGATGGGTATATGACTTGGAAGGGTTTGGAGGGATATGGGTCGGGTGCTGCCAAGTGGGACTAGATTAGGTTGGGATACATGGTTGGTGAGGACGAGTTGGACATCTCTACGACTCTAACTGCCAAACCTTAAACAGACCATTGTTTGCTACAAACTGCCCAGCCTTCAGGGCAACATTGACCACAGCACCCTACAACTGTCATGGCAACCACTGCAAGACGTGTCAGAATGTTGTCATGGATACTGCCATGACACGTGGAGGTACCATCCACTACGTGCCCAGCAGGTAGTTATGAGACTTGGCCAACATTGTCTATCTCATACGCTGCAGGCAAGGATGCCCTGAGGCATGATATATTGGTGAAGCCAAGCAGATGCAACAACAACAGATGAATGGACACTATGCAACAATTGTCAGACAAGTGTCCCTCCTCCCAGTGGAGAGTATTTCAGCGGTCAAAGATGGTGGATCCAAGGTGGATTTCAGGATACACAACAAAGCAGAAGCTGATAGCTAAGTTCAGTGCCCATGAGGGTGGCCTCGACTGGGATTTTGAGTTCATGTAACACTACAGGTGACCCCATTGCACTATGCATGCATGCACATGCACTCTTAAGCACTCACTCAGACCATCTCTCACTCTCTCGTGCTGTCACGCGTGCACACACATGTCTATGGGGTGAATTTACATTTGCAGATACATTCTATTTTGTTCAATATGCACACAATCTGTTGGCAGTCAGTCCACGTGACCTTTTAGAAATTCCTACTTTGGAAATAGAACCAGTCTGACCCAAAGCTGGGATACAGGCAGATTCTAACCTCACACCTTTTAAGCTGAGCTGAGATGTCACCTTTTTTTAATATTAATAAAACCTTAAGTTATCTTGGGACTGTGACTTGAAAGAAATTCTGGGCTTTACGTATTAATCGAAATCTGCATCTCCATTCTCAGTGATTAAAGACTTAACAGCAATCTAGGTTTGTTCAATACATTGCATCACTTTGATCTTTTACTATAAATTCCTTGTCCTGTGATCCTGCCCCAATAGTTACCTGACTAAGGAGGAGCACTCAGAAAGCTGGTACTTTCAAATAACCTGTTGGACAAGAACCTGATATTGTGATTTTTTTTAAACTTTGTCCACCCCAATTCAACACTGGAACCTCCATATCGAGAGTGTAGGAGACATGGTTAGTAAGTTTGCAGATGACACCAAAATTGGTATTGTGGACAGTAAAGAAAGTTATCTTGGAGTTCAATGGGATCTTGTTGAGCTGGGCCAATGGGCAAGGGATGGCAGATGGAGTTTAATTTAGATAAATGCAAGGTGTTTGCATTTTAATAAGACAAACCATGGCAGAACTTAGACAGTTAATGGTAGGGCATTGGGAAGTGTTGTCAAATGGAGAGACTGAGGTGTTCAGGTGATGCTGACTATCTGACACAGGATCCTCACCTCTCCCTTTGCTTCTGGAGTCATCTACTTCCTCCAGCATTGCATATTGCCTGTTTGCATACTGTCATGACTTATCTGGGAAAAACATACAAAAAATTGTGCTGTGCTGTACTGCATGCTATCACTATATGTATGAAATCCCAAAGAGACTAGCAAAATGACCTAACCGCTACTCAAGACAAAGGCGGTTTTATACCAGGTTTCGTGAGTAAATGATAGAAAATAACTCTTTGCTGTAGTGCATCTAATTTTTTAGTACAGATAGTGAAAAGTAAGGATTTCTAATCCACAACAATGCAACTTAATCAATATTCTTTCAAAATCCCCCAAAGCAATATAGGAAAGAGATAAAGAGCTTAGTGGCATGCTGTAAAGACAATAATCTCTCCCTTAATGTCACCAAAACACAGAAGCTAATCATTGACTTGAGGAAGTGGAATGGAAGACAAGCCCTCTTTATGGTGCTGTGGTGGATATGGTCGAGAGCTTCAAGTTCTTACGAGTTAAATATTGCCAACAATCTTTCCATGTCTATCCATCTTGACGTTACAGTCAAGAAAGCACACCATTGCCTCAACGTTCTCAGAAGGCTAAGGAAATTTGGCATGTCCACAACGGCTCATACCAAATTTTATAGATGCACCATAGAAAACATCCCATCTAGATGCATCGCAACTTGGTGTGGCAGCTGCTCTGTCCAAGTTTACAAGAAATTAGTGGTGATCAAAGTCTGTGAGAAGATTTGTAGCTCGGTTGCTCATTGTTGTGATTCTGTTCGCCGAGCTGGGAATTTGTGTTGCAGACGTTTCATCCCCTGTCTAGGTGACATCCTCAGTGCTTGGGAGCCTCCTGTGAAGCGCTTCTGTGATCTTTCCTCCGGCATTTGTAGTGTTTTAAATCTGCCGCTTCCGGTTGTCAGTTCCAGCTGTCGGCTGCAGCGGACAGCTGGAACTGACAACCGGAAGCGGCAGATTCACAGGAGGCTCCAAAGCACTGAGGATGTCACCTAGACAGGGGACGAAACGTCTGCAACACAAATTCCCAGCTCGGCGAACAGAACCACAGCAAATTAGTGGTGAATTCAGCCTGGCCCGTCATGCTAATCAGCCTTCCATCCATTGATGCTATCTATACTTTCTGCTGCCTCATGAAAGTAGCCAACATAATCAAAGACCCCTTCTATCCTGATTATATTGTCTTCCTTCCTCTTCTGTCAGACAGAAGATTCAAAAGTTTGAAAACACACCAACAGGTTGAAGAATAGCTTCTTCCCTGTTGTTTTAGACTTTTCAATGGACCTCTCATTAAAGTTTCTGAGATTAGAATTACATTAGAATCCCTACAGTGTGGAAACAGGCCATTTGGCCCAACAAGTCCACACCTACCCTCTGAAGAGTAACCCACCCAGAACTGTTCGCCTATGTTTATCCTTGACTAGTGCCCCTAACACTATGGGCAAATTAGCATGGCCAATTCACCTGACCTGCACATCTTTGGATTGTGGGAGGAAACTGGAGCACCCAGAGGAAACCCACGCAGACATGGGGAGAATGTGCAAACTCCACACAGACTGTTACCAGAGACAGGAATTGAACCCAGGTCCCTGGCACTGTGAGGCAGCAGTGCTAACCACTGTGCCACCCATAAGTTGATCTTTCTCTGTAGCTCTAACACTACATATTCTGCATTCTGTTCAATTACCCTGATGAATTCATGTAAGGTATGATTTGTCTGGATAGCGCAAAACAATACTTTACCCTGTATCTCCTTACACGCGACAATAAATCAAGTCAAACCACAGATTTAAATAGACAAAGGACTGTAGCTGGAAAATGGAATATTGATAGTGTAAACAAAATTCTGAAGATCAAATGTCCAGATTGTAAGGTGGAAAGTATTCTTTTCAGTCTTGTTATTTTTTCCAATGATATCCTACTATTGCCTGGAGGGTGATTTGTTCTTTTATTCGATGGTTTATCAGGTGGACTGATGTTTTTTAATGTATGAATTCTTCAGCTTTCTTGATTATTTTTTTCCACGTAATGAGAGAGAGAGATGGTTGCTTTCTGTCTCTCTGTTCTGGGTGTTTCTTCTTCTGCTGCTCCTTGGCAGCAGTTTAGCTCAACAAATCAGAGGATTGTCTATAATTTATTTAATTCAAATAATTCTATATCCTGCTCAATCTCGACTTACTGCATATAAAGCAACGTTGTATTGCAAAACTTGACACGCTGCAGCACTTGATTTTCAAGTTACAAAGCATTTTCTTTAGTTGTAGCAGTCCAACGTCTATTTCAGTGTGTAGTTTAAAAGAAGAAAAAAATGTGGCCTCTTACAGTACTATTTATAGGTTACATGGCAGTAACTCACCAAGACAGCATCTTATAAACAGGTAACCGCTCCAATTTAGAAGAACAAGGACAACAGTACATGGGAGCACCATGTCTTTGTTGCGTTCGAAATTGCAGATCATTGTGACTTGGAACAGTATCACTGTCGCTTTACTATCATGGTTTCAATTATGGAATTCCCTCCCTCAGCGCGTGGTTGGTAAACCTGCATCTCATGGACCGCAGTAATTCAAGAAGACACCTTCTCAAGGCAAATAAGAATGACTAATAAATATTGGCTTTAACAGTGGGATTTACCTTATGAAAGAATTTTAATTATAATCTCTAACCAAAGAAACACTGAGGCAGAAATGCTCCTTAAACGAAGGACTGGAGAACACAGTGCTTTAAGGGAGGTGATAACCTCATGGTATTATTGCTAGACTGTCAATCCAGGGACCCAGATAATGTTCTCAGGATTTTGGCTCGAATCCCACTACAGCAGATTGTGGAATTTGAATTCAATAAAAATCTGAAATTGAGTCAAATGATCATGAGTTCATTGTCGATTTTTGGAAAAACCCATCTGGTTCCCTAATTTCCTTTAGGGATGGAAACTGTCATCCTTACCTGTTCTGGACTACATGTGACCCCAGCCCACAACAATGTGGTTGATTTATTAACTTCCATCTGGCATGGACAATAAATGTTGGCCTAGTCAGCGATGCCCTAATCTCATGAATGAATAAAAATGAAGTGCCCATGGCCTATGGATCCTAACAGGTAACTGGTCACAATTTTCCAGTCTGTAAACAGACTATAAACAGACTGGTGTGTGGGGTGTGCTACCTTTTTATTCTTTGTTTTCAGTCTCTTTCCAAATGCATTTCCACTTTGTACTTTAGCTTTAGTAAATATTTATAATAAAAACTTTAGATTCTCTACAGTGCGGAAACAGGCCCTTTGGCCCAACTAGTCCACACCGACCCTCCAAAGAGTAACCCACCAAGACCCATTTTCCTCTGACTAATGCACCTTACACTATGGACAATTTAGTATGGCTAATTCACCTAACCTGCACATCTTTGTGTGCTGTGGGAGGAAACTGAAGCACCTGGAGAAAACCCACGCAGACACTGGGAGAATATGCAATCTACACAGACTCGCCTGAGGCTGGGATTGAACCTGGGACCCTGGTGCTGTGAGGTAGCGGTGCTAACCACTGAGCCACTGTGCCACCACTAGTATGCATCATGGTTAATGCAAACATTCTACTGAACAGCTGTAGCAATTTTCTATAGCGATCTGCAGCATGATTTTCTGTAGTGCGAGATTGCTGCAGTGTTACCATTGGATGATATCAGAAGACTGACTAGAATGTAGTGCAGCCAGAAGGTATAGATGCCAATTGAGAATAATCAGTTGAAGATTCTGTTGAACTACACTATACAGTACCGAACAACAGGTCAGTTACAAGTGGTCAAATTTTACTTAGACTGTGCTATCGTTTGAGTTGGACTAATTACTATTTGTCTTTTGATATTTACTGCTATTTCTGGTGATTCGCCCCTAACCCATGACCTCAAATTATGCTCCTCAGCCACAAACAAAAGGATCTCCGAAGCGTGCTAGCTTTGTGTTTTACGTACAAGTACCCCCAAGTCCGTTTATGCTACAGCTTTCTGCAGTTTTTCTCCATTTGAATAATATTGTTCATGTGCTTCCTTTCAAAATGAACATTTCACATTTGCCAATGTTATACACCATTTGCCACCTTTTTGTCCACTTATTTAACCTGTCAATATCTCTCCTTAAACTGTTAGCATTCTTTTCGCAACCCATCGTTTCATTTAATTTTGTTATCTGAAAGATTTGGCTACAGTACATTTGCTTCCTCCTCAAAGTCATTAATATATATTGCAAACAGTGTCAGTCCAAGCATTGGGATCCCTGTGGAACCCCACTAGTCACAGGTTGTCAACTTGTAAAAGAATCCCATCCCCATTTGGTGCTTCCTGCCCATGAGTTAGTCATAGTCCTCACGATGTCCAGCACGGAAACAGACCCTTTGGTCCAACTCGTCCATGTCGACCAGATATCCCAACCCAATCTAGTCCCACCTGGTCCGTATACCTCTAAACCCCTCCCATTCATAGACCAATCCAGATGCCTTTTTAATGTTGCAATTGTACTAGCCTCCACCTCTTCCTCTGGCAGTTCATTCCATACACATACCACCCTCTATGTGGAAAAAGTTGCCCTTTAGGTGTCTCTTATGTCTTGGCCGTCTCGTCCTAAACCTATGCCCTCTAGTTCTGGAGTCCCCCATCCCAGGGAAAAGATTTTGTCTATTTATCTTGTCCATGCCCCTCATGATTTTATAAACCTATATAAGGTCACATCTCCGCCTCCACTTCAGGGAAAGCAGCCCTAGCCTATTCAACCTCTCCCTATAGCTCAAATCCTCCAACCCTGGCAACATTTTTGTAAATCTTTTCTGAACCTTTTCAAGTTTCACACCATCTTTCCGATAGGATGGAGACCAGAATTGCATGCAATATTCCAACAGTGGCCTAACCAATGTCATGTACAGCTGCAACATGACCTCCCAACTCCTGTACTCAATACTCTGACCAATAAAGGAAAGCATGACAAACTCCTTCACTATTCTATCTATCTGCGACTCCACTTTCATGGAGCCATGAACCTGCACTCCAAGGTCTCTTTGTTCAGCAACACTCCCTAGAACCTTACCATTAAATGTATAAGTCCTGCTAAGATTTGCTTTCCCAAATGCAGCACCTCGCATTTATTTAAATTAAACTTCATCTGCCACTTCTCAGCCCGTTTGCCCATCTGGTCCAGATCCTGTTGTAATCTGAAGTAACCTTCTTCGCTGTCCACTACACCTCCAATTTTGATATCATCAGCAAACTTACTAACCTCTACCTCTAACGGTCACCTCCAAATCGTTTATATAAATGATGAAAAGTAGTGGACCCAGCATCTATCATTGTGGCACTCCACTGGTCACAGGCCTCCAGTCTGAAAAGCAACCCTCCACCACCACCCTCTGTCTTCTACCTTTGAGCTAGTTCTGTATCCAAATGGTGAGTTCTCCCTACATTCCATGAGATCTAACCTTGTACACTGGTCTCCCAGCCTCTGACATTCCAGAGAAAACAGCCTCAGTCTATTCAACCTATCCCTATAGCTCAAATCCTCCAACCCTGGCAACGTCCTTGTAAATATTTTCTAAATCTTTCAAGTTTCACATCATCCTTCCTATATCAGGGAGACCATGCATGCACTATTTCCAAAGTGGCCTAACCAATGTCCTGTACAGTCACAACATGACTTCCCAACTAAATGCACTGACTTAGGGTAAGTGTACCAAATGCTGCCTTTACTATCCTGTCTACCCGAGACTCCACTTTCAAGGAACTAAGAACTGCACTCCAAGGTTATTTTGTTCAGCAACGCTCTCCAGGACATTGCCATTAAGTGTATGAGTTCTGACTCATTTGCCTTTCGGAAATGCAGCACCTCACATTTATCTGAATTAAACTCCATCAGCCATTTCTTGATCCAAGGCCCATCTATCAAGACCCCGTTATGTTCTGAGGTAACCTTCGCTGTCCACTACACCTCCAATTTTGTTGTCATCTGCAAACTTATGAACCATACCTCTGTTCACATATCAATGATGAAAAGCAGTGAACTCAGCACCAATCCTTGTGGCACAGTGTTGATCACAGGCCTCCAGCCTGAAAAGCAACCCTCCCACTACCATCCTCTGTCTTCTACCTTCGAGCCAATTCTGTATCCAAATGGCTAGCTCTCCCTGTATTCCATTTAGCTAACCTTGCTAACCGTGAGTCTACCATGATGAGCCTTGTTAAATGCCTTACTGAAGTCCATATATATCGCATCCACTGCTCTGCCCTCTTCAATCCTCTTTGTTATTTCTTCAAAAAACTCAATCAAGTTAGTGAGGTGTGATTTCCCATGCACAAAGCATGTTGACGATCCCTAATCAGTCTTTGACTTTACAAATGCATGAATATCCTGTCCCACATGATCCTTTCCAACAACTTGCCTTCTACTGATGTCAGGCTGTAGTTCACTGGCTTTTCCTTACCACCTTTCTTAAATAGTGGCACCACGCTAGCTCACCTCCAATCTTCCGGCATCTCGCCTGTGGCTATCAATGATACAAATATCTCAGCATGGGACCCTGCAATCATTTCCCAAGCTCCCAACAGAGTTCAAAGGTATCTCTGATCAGGTCCTAGGGATTTTTCCAACTCTATACATTTTAAGATATCCAGCACCACTATCTCTGTAATGTGAAAATTTTTCAAGATGTTGCTGTTTGTTTTCCCAAAGTTCTATAACTTCCATATCCTCCTCCACAGTATACACTGATGCAAAATATTTTTGTCCATCTACTGTGGTTCCACACATAGGCAGCCTTGCTGATCTTTAGGGGGCCCTATTCTCTCCCTAGTTACTCTTTTGTCCTGAATATATTTGTAGAATTCTTTTGGATTCTACTTGTCAAAGCTATCTTATGTCCCTTTTTTTTGCCTGTCTGATTTCCTCCTTGAGAATATTTCTACTGCCTTTATACTCTTCTCTGGATGATACGGCGGTGCCAGTGTTGAACTGGGTTGGACAAGGTCAAACATCACACGGTTATAGTCCCACAGGTGTACTGGAAGACACAAGCTTTTGGAGCCTCGCTCCTCCTTCAGGTGCCTGTCTTCTAAGGATACACTCTATCCCTGCTGCTGTATGCTTCCGCCTCCTCTTGACCAAAATCTCAGTTTCTCTAGTCATCCAATATTTACTACATCTATTAGCCTTGCTTTTCATCCTGAAGGGAACATACTGTCTCTGGACTCTGGTTATCTCATTTTTATGAAGGTTTCCCATTTTTCAGATCACAGATCTAGCAATATGGGAGGTGTCAGTGAAATTAAATAGTAGAGTTAACCCATTGCTGGTCTGAGAAAGGAGTGGGGCTTAAGTCATCACGTGGTGTCATGTTATAGTTTTACTTTATTTAGAAAACTTTTGATCTTTATCATTTCAAACTGACCTTTGAAATTTGACAGTCTTTTCTTGGATTTTCTAATTTATTTTTAATTGTGTCTAAAGCCTTTCAGTATTTCCAAGCTCACATTCCCAATAGAAGCTTATATCCTTCCTTTTTACATTTTCTGTATCTTCTCTGAAACATTTTTCAAAGTCGAGCACAATTAGCTGTTTGCCAAACTAGTTTATCAATCTTTTGAGGACAAACTAACTATAGTTTATACAGACAAAACATTTCTTATTCCAAGTTTCAATTGGATGTCTTCCAAAGTAGAACCATCTATGTTGAGAACAACTTGAGCTTGTGTAACAGAAAAACTTATTGTTAAATTAAGATCCTCATTTCCAGAGAAACTACTTGTGAATAATACCCGAATTTTCATTGACTTCTTGCTATATACAGTGTGTAACTGCATTCATGCACTATCGTCAGAGAGTGGGCAGTTGTGACTCATTATAAGGGATGGATGCCTTTTACAACTGTTTCCACCTTATCCTCATTGATATCATTCACAGCCACTAACTTGCAGTTTTGTTTTATATTGGCATTACCTCATCTGAACAATTGCGAATTTAAAATGTCGATGCTTGTTTCCTCTTCCTCTTGTCTAAGTTGTGCCATGTTTCTACTTTAATTATTATCATAGGGGCCATAGGGCTAATGTCACTGCATGTAAGAGTGGTTTGCTGATGGTGCTTTATTATATGGGGTGGACCTGCCCTTCTGTGCTCATTGTGTTCACTACAAGCTGTAGCCATTGGCTATTCTCTTAGGATCTTTCTATTTGCTTGTCTATCCAGTTACAAATATAGACTAGTGACTTATTGACATTTCTTCCTGCTCTTGGTTCTTGTTTTGATCACTCATCAACTCTTTTTGGTTCTTTAAGCATTTTATGAGGGTCCTAACCATTGTCCTGCATTTTCTTAATTAACCTTGCTTGTCATTCCATAATGACTCATGTTATAAGACCCTCTGACTCCCAATCACAATCCATAACCATTTCTGCTTTCTTTGACCAGGCATTCTTCTGCCTATTCCTTTGTGGTCAGTTCTCAAAGCCACATGACTCCTGTCTTGAATAAGTAAGGTTCCTTTTCCTGTGCCTGCATGTTGTTCCTGAAATTTCCCCAGCTCCAGTGTGGTTACTCCAGTGTAGATGTAACTTACATTGGTCCCAAAGCAAATCTGACCTAGCTCCAGCTTGCTTTGTCCAGCATTAAGGTTCTCCCACTCCCTTAACCCAGCACAAACTGTCTGTCTAGCGTGGAATTGGCCTGACTCTATGGACTTCCCGGGCCCCAGCATGGGTTGTCCAGGATAGAATTGGTCTTGCCTCCATGTGTTTCCTTCGATGACATGTGCTGAGTACTTCTTCAGATTCTTTTAATAGTCAGTCAGATTGCTCCCAGGCTTCCTGCACTAATGAGTGTTACCTAAAATATGCTCACCCTTTTGCAGAACCTTTTTTGACATAATGAGTATCCTGTTTTGACAGCAATTGGTTTGGTAGACTATTTTACAAAATAATCTCAGGAGTCTTGAGGTTCAGGTTAATGATCGTTTACTGAGCCAGCATTGGCAAGTCTACCCCAGAAAAGGTTTTGAGGTGGCACTGTAATCCAATGAAGATTCACCAGATATTTATACATTATATGTCATGAAGGCAGGACATTACTCAAATCCAAAATGATCTGTTTAAGACAACTAACTTGTTTATTTATGCAAGAGGTAGGTCATTGATGCCTGATAGCTTAGGGTCATCACTCCTCTTCCCAGGTGCCATCTTATCTCCTGTTGAAGTCTGCACTTCCATTCCCATCCTTGACTAAACCCATTGCTTTGTCCAAGAGTGTTTTTCTTGGTGTAGTATGAGTTACCCTCAAATTCCATCTCCAAATAAGATATCAAAGCCGGTATTGTATATTTATTTGTCTGTCTGCTATGTCAGCATCATGAATAAAGCTGGTTGTGAGAGAGAATTTCTTTTTAACCTGACCATTCTTCAATAAATAAAAATGTGTCTTAAATGATTTCAATTATTGTTGCAGGCTGAGATAACTAAAACTGACTATTCTAATCCCATTTTGAGACTGATGTGGAATTAACCAATGCTAAGTCATGTCATACCCAGAATTCCCCCCAACAGCCCTTCAGCTGAGAAGTTTGCCCAACCCTGTGATGGATAATGGATTCCTGATTTAGTGATCATGATTCAGTGTAAAATATATCTCCTATATCTCATGTTTTCTCTGATTCTTTGCCAAATACTTTTAAGTCTATGTCCTCTGGTTTCTGTGTCTTCTGCCTCTAGAAATAGTGATAATCCAAGATAATTCACATTTGTTTCTAATACAGACTATAAGCAAATGTCTTGCTTCTGCTTGCATTAATGATTGTGATTTGCAGTTAGCACTGTGTTGTTGAATTGCTGCACACCTCAGCAGGGGATGCAAAATTTTGAATGGTTGACATGAGTTCAAGCTGCCCTTAAATTATTTAAAATCAGCACCCCTTAAAGGGAGCTACATTTTGAAAATGTGTGCTAGGAGTAATTGAAAATCAATGCTTGACCTAGGAAGTACATCACAATGGCACAATATGCTGGAAAGTATTCTCATTTTGAGGCCATGCTGGAGGAGGTGCAGAGGAAAATCTCAAAAGACAGTGAGTCTAGATTGCAAGGTGGGTAGTGCCATATTTAATCCCAAGGATCTAAACACAGCTTAATGCAATTCAAGTAGTGGTTAAAGTGAGTGATTGTACCTGTTATGAAGGTGTAAGGCGTTACGTACCTTTTGAGAGTGAAAAAGCTAGCCAGGACTTAGAGGCATAGAGAGTCTGGAACAATGTAACGCTTGGTCAGAATAGCTAGCACTGTCGAGATTGCTATGAGACAAAAACATATTTAAATTCGGCCAATCGGTTTAAACTATGTGCCAAAATACCAAACTCCAATTAAGTTTGAATTTAGTATTTTGACAATATTAACATCGATGAAATGATCCAATGCTTTGGGGTATAACACTGAAAAAATATTGAACAGCTGGGGGGGGGAGAACAGCCAAGCCACCATGTGCAGGCTGCCGGAGAATAGCTCTCTTAAAGGTACCTTTATCTATCAATGATCTGTGAATCAGAAACCTCAAGGTGAAGAAAAAAAGGCAGAAAAAGATACCAAGAGAAGATTCAACAACTGAAATTTGAATTTTTTTGTAAATCTTAATCCGGGGCTTTATTGGACTAGTATTATAGAGGGGAAGGTAAAAGATAGGTTTAGGTTAATGAATTGTAAATAATTTAGTTAATTATTCTCTGTTAGATATTTAAAAGTTAGTGTTGTTAATTTTTACTTTGAATAGTGACTTTTCAGATAGTTCTTTGCCTCTCGAATTTTAACAGATTACAGCATGGGATGAATCTTTTCTGTGTGGCTGTCTTAAATTAGCAGAGGGGTTTACCCAGTGTCGTAATACTTCCAATACCACTTACCATCAACTGCCTCACATACATCACATGGCATCACACCACTCACCTACAAATCGCAATTTATAGTTTACGTTTACAGCTTCTCTCACATTGCAGGCCTTCCACTCTTATCTTACAGGCTGCATACACTGCCAGCTATTCGATCATGGCAACCATATTACCCAAACATTTGCTGTCAGTAGAGCTTACCTATTTTCTACTATTAATGCCTACTTTTCATCTCTATCTAATCCCTATTGCGGTAGTGTTCCTTTTGCTTTTTATTCTGGGCACCTTTGTTAATTGTTCCTCTTGTTCCTCCTTCAATACCGCTCCTTCTCAGTTTATTTGGCATAAAACGCACCAATTTTCCTGGTTTCAAAGAAAAGTCACTTCTGAACTTGAAATATTAACTGTTTTTCTCTCCACAGGTAATGCTGATCATCCACTTCTCCATAACGTTTTGTTTCAGAAAGGCTTTATGTTCGTTGCCTTCTCTCATCCTTTTTTGTTCTTTTCCACTGCTGCCTAATTTATCCCTATAACTCCTCCTCCTTCTGAGTTGATCACACAGCAGCCAATGGGTTAACGCTATGCGCGCAGAAGCAAACAGCATGACTAATCTTAATTGTATTCTAGTCAGTATTGTAGGGATTCATCAAAGTGGCCAAGGTTGTGGAAGCATTGTAGTAGCGTCCCTCCTTTTGTCATATTTTGTTGTTTCAAGGCTTTTGATGTGCATATCTGGTTTACTATGGCGGGTCAGGTGTTGAAGAGCAACTATGTGGCACATAACTACAGAAGTTACAACTGCTGCCAAAATACTAGGCATTGATCTGCATGTTTATTGGCACAACAGCGAGATGTTGAGGCAGTGGACTTTTTTCTCATGATGGTACATTCTATGATTGACATCATGTGCCTGTATTGTAACATGAATAGGGTCAGTGACCATCTAGCCTACGGGAAAGTCTGCAGAACATATTAGAATTAGATTGTTATTCTCACCTACTTACTTCTCTGGTGAGAGAGTGAAATGTTATTACATCTATTGGAATACAGAGCCTCAGCGGCTTCGTTGATTTAGCAGTGGATGGTGAACTGGAAAATGTTGCAAGTGTTGCCTATTCTAGCCTGGAGAAAACAAATTGCAAAAAAGGTCATGGTCACAGTTACCTTCACAGCCACTGGGAGCACCATTTTACCCTCACTCTGGCTGCAGTTGTCATTGAAGAAGCTGACAGCTTTCAGCTAGGGGCTTTAGTGAGGCAGAGACATTTGGTGCACTGTTTTTCACAGAAGTTTTAAAGCAGGATAAAATCCTTCAGCATTTGCAATGCATTTTTTTAATAGACTTTTGGAACTTAGAACTATGGTGTGAGGTATTGTATTATGAGTTATCTTTATTAACTCACTCACCAGCTCGCTATATTTTACTGCATTTTCTGACCTTACCAACCCTTACTGCAAGCAGTATTTACGTCTGAACAAGTGTAGCATTCTGAACAACACCATCCCCATAAAGTCTCCACAAAACATTATAATATTAATTAGTCCTTACTACCTATCTCCTGGACCTGAATAGATTCCCCAGTTAGTATATACAATGGGTAACTGAGGAAGAGAATAGGGCCACTGAAAGGTCAGTAAAGCAGCCGATGTGTGGAGTTGCAGGAGATGGGAGAGATACTAAGAGTATTTTGCATCAGTGTTTACTGTGGAGAAGGCCATGGAGATGTGGAATGTGAGGAAACAGATAGTGACATCTTGAAAAATATCCATATTACAGAGGAGGTGGTGCTGGATGTCTCGAAATGCATAAGTGAATAAATCCCCAGGACCTGATGAGGTGTACCCTCTTAAACTGTGGGAAGCTAGGGAAATGATTGCTGGGCCCCTTGCTGCGATGTTTGTATCATTAATAGTCACAGGTGACATGCCAGAAGACTGAAGTTGGCTAATGTGATAAGGAAAAGCCAGGGAACTGTAGAACAGTGGGTATAGTGTTGGAGGGAATCCTGAGGGACAGAATTTACATGTATTTGGAAAGGCAAGGACTGATTAGGGGCAGTCACCCTGGCTTTGTGCATGGGAAATAATGTCTCACAAACTTGATTGAGTTTTTTGAAGAAATAAGAGGATTGATGAGGGCAGAGTGGTAGACATAGTCTATACGGGCTTCACATGTGATTAATCTCATGGAATGCAAGGAGAACTAGCCAATTGGATACTGAACTGGTTCAAAGGTCAAAGACAGAGGGTGGTGATGGAGGGTTGCTTTTCAGACTGGAGGCCTGTGACTAGTGGTGTGCCACAAGGATTGGTGCTGGGTCCACCATTTTTCGTCACTTCTATAAATGATTTGGATGTGAGCATAAGAGGTATAGTTCGTAAGTTTGAAGATGACACCAAAATTGGAGGTGTAGTGGACAGTGAAGAAGGTTATCTCAGATTACAAGGAGATCTTGATCAGATGGGTCAACGGGTTGAGAAGTGGCAGATGGAGTTTAATTTTGATAAATGCAAGATGTTGCAGTTTGGAAAAGCACATTCAGGGAAAAGCAATTATACTCTTAATGGTAAGGTTCTGGGGAGTGTTGCTTAACAAGAGATCTTGGAGTGCAGGTTCATAGTTCCTTGAAAGTCGAGATACAGGTAGGTAGGATAGTGAAGAAGGCATTTGGTGTGCTTTCCTTCATTAGTCAGAGTATTGAGTACAGGAGTTGGGAGGTCATGTTTGCGGTTGTACGGGACATCAGTTAGGCCACTTTTGGAATATTGCGTGCAATTCTGGTCGTCTTCCAATCGGAAGGATGTTGTGGAACTTGAAGGGGTTCAGAAAAGATTTTATAAGGATGTTTCCAGAGTTGGAGGATTTGAACTTTAGGGAGAGGCTGAATAGGTTGGGGCTGTGTTCCCTGGAGCTTTGGAGGCTGAAGGGTGACCTTTATAGGGGTTTATAAAATCATGAGGGCATGGATAGGATAAATAGAAAAGGTCTTCTCCCTGGGGTGAGGGAGTCCAGAACTAGAGGGCATAAGTTTAGGGTGAGGGGGGCTACAATATAAAAGGGACCCGAGGGGCAACTTTTTCAGAGGGTGGTGAGTATATAGAATGAGCTGCCGAAGGAAGTGGTGGAGGCTGGTACAATGAAGACCATGAAAAATTTATCTGGCTGGGTATATGAATAGGAAGAGTTTAGAGGGATAAGGCTCAAGTACTGGCAAATGGGTTGAGATTAGGTTAGGGTACCAGGTTGGCATGGGTCAGTTGGGTCTGTTTCCGTGTTATCTGGGCCTTTATCCCTTTTTAAGAAACCAACTGACAAAACAGCGTTTCTATGAAATTGCATGAATGAATGAGACTCCTACTGGCAAATAGTAAGTAAATCTCACAACCCAGCTGCAGTACTCAGTTTAATATTCTGTATTGTTTTATTAAATATAGGTACAATCTTTAACCTTTTTAGTTAATTATGGAAGCAAACAGGACAGACGTACTTAATCACATCAGAAGTAGCAGTCAGCATTTAGCATGTCTCCCGTCTCCCAGGACAGAAGCCTTTCCAACTATTGTATACTATAGATAAAACATGAACACCATAGTAATGGACTTTTAACATATGTAAGAACTGTATATAAAGGGGCTCTTGTAAGAACTCTATTTGGGGATTCTGTTGCTGTCTTGAACTTGTGCTGTGAATTGCAGAATAAAAGAGGCTATTTTGCCACTCACCGATTCCTGACGTTATTTGAACACAATCCCACAGTGGAAACCATTGATTGTTTCAACATTTGCAGCAAGTGTCAGAACATTATTCCAAAGGGTCTGTTTCCGTATTATAAAGTTCTATGATTACATGATTCTGATCAGTAATTAACTTGAAAATAGTTAATGATCTCTCCTTTAAATGAGGGTACTGGGTTTCTTCCTGCTGCTGAGCACTGTGTGAAGTTAAAGATATGCCATTTAACTGGGGTATTGTGTGGTCTGTTGTAGTAGTGTCCCTACCTCTGGACTGGTAAATTTAAATTTAGAGTCACCATCTTTCATATCAAGGGAGAAGTTGAGGAGGACAGACTTTCCTGATGATCTCAACTGGTGCAGGAATTAAATCCACGCCTTTGGCATCACTGTATTACAAACTGGCTGTCCAGGTGACTGAATTGTTATGGAGGGATAGATGGGCATTTACAGTCACTTTTTAGTACTACTCCCACAAGCCTCCTAATGGTTGCCTCCTTACAGTTAAAATCAAATTATTTTTGGAATTATTTCCTTTATTATGGTGAATGACTTCGAGGTTAAATTGTACAGGAAAGTTTCTTCTAAAATCACTGGGATATAATTACCGGGTCAACTCTGCCCTTGAACAAGGGCACAACATTTGAGATCCTCCGGTCCTCTGGTACGAAACCTGTAGACAATGACGACTCAAAGATCAAGGCCAAAGGCTCCACCATCTCCTCCCTAGCTTCCCAGAGAATCCTTGGATAAATCCCATTCAGCCCGGGGGATTTACCTACTTTCACACCATCTAGAATTGATAATACCTCCTTAATAACCTCAATCCTTTCAAATCTAATAGCCCGTATCTCAGTCTTCTCCTCTCCAATATTTTCATCTCTTTTGAGTGAAAACAGATGAGAAATGTTCATTTAGCACTTCTCCAATCTCCACAGGATCCACACAACTTCCCACTTCTGTCTTTGACTGGCCCTATTCCTACCCGAGTCATCCTTTTATTCCTCATATATCTAGAGAAAGCTTTAGGGTTCTCCTTTACTCTACCTGCTAAAGACTGCTTATGTCCCTTACTTGCTCCTCTTAACTCTCTTTAAATCCTTCCTGGCTAATCTGTAGCTCTCCATCACCTCATCCGAACCATCTCATCATCACATAAGCCTCCCTCTTCCGCTTAACAAGTGATACAATTTCTTTAGTAAACCACAATTCTCTTACCGTACTACTTCCTCCCTGCCTGACAGAGACATACCTATCAAGGGCACACAATATCTGTTCCTTAAACAAGCTCCACATTTCGGTTGTCCCCATCCCCTGCATTTTGCTACCCCATTCTATGCCTGCTAAGTCTTGCCTAATCGCATTATAATTGCCCTTCGCCCATCTATAATTCTTGCCCTGTGGCATGTATCTATCCCTTTCCATCACTAAACTAAACATAACCAAATTATGTCACTTTCTCAAGTGCTCACCTGCCACTAAATCAGACATTTGCCTTGGTTCATTACCAAGTACCAGATCCAGTGTTACCTCCCCTCTTGTCAGCCCTTCGACATACTGTGTCAGGAAACCCTCCTGCACAAATTGGACAAAAATTGATCCATCCAACATACGAGAGTTATAGCATTTCCAATCAATGTTGGGGAAGTTAAAGTCCCCCTTAATGACCACCCTGTTCGTTTCACTCCTGTCCAGAATTGTTTTGCCAATCCTCTCCTCCACATCCCTGGAACTTTACAGAAGCCTAGTTTAAAAAAAACTCCCAGCAGCGTGACTTCTCTCCTGTTTCTAATCTCAGCCCATACCACCTTAGTAGACGAGTCCTTGTCAAAAGTTCTTTCAGGCATCGTTATAATGTCCTTGACCAACAAAGCCACACCTCCCCCTTTTTTTACCACCTTCTCTGATCTTAATGAAAAATCTAAACCCTGGAACCTGCAACATCCATTCCTGACCCTGCTCTGTCCATGTCTCTGAAATGGCCACAACATTGAAGTCTCAGGTACTCATCTGCTGCAAGCTTAACTACCTTATTCCACATACTCCTGGCATTGAAGTAGACACACTTCAAGCCAGCTTGCTTTCTGCCAACACACTCCTGTAACCGTGAAATCCCAGCCAAAGTCCTACCTACTCTCATCCTCCTGTGTACTGGAACTACTCTACAGGTTCCCGTCCCTGCTAAGCTAGTTTAAACCCACCGGAATAGCACTAGCAAATTTCCCTATAAACTGGGCCAAGCTGTCATAGGTTGAGTGAGTAGGTAACACTTGGCAGATGGAGTTTAATGTAGGAAAGTGAGAGGTCATGCACTGAAACAGAAATTGTTGGAGAGACTCAGCAAGTCTGACAGCATCAGTGGTGAGAAAAGAGTGTTTCAAGTCCAGTGATCCTTCACACAGACTATAATGTAAAAAGAAACTTTAAACAAAGTGCAGCACTGGCTGTTCTTTGCATAAAACACAAAAAGTTAACATGCTGGTGCAGCAAGGAATGAAAAACTAAATTTTGGCCTTCATTGCTGGGGAGTTTGAGTTTAAGAATAAGAAAGTTTTATTTTAACTGTACAGTGTTGGGGTGGCCGCAGTTGGAGTACTATGTGCTGTTTTGGTTCTTCTATTTTTGAAAGGAAATCCTAGCATTTGAGGCTGTTCAAAATAGATTCATGAGGCTGATCCCTAGAAAGGGAATATTGACTGATCAAGAACGATTAAACAGATTAAACCTTTAAGAGTTAGAAGAATGAGGGTTGATCTTATTGAAGCATAAAAGATTCCATGAGGATTTAACAGCATAGATGCTAAGAAGATATTTCCACCAGTAGGAGAATTTCAAACTTGGCAATATAGTGACAGAATAAGGGGGAAAATGTATTTATAACTGAGATGTAAAGGAATTACTTCTGAAGATAGTGAATATTTGGAATATTCCAACCCAAAAAGTTCTGGAGGCTAGATGCTTGCTGAAAGTTGGAAATGCTGATCAAATTATTTTTTTTCCTTCTTGAAGTTTTGTACAAGATATTGAACAACTTTGGAGTGTAATAATGAATAAACTATTTAGTTATTTAACTCTTAAGTCTGTTCTGCCTCTCAGTGAATGTGGTTAATATGCAAACAAAACACAAGTTGCTGGAAAAGCTCAGCAGGTCTGGCAGCATCTCTGATGATAAATCAAAGTTAATGTTTCAAATCCTGTGACCCTTTCTCAAGAAGTGATGGTAGTTCAGAAAATGTTGGTTTATATGTACAAGACAGGGTAGGGGGAGGGGGCAATGAGTAAATGATAGGCAGGGATAGAGCCCAAAGAGAGAAGAGCAGTTAAACAGACATAATCTGGCTGAGAGGATGAATAACTGTTAATGGAGACTGTTAGTGACTAACGATAAGTAGTGTGTAATGGCAGACTGTGTGATAATAAGGCCTGGTGTGTGGGGATGGGGGCATTCAGGCCTTATATGTATTGAACTCCATATTGAGGGCTGCAGGGTCCCCAAGAAAAAATGAGGTGGTGGTGTTCTTCCAGCTTGCACTTAGATTTGCTGGAACACTGCAGCAAACCTGAGACAGATGTTGGCCAGGGAACAGAATGGAATGTTAAAGTGGCATGCAACTGGATGCTCAGGATCGTTTTTGCGGGCAGAACGTAGATGTTCCACGAAGTGGTCACCCAGTCTACACCTCATTTCCCCAACGTAGAGAAGACCACATTGTGAGCAGTGAATGCAGTAGACTAGATTGAAAGAAGTGCAGATAAAGTGCTGCTTCACTTGGAAGGTATGTTTTGGCCCACAGATACTGAGGAAGGAGGTGGTAAATGAGCAGGTGTTGCATATTTGGCGGTTGTAGGGGAAGGTGATGCAGTGGGAACAGGGCGGGGGTGGTGTTGGGAGTGAAGGAAGAGTGGACCAGGGTGCCCTGGGGGGAGACAGTCCCTGCGGAAGACTGTTGTGGGAGGGGGGGGTGAGGGGAATGTGTGTCTTGTGGTGACATCTCGCTGGAATTGGCAGAAATGGCACTGATGATCTTCGGAATGTGGATACTGGTGGGAAGATAAGGACAAGGGGAGCCCCATTGCTGTTGCAGGAGGGAAGAGCAGGAAGAAGGCAGAAGTGCGGAAGATGAGTCAGACCTGGTTGAGGGCCCTGTCAACAACGGTGCTGGGGAGTCCTCTGAGGAAAAACATGGACATTTTCGGAGGCTCCCTTGTCAAAGTTCGCCTGATTGGAGCATATGCGATGGAGACAGAGGAACTGGGAGAATGGAATGGATGCTTTAAAGGAAATGGTGTGAGGTTATATCATCCAGGTGGCTGTGGGAGTCAGTGAGTTTATAGTGGATATTAGCGGCCAGTCTACCCCCAGAAATAGAAACCGATGTCGAGAAAGGGAAGAGCCTGAGATGGACCAGGTGAAAGTGGAATATTCCACGTACCCCATGTGGAATATTCCACGTACCCCATGTGGAATATTCCACGTACCCCATGTGGAATATTCCACGTACCGGTCCTATTCTGGCCCCCATCTACAACTGTTTTTTTTCAGTAAGTCGATGGCATGATTGGTGCTGATTGCCTCACTTGTCTGGATTTGGAAAAGTTCATAGATTCCACTTCCAATTTCCACCCCACCCTCACTTTCACTAGAGTGACTAGTCACATTTGTGGAGTGATAAAATGGTCTTTTATTACTTCATTATAGCCAGGGACTCCAGAGCATCTGAAAATGACATGCTTGAGACCCAGAAGAACAGATTACAGATAGTTATACACTTGAATTTGGTCACAAAAATGAACAAATACCACTTAAGAGGTGTATAGTTATCCAAATTGAATCAGTACTGCTGATTAGGACATAGAACTGTACAGCACAGGAATGGGCTGTTTGGCCTCAGATGTTGTGCTGATCATGACACCAAATTAAACGAATCCCTTCTGCCTACCCTTGGTCCATATCCCTCCATTCCTTCCATATTCATGTGCTTATCGAAATGTCTCAAATGCCCCTGTCATACCTGCCTCCACCAACAGCCCTGGCAATGTGTTTGACACTCCTACCACACTTCTTTAAAAAACTTGCCCCTCATTTCCTTTGAACATTCCCCTTCTCACCTTAAATGCTTGGCAACTCGTTTTAGATATATTAACTCTGAAGTAAAAGATTCTGACTGTCAACCCTATCTATGCATCTAATTGTGTAGACTTCTATCAAGTCTCCCCTCAGCCTCCACCACTCTAGAGAAAACAACCCAAGTTTTTCTAGCCTCTGCTTATAGTTTGCACCCTCTCATCCAGGCCACATCCTGGTAAGCCTCTTCTTCACCTTCTCCAAAGTCTCCACATCCTTCCTGTAATGTGGCAACCAGAATTGACCGCAGTACTCTAAATGTGGCCTAACCAAAATTTAATAAAGCTGCAGCGTGACATCATGACTCAATTTCCAGACCAATAAAAGGCAAGCTTGCCATATTTCCCTTCACCCTATCTACTTGTGTGGTCACTTTCAAGGAGCTATGGACTTTGAACTTCAAGATCCCTCTGAAATTCAATGCCGTTCAATGTCCTGCCATTACCTGAATACTTTGCCTTAACATTTGATCTCCCAAAATGCAGCACCTGTGTTTACATCATGCACTGAATAGGAGTTCAGTTAATCTATCACTATGTAGGTACAGCTATCTAACTGTAATATACAATTATTGTGAAGACTCACACATATTTATCACTTCCGGTTGCACTATAGGCTACAACTTCATACAAAATGATTCATGTCTGACTCAGAAATCTATCAATTACTCTCCCTTATCCAATGCTCCTGTTTTTCTTTTAGCTGCTTCTGTCAAGGTTCAGAGGTTCAATGAGTAAAGTAATTATCTGACTGTGTGCATTACCTTTATTATTCCTTTGCTATCTTGCAGAAAAGTTAGCTCCTGGAACAAATGGTCCTATGTATTGTTTAACTAACAGTTTTGTGAACTTGAGCTATTTATAGCAGAATGTTCACAATATTGTTAAATATTGCTAGGCAAGTTACTTTAAATTATTAATTTTAAACTCTTTCAGCTCCGGACTAGACTTTTTGGGACAAAAACCTGAAGAAGTTTTGTGATGCTGGGTACGTTTAAACTCAGATGGATGAGAGATTTATCCTGGATTTCAGTCTGAGTTAAAGTCAGTTATTTTAAGCTTATCAAGATGTTTGGAAAACCATTTTCCCTCTGGTGTGGGTACTGTTTAAGGAGCGCTTTTAGGTGTGATACAAGGGCTTTCACCTTTTTGCAACTTGTAATGAGGTGTTTTGGATTATACTTTTGTGTGTTTAAATTCTTTTGAATTGGTGTATTAAGTAAAGACTTTGGTTTAATTTATTTTATCTTAGTTTCTTCTGGGATTAAATTCTACTTTATTGTTTAAAATAAAATCTGCAACATTGTGTTCTTAAGTTCCAATGAGAGACCGCCATGTTACATCCAAAGCAAAATGATCTATCAAGACCCATTTCAGCATGGGATCTGACTAAACTTGTAATAACCAGAGCTAGGATCATAACCTTGGTAGTACAGAGCTAGAGTATTGCTAAGAGAAGACAAGGTTTGTAGAAGCTTTTCATCTTGTATTCTCAAGGATCTGAATTTCAAATGTTCGTTTTCCTTCATTAGTATTCATGCAAATTGCCCTTTGAATGTGATAAAATAAGCTTTGACAAAATGTATGTCTTCTCAACAATATTCACGTTTTTGCTTTGGAAGAATAGTCTGAATGCACTACTTCCTGTATACACTGGGGAACGTCAACAACAAACGAATTATTTTCTAGTGCAGAAAGTGTATTTTGATCTAACCCTTTTCAGATTAGCCAAAGAAGTACTCACTGCTTAAACATGGCAACTTCCAACTTTTTCAAATAACAAAGTTTTTTGATAATCCAATCAGTAGCATTATTCTGCTAAATTTTCATTTCCAACAAGTAAACTTTGAATGGTAAACATCTGTTCAGATAAACAGAACTTCATTCCCTTTGTCTCATGTGCATTTCTTGATTTAAGATTTTGCTTTGAGAGATATACAACGCAAGACCAGACAATTTATGTTGCAGATAAAGTTCTGTTAAGACATGAGATAGCTTTGGCAAATAGAATTAAGGAGAATCCAAAAGTTTTTTACAAATACATTAAGGACAAAAGGGTAACTAGGGAGAGAATAGGGCCCCTCAAAGATCAGCAAGGTGGCTTTTGTGTGGAGCCACATAAAATGGGGGAGATACTAAATGAATATTTTGCATCAGTATTTACTGTGGAAAAGGATATGGTAGATATAGACTGTAGGGAAATAGATGGTGACAGCTTGCAAAATGTCCAGATTAGAGGAGGAAGTGCTGAATGTCTTGAAATGGTTAAAGGTGGATAAATCCTTAGGACCTGATCAGGTGTACCCTAGAACTCTGTGGGAAACTAGAGAAAGGATTGCTGGGCCTCTTGCTGAGATATTTGTATCATCGATAGTCACAGGTGAGGTGCCGGAAAACTGGAGGTTGGCAAACGTGGTGCCACTGTTAAGGGTGGTAAAGACAAGCCAGGGTACTATAGACTGGTGAGCCTGACCTCCATGTTGGGCAAGTTGTTGGAGGGAATCCTGAGGGACAGGATGTACATGTATTTGGAAAGGCACGGACTGATTCGGGATAGTCAACATGGCTTTGTGCATGGGGAATCATGTCTCACAAACTTGATTGAGTTTTTTGAGGAAGTTACAAAGAGGATTGATGAGGGCAGAGCAGTTGATGTAATCTATATGGGGGATTTCAGTAAGGCGTTCGACAAGGTTCCCCATGGGAGACTGATTAGCAAGGTTAGATCACATTGAATACAGGGAGAACTAGCCATTTGGCTACAGAACTGGCTGAAAGGTAGAAGACAGAGGGTGGTAGTGGAGGGTTGTTTTTCAGACTGGAGGCCTATGACCAGTGGGCTGCCACAAGGATCGGTGTTGGGTCCTCTACTTTTTGTCATCTACACAAATGATTTGGATGCAAGCATAAGAGGTACAGTTCGTAAATTTGCAGATGACACCAAAATTGGAGGTTTAGTGGACAGCGAAGAGGGTTACCTCAGATTACAACAGGATCTTGACCAGATGGGCCAACGGGCTGAGAAGTGGCAGATGGCGTTTAATTTAGATAAATGTGAGGTGCTGCATTTTGGGAGAGCAAATCTTAGCAGGACTTATACACTTAATGGTACGGTCCTAGGGAGTGTTCCTGAACAAAGAGACCTTGGAGTGCAGGGTCATAGCTCCTTGAAAGTGGAGTTGCAGGTAGATGGGATAGTGAAGGTGGCATTTGGTATATTTTCCTTTATTGGTCAGAGTATTGAGTACCAGAGTTGGGAGGTCATGTTGTGGCTGTATAAGACATTGGTTAGGTCACTGTTGGAATATTGTGTGCAATTCTGGTCTCCTTCCTATCGGAAAGTTGTTGTGAAACTTGAAAGGGTTCAGAAAAGATTTACAAGGATATTGCCAGGGTTAGAGGATTTGAGCTACAGGGAGAGGCTGAACAGATGGGGCTGTTTTCCCTCTAGCGTCGGAGGCTGAGGGGTGACCTTCTAGATGTTTACAAAATTATGAGGGGCATGGATAGGATAAATAGACAAAGTTTTTTGCCTGGGGTCGGGGAGTACTGAACTAGAGGGGCAAGGTTTAGGGTGAGAGGGGAAAGATATAAAAGAGACCTAAGGGGCAACGTTTTTATGTAGAGGGTGGTACATGTATGGAATGAGCTGCCAGATGAAGTGGTGGAGGCTGGGTACAACTGCAGCATTTAAGAGGCATTCTGATGGGTATACGAATAGGAAGTGTTTGGATGGATATGGGCCGGGTGCTGGCAAGTGAGACTAGATTGGGTTGGGATATCTGGTTGGCATGGACAGATTGGACCGAAGGGTCTGTTTCCATGCTGTACATCTGACTCTATGATTCTAAGTCATTAGGTGCTTCACAATGTACATGTGTCAAATCTACAAGGTTTGCTTCGAGGATCTCAACATCCTTGTTGAATCCTGATTGCTTTTTTGGTGAGATAATTGGTAATGAATGAGTTCAAATTTAGTGAATAACTCTTCCTGTTTAATATGGGATGAGGGCACATCAAGGCTGGAACCACGAGAACATATTCCTCATTTCCCAAGTTTAGCAGCATCCTCAATTATGCTGCAAAACCATTTCTCTTTGTATTCCCTCATTCAGGGGATGTGGGACTTACTGGTTGGTCAGCATTTATTTCCCTTCAGAAGGCGATGAGCCGCCTTCATTAATCACTGCAGTCCATTTGATATAGGTACATCACAAAACTCTTAGAACTTCCAGGATTTAGTAATGGTAATATTTTTCCAAGTAGCGATAGTAAGATGGTAATGGGGAACTTGGATGTGTTAATACTCCTATGTGTCTGCTGAGTAGTCATGGATTTGGAAGGTGCTATCTAATGAATCTTGATAAATTTTGGCACCTTGTACTTGGGACACAGTGTTGCTACTGAGCATCAGTGATAGAGAATGAATGTTTGTGGATAGAGTACCAATTAAGCAAGCTGCTTTGTCCTAGATGTTGTCAACCTTCTTGAAAATTGTTGGAGCTGCACTCATCCAGGCAAGTAGTGAATATTTAATCAAATTTACTTTAGCTAGTTTATAATGTTGATGTGTTTCAATCAGGTATTGCTTATTGTACAGTCATTTACTGAGGAACTATAGATGCGCAATTGGATTTAATCAGACTTTGAACAGAATTTCTGCACTTCAGACCAAGCCAAGTTTTGTGTGCATCTTGACCTAGATTAGTAACTCCTGTACCAATGTGTTCTATTTTGACTTGTATAAAAGCACATTTGATTGTGTAACTGTCTCATTGTCTACAAGATGCCCTGCAAAAGTTCACCAAAGATCTATCGATAACACCTTCCAAAGCCACAACCACATCTATCTAGAAAGGCAAGGGCAACACATATCTGGAACACTGTGCAAATTCCCCTCCAAGCCAGTTGAAGTCCTGCCATTCCTTCTGTTATGTCATGGGGTAAACCCTCCTGCTTAAACCAGCAATGCAAAAGATTTTTCCCATACAGTAATGTGTGAAAATTCAAGAGGCTAACTACTATTTCGAGTAAAAATTAACAACTTTATTTCTTAACGTGTAACAGAGAATAATTAACTAACAACTATTTACAAATCCTTCCTTTAAACTATCTTTTACTTTCCCTTCTATAAACTAGTCTGATTACCCCCCCCCCCCCCCCCCCGCCGAGTAAGATTTACCAAAAGATTCAGATCTCAAAACCAGCTACCTATCGTATCTTACTGTGCAGATTTGCTTTCCAGGTCGATGTCTATGTTTTTTCTCTATGTGAACTCTTTCTCTAGGCAGGTACCTCTGAGTTCTTACTAGCAGCCTACATTGGTTGGTCTTTTGGCAGTTCTCCCCCCAACTGTTCAATTTTAGCTGGTCTTATACCCCCAAAGCATCGGATCGTGTCATTGGCTTTTAATATTGTCAATATACTAAATTCAAGCTTGATTGGACTTTGGTATTATATTGGGGTATAGTTTAAACTGATTGGCCTAATTCAAATATGTTTTTGTCCCTAGGCAACCAGCTACACTAGCTGCTGGACCACGTGTTACATTGTATCTTATTCAGAACACTTGATGCTGTCAGGTAGTTCTGCTAGTTTTTAACGGTCTTAAAGGTATAAAATGACTGCATGTTCATAACATTTCAAAGCTCACCGTTCCCTGAAGGACAGCTAGGGACCGATAATAAATGCAGGCCAGCTAGCAAAGCCCATGTCTCATAAATGAATAAAAACAACTTCAGCTCTATCAATGTTTTGAAGTTAACACTGGCAAGACTTTGGATGTAATGTCCTTTTTAAGAAATTCGGTAGACTGTTTGTTTGTTCTTAACCTACCTGAGAGTCTACCTATGCTTTTGGTATCCCAATTTGGTCTTTGTTGTTCCTTAGTCTCAGGTAAATAAATAGTTGTTTGGGAGTTGAGTAATTAGTGTTGCTATGGGACCCACTTTAGACCTAGATCTTGCTAACATGTTAGTGATGTTTGTCTTTGTTGGAATGACAAGCTATGTCCTACATATATCCAATATGTAGATGATTTATTTGCAATATTTGAATCTAAGCTGCATGAAAAAAATTATTTCCACATCTAAATAAACCTAATGCAGCACACAAGTTGTTCCATTTCATTGGTTAATCAAATGCACTCCTATTCCTCAATGTATTACTGGGAAATCTGCCGGTGGTTTCTCTGATAGCTGTTGAAGGCCTACATTCACTGGTCAATTATGTGTTGGGATTCCTACAGTTTCACATGTTGTGCGATCAATTTATTGGCAACCTCAGAAATAGGGCCTTTGCAATTTGCTCACCATGTATGTTTGTTGAATGGGATAGCCAAAGCTATCTTAAATGATGTCAACCCTGATCAAATTATCACTCACTGTATTGGGATGGTGATAGCCTTGTGGTATTATTGCTAGACAGTTAATCCACGGATTTCGGTAATGTTCTGGAGACCTGTTTTTGATTCAAACATGGCAGGTAGGGGACTGGGGGGGAAGGTAGCTGGGAGTGTGATAGGTCGATGAAGGTGGGGGAGGGTGTGATGGTGGTAGATCTGACAGGAGGATGGCGTGGATAGGGGGGAAGGAGGGTTGACAGATATGACAGTTCAAGAGGGCAGTGCCGAGTTGGAAGGTTGGATCTGGGATAAGGTGGACGGGAGGGAAAATGAGGAACAGTTGAAATCGACATTGGTTGGAGGGTCCCAAGGCAGAAGATGAGGCGTTCTTCCTCCAGGTGTTGGGTGGCTAGAGTTTGGTGTTGGAGATAACCTTGGACTTGCATGTCCTTGGCGGGGTGGAGTGTGAGTTAGTGTTCAGCCACCGGGCGATAGGTTGGTTAGTGCGTATATCTCAGATGTTCTTTGGAACATTCCACAAGTTGGCTTCCTGACTCCCCAGTGTAGAGAAGATCACATTGAGAGCAACAGATACAGTAGATGCCGTGTGGAAGTTTAGGTAATTTTCTGTTGGATGTGAAAGGATCCTTTGGGGTCTTGGACTGAAGTGAGGGGGGAGGTGTGGGCACGGGTTTTGCACTTCTTGCGGTGGCAGGGGAAGGTGGACGATGGGTTTATGAGGGGCTTGGACCTAACAAGGGAGTCGCAGAGGGTATGGTCTCTGTGGAATGCTGATAATTGTGGAAGGGAAATATATCCCTTGGTAGTCAAGTGTGTTTGTAGGTGGCAGAAATGGTGGAGGATGATGCATTGTATCAGGAGGTTGGTGGGGTGGAAGGTGAGGACTGGGGGGGTGAGGGGGGTTGTGTTTCTGTCCTTGTGATTGGAGGGGTGGGGCTCAGGGCAGAGGTGCGGGAAATGGAAGAGATGCACTGGAGGGCATCATTGATCATGTGGGAGGGGAAATCGTGGTTTTTGAAAGAGGCCATCTGGGATGTTCTATGGTGCAATTGGTCCTCCTGGGAGCACATGTGCTGGAGGAATTGGGAGTAAGAGATAGCGTTTTTACAGAAGGCAGTGTGGGAGGAGGTGTAATCCAGGTAGCTGTGGGAGTTAGTGAGTTTGAAGTAATGTCAGTGTTGAGTTGGTCGCCGGAGATGAAGATGAAAGCTTCACAGTCTCGAAATACCTTCTGATGAAATGACAAGTTTCCTTGAATCGAATTGAATAAAACTCTGGTTTGGAGAGAAATTCTGCTCTGCTGCACTGAACACTAATTTGCTACTGAGAGGTCAAAACGAAACAAAATGCTTCATGTATTTATATTGCCAATTATAAATCAGAAGTGTTAACAAGTTATTACATTAACATTAGCACTAGCACTTGACTGCACACATGTCGCCTTGGACTAATGCATTTAAATCACTGCTCTTGGATGACTTTCTGACCTTCGAAACAAACTGTCATGGCATTAACCTTAATTTATTTGCTTTTCCTGAAACAATCCAAATTCTAAACAGGACAGTATATAAGGTGTAGGTTTGCTCACTGAGCTGTAGGTTTGATATCCAGACGTTTCATTTCCTGGCTAGGTAACATCAGTGGCGACCTCCAAGTGAAGCAAAGCTGTTGTCTCCTGCTTTCTATTTATATCTTTTTCTCCTGGATGGGGTTCCTGGGGTTTGTGGTGATGTCATTTCCTGTTCATTTTCTGAGGGATTGATAGATGGCATTTATTTATGGTGTTATGGTTGGGGAAAAAAAATACAGTGCGCAGATTCCTCAAGAACAAACCACGGCAAGCAGACCAAACACAGCCAGAAACCCTAACCACCTTACCATACGTCAAAGAAATTTCAGAAATGACAGCCAGACTACTAAGACCCCTCTGAATCCTAGTAGCACACAAACCCACCAACACTCTCAAACAAGAACTAACAAACTTAAAAGACCCAGTACATCCCATGGACCAAACCAACGTCATCTACAAAATTCTATGCAAGGACTGCCACAAACACTACGTAGGACAAACAGGAAGATACCAGGATACATGAACACCAGCTAGCCACAAAAAGACACGACCCTCTCTCCCTCGTAGCCTTACACACGGATGAAAAAAAACCACCATTTCAACTGGAACAACACATCCATCCTGGGACAGGCTAAGCAAAGACATGCCAGAGAATTCCTCGAGGCCTGCCACTCCAACCACACGCCATAAACAAACACACAGATCTAGATACCATCTATCAACCCCTCTGAAAATGAACAGGAAATGACATCACCACAAACCCCAGGAACCCCATCCAGGACAAACCTATAAATAGAAAGCAGGAGCCAACAGCTTTGCTTCACTTGGAGGTCGCCACTGATGATGTTACCTAGCCAGGTAATGAAACGTCTGGACATCAAACATCTGGATAGCTCAGCGAGCAAACCTACACCCTAAACCTCAACCTGAGCTGCAAACCTTCACAAACCTTGCAAAAAAGGGCAGTATATGTTATGTAAATTTGATCACAGGACAGATGTTTACAACCAAAGTTGATGTGTTGTCAATAAAAAAAATTGAGATTATCAATAACATTTAGTTGCAGAAAAGTTAGAAGCTGGAAGTTATATTGCAGTGGCTACTTTTGGGTTCATATAAAAGGGAAACTTGAATCACATTATGTTGTCCCTTTACTAGCAATTAATATACAATTAGGTTATTATCTGTGGTGAATGTATGAGTAAAGACCAAGTTTAGTCCCTGAATTAAGTGGAATGAAGAGTCATAGAGGTCTACAGCACAATATAAGACTCTTTGGCCCCTTGAGTCTGTGCTGGTCAAAAACCAGCAGCTAACTGTTCTAATCCTATTTTCCAAGATTCATAGCCTTGTATTGACATTTGTTTCTCTCATATCATCTGTGAACCATTTGCAATAGACTTTAGCAACCTACCTCTAGTTTTCACTTCAATTGTTCCTAAAACCACAAACCAATCGAACCAATACACAAACCAATATATAGATATATTGTGGAATAAATGGTTTGTTATGTATTTATTGTAGAAGTCGTAACTGACCATGTGAAAAGGTGCTATCAGATTGCATGGTACTTGAGCTTGGGTGTGTAGAATTCAAGAAGATATCCTCCTCTGATCATACTTTTTAACCAGCTTTTTTTTAGATTAGATTACTTAGTGTGGAAGTAGGCCCTTTGGCCCAACAAGTCCACATCGATCCTCCGAAGAGAAACCCACCCAGAGCCATTCCCCTACATTTATCCCTTCACCAAACACAGGCAATTTAGCATGGCCAATTCGCCTAATCTGCACATTTTTGGACTGTGGGAGGAAACCGGAGCACCCGGAGGGTCAATCGCTAAGCACTGACTGAAGCGAGGCCCAGAAATTGTGCAGTTTTGTCTGTGTCAATGAGGCCAATCAAATAATTCAATTCTAAAAGTGGAGGAGTAAACTTGAAGGGAAAAAAAACGGAGTGTTAAACTTGAATGACCAACATTGCACTGAAGGGTCTGTTTTTGTGTTGCACAGCTCTGACTACAATTCTCTCCCATATTGCTGGACAGGATTGAATGTTATTTATCTTTTGAAATGTCAGATGATGGGTATAATTATGTCTTTGGTTGAGGATAGCTATTGAGCATGTCTGTAAGGAGCTATGTCATTGTAACATCACAGCAGATGGATCTGGAATCAGAGTTTGAGTATCTGAAGCTATCATCACTTGCTATTCCTTGTAACTATTTATTATTAATGAAACTTGTTGATGTTTACTTGGAAGGTACACCTCATTTTGATTTTTGGTAAAAGGTTGGTTGATAAATGTAGATAGTAATAATTATTTGAATATTTTTGTATTCCATCTCTGTCTACATTTGTAGTGGAACAAGTAGCTAAACTTGTTATGCTGCAAATTCACACCAGTACTCTGTTGTCCAACAATAGTCGAAAAACTAATGTGCCTCCAGTATAGGGAAAGTGTAATTGCTATGCAATAATTAAGTTTTCTACTGGGCAGTTTATAAGCGGTGTTGGTTAACTCAGTTGGCTAGGTGGCTGATTTGCAATACAGAGTAATGCCAACAGCCTGGGTTCAGTTCCCACATTTGTTGACATTACTATGCAGGATTCTCTTCCTTGTCTTTCCTGTTGCCGGAGGTCTGGTGACCTTTTGAGTTAAACCCCCACCAGTTGTCTCTATGAGAGAGAGCACCACCATGATTTGCTAGGGCTGTGGCAACTTCACCACCTTGTTTTATAACTATGAATATAGGAATCTGTAACTGAAAAAAGTGGTGGTTAGTGTATCAATGGTAAGAAATCAACAATCAATAAGAAATATAATCAAATAATATATGTCTATTTTACTAACAATCATATTTCCTAAAATCCAGCGCATCATGTTAATTTAGTATGGATGTGATTTAATATGGAAGATTTCAAAGCAGTTATTAGAAGTAGAGGAAAACTATGATCTTGCACACCAAATTCTTGATTCAACTTTTGTATTTAATTGAAATAATGGTTGACTTGTCCCAAACATTTTACTTCGAAAGCTGTCGTCATTAGGACATTGGACAACTTTGAGAGATTGACAACTGAAATTGGTCATTCATTAGTACAGCACAATAAAACTGCTTGTTTAAGCTTTTGGATAATCCTTCTCAGGCATGTTTTAGATGATTTAATATTGAAAGATTTATTCAGAATCTTAAATGGTATTTTCAATTTACAGATTTAGTCCTGTCTAGGAAAATATACTAAAGCTCTTAACAATCAGAGGAATGTAAATCCTAATTGAAACAATATAAATGTTTGTTTCAGTTTTTGTCCTTTCTATGGTGTCATTGACATAGTTGAGTAAATACTGTGTGGAATAAATACTAACAGGGGGTTTTCTGAATTACAGTTCAGTTAATGGTGAAAAGTCTTTCATCATTGAGATGTGTGTACTACTGGCAGGGCAAGCATATGCATCCCTAATTGCTCTTGAAGGTCAATGTGAGCTATCACCTTGTGGTAATTTCATAAGGCAGTTAAGAATCTACCACACTGGTTTGGGTTAGAACAACAGATTTTCTTAGCTAAAGATCATGGGATAACCAGATAGACTTTTATGACTATCCTGTATCTACATGGTCATCATCACTAATGAAAGGTTTTGTCTTTGCAGAGAGCTTGGAAGTGCATGGTAAAATAGGGTAAAGTCTGCAAGCTTCAACAGGGAAGTCATGCCTGCCAAATCTGTTAGAATTCTTTGAAAAGGTAACGAGCAATGTAGACAAAGAAGAACCAGTGGGAAGTGGATCTATTTAGATTTCCAGAAGGCCTTTGATAAGATGTTGTACAGGGGCCTGCTAAATAAAATGGGGCCTGTGGTGTTAGGGGCAGGGTACTGGCATGGATAGAGGATTGGCTGACTGCCAGGAGGCAGAGTGTGGGGTTAAAGAGGTCTTCTTCAGGATGGCAGCTGGTGACTAGTGGAGTTCTGCAGGGGTCTGTGTTAGCACCACACATATTTACATTATACATTTAATGATATGGATGAAGGAACTGAGAGCATTGTTGTGAAGTTTGCAGATGATGCAAATGTAGGTAGAGGGGGAGGTTGCATGAGGACTTGGATAGGCTAGGAGAGTGGAAAAGGAAGTGCCAGATGGAATACAGTGTTTGATTTATCATTGTCATATGTACCTAAGTACAGTGAAAAGTTCTGTTTTGCATACAGTACAGGCAAATCATACCATACAAAGTATCTTCCAGCAATAGAGCAGAGTGAAGAATACAATGTTATGGCTGCAGAGAAGGTGTTTAGAGAGCAAGATCATCATTAAATTTAAAATTTGAGAGGTCTATTCAGAAGTCTAAAAATAGTGGGGAGAGGCTGTTCGATTGTGGGAAAGTGTGAGGTGGTGCACATTGGTAGGAAGAGTTGAGGTGTAGATTACTTTCTAAATGGAGAAAGGCTTTGGAAATCTGAAGCACAGAGGAATTTGAGTGTCCTAGTTCAGGATTGCCTTATGTAATATATGCAGATTTAATTGGCAGTTAAGAAGGCAAATGCAATGTGAGTATTCATTTCAAGAGGCTGGATTGTGAGAGTAGCGATATACTGCTGATCAAAGTTTATGCAAAGATTTTGTAGCTCGGGTGCTCGTTGTTGTGGTTGTGTTCGCCGAGCTGGGAATTTGTGTTGCAGACGTTTCGTCCCCTGTCTGGGTGACGTCCTCAGTGCTTGGGAGCCTCCTGTGAAGCGCTTCGGTGTTGTTTCCTCCGGCATTTATAGTGGTTTTGTCTCTGCCGCTTCCGGTCGTCAGTTCCAGCTGTCCAGTGCCGTGGCCAGTATATTGGGTCCAGGTTGATGTGCTTGTTGATTGAATCTGTGGATGAGTGCCATGCCTCTAGGAATTCCCTGGCTGTTCTGTTTGGCTTGTCCTATAAATAGTAGTGTTGTCCCAGTCGAATTCATGTTGCCTGTCATCTGCGTGTGTGGCTGCTAAGGATAGCTGGTCGTGTCGTTTCGTGGCTAGTTGGTGTTCGTGGATGCGGATCATTAGCTGTCTCCCTGTTTGTCCTTTGTAGTGTTTTGTGCAGTCCTTGCATGGGATTTTGTATACTACGTTGGTTTTGCTCCTGCTGGGTATCGGGTCCTTTGTCCTAGTGAGTTGTTGTCTGAGAGTAGCTGTTGGTTTATGTGCTGTTATGAATCCTAGTGGTAGTAGTAGTCTGGCTGTCAGTTCAGAAATGTTCTTGATGTATGGTAAAGTGGCTCGTCCCTTGGGTTGCGGCATGTCCTCATTCCGTTGTCTTTCCCTTAGGCATCTGATGAAATTGTGGGGGTATCCCTTTTTGGCGAATACGTTGTAGAGGTGTTCTTCCTCTTTTTGCAGTTCTGGTGTGCTGCAGTGTGTTGTGGCCCTTTTGAACAGTGTCTTGATGCAATTTCTTTTGTGTGTTGGGGTGGTTGCTTTCGTAGTTCAGGACTTGGTCTGTGTGTGTGGCTTTCCTGTATACCTTTGTGGTGAATTCTCTATACCATCGTGTCTAAGAATGGGAGTTCGTTGTTCTTTTCTTCCTGTTTAGTGAATCGGATTCCTGTGAGTGTGGCTTTGATGATCCAGTGTGTGTTCCCTATTTCTGTGTTTTTAATGATTGCAAAGGTGTCGTCCACATATCTGACCCAGAGTATTGGTTGAATTTGCGTTAAGACTCTTTGTTAGGACAAACCAAACAGAGAACAGCCAGGGAAATCCTAGAGGCATGGCACTCATCCACTGATTCAATCAACAAGCACATCGACCTGAACCCAATATACCAGCCACTGCAATGAACATCTGGAACTGACAACCGGAAGCGGCAGATTGAAACCAGTATAAATGCTGGAGGAAAGATTACAGAAGCGCTTCACAGGAGGCTCCCAAGCACTGAGGATGTCACCTAGACAGGGGGACGAAACATCTGCAACACAAATTCCCAGCTCGGTGAACAGAACCACAACATATATTGCTGAGTCTGTATAAGGCTCTGGCTAGACCGTATTTAGAATATTGTAAGCAGTTTTTGGTCCTGTATCTAAGGAAGGATGTGCTGGTGTTGGAGGTCCAGAGGAGGTTCAAAGAATGATCCTGGGAATGAAGGGCTTGTCATATGCAGAGGGGTTGAGGACTCTGGGTTTATACTTCCCCTGGTGCTATTGTGGGATTTCAACTTAAGTTTCCGGATCATTAATTCAGACGTCTAGATTGCTAGCCCAAAAGCAACAAAACTGTGCTACTGTGTCCTTGTTCAATACTGTGTTACAGATCAGAATGTGTCTAGTTTTGCAGTCATCTTCAAGTAATTTTTGCAAAACTCCAAACAGTTTCTAGAAACATTCTTCCTCGTTGTGTTCAGTTAATCTTGATGCGGAGGTGCTGCTGTTGGACTGCGGTGGACAAGGTCAGAAGTCATGACACCAGCTTATAGTCATAGAGTCATAGAGATGTACAGCATGGAAACAGACCCTTCGGTCTAACCTGTCCATGCTGACCAGATATCCCAACCCAATCTAGTCCCACCTGCTAGCACCTGGCCCACATCCCTCCAAACCCTTCCTATTCATATACCCATCCAAATGCCTCTTAAATGTTGCAATTGTACCAGCCTCCACCACATCCTCTGGCAGCTCATTCAAGATATGTACCACCCTCTGTGGAAAAAGATGCCCTCTCACCCTAAACCTATGCCCTCCAGTTCTGGACTCCCCGACCCAGGAAAAAGACTTTGCCTATTTACCTTATCCATGCCCCTTAGAAGAAATATCTTGACCCAAAGAATGTTGAGAACATAGAACTTGTTACCATGGAGAGTGTTTGAAGCATAATATAGATGAATTCAAGGGGGAATCTAGAGAAACCTTTAGGGAAGAAAAGTTAGGATAGATCTATATGAGGCAAGTTGGGAGGGTGCTGAAGTGAAAAATACAGTTTCTGGTTAGGTTGAATGACCGGTCTAATGCCATTTTTCAATTTGTTCATGAGTTGTGGGCATTGCCAGCTAAACTATCATTTTTCACCCATAATTGTCCTGGAGAAGGTGGTGAGCTGCCTTCTTGAACTGTGTAGTGGTGCCCTTAGGAAGGAAACACCAGGATTTTGATCCAGCAAACATGAAGAAATGATGTGCATTTTGGAGGGGAGCTTGCAGGTGGGTGGGTTATTTTCTACCTGCTGCCCTTGTCCATTCTAGTTGGTAGATGTATGCTTGAAAGGTGCTGTTGAATCAGTCATGGTGATTTATCTGCAGGACAACTTGTAAAAAGCATTCACCACTGTTGCTGTATGTTGATGGTGAAGGTGGTGGATGAGGTGCCAGTCAAGTGGGCTGCATCATGCTGGTTGGTGTCAAGCTTCTCAAGTGTTGGTGAAGCACAAATCCAGGCAAGTGGCGAGTATTCCATCACACTCCTGACTTGTGCTTTGTCGATAGACATCAGAGAGACAGGAGGTGAGTGTGGCCATCCTTGACAATATGTGGCATTTGATCAAGTAGGGCATCAAGAAGCTAAACTGCAGCAAGACTAGTTACCTCCTGCAGAATTCCTAGTCTCTGACCTCCTCTTTGAGCCACGCTATTATATGACTAGTTCAGTTCAGTTTCTGGTAAATGGTAAACCTCAAATGTTCTTGGGGAATTTCGTGATGGTAACACCATTGAATGCCAAGGTTATGGTTATGTGTCGCCTCTTGGAGATGGGCAATATCTATCACTTTCAGCATGAATGTTATTTGCCACTTATCAGCCCAAGCCAAGTCTTGTTAAATTTGGGCATGGAATGCTTCAGTATGTGAGCAGTCTGATTGATGCTGAATGTTGCACAATCATCAGTGAATATTCTGACCTTAAAGTGGATGGAAGCTCATTGATAAGCAGCTGAACATGGTTTGACCTAGAAAGCTACCTTGAGAAATTCTGATGTGGAGGTGCTGGTGTTGAACTGAGGTGGACAAAGTTAAAAATCACACAACACCAGGTCATAGTCCTACATATTTATTTAGAAGTACTAGCTTTCAGAGCGCTGCTCCTTCATCAGGTAACTGGTGGGGCAGGATCGTAAGATACAGAATTTACAGAAGATCACAGTGTCATACAGTTAAAATGATATACTGAACAATACATTGTTTTAATTGCATGAGACTTAATAACAATCTAGGTTTGTTCATTATATTGTTTTAATTGCATGACACTTTGAGTTTGCTATAAATTCTGTGTCTTATGATCCTGCCCCATGTGATGAAGGAGCAGAGTTTTGAAAGCTAGTACTTCCAAAATAACCTGTTGGACTATGACCTGGTGTTGTTTGATTTTTAATTTTGAGAAGTTCTGACGGTGATGTTTTGAGAATGAATGACCTCCAACAGATATGATTCCCCTCAGTGGACAATCTTCTCCCTGATTTCCATTAACTTCATTTTAGGGCTTCTTGACGTCCTAATCAGTCAAATGCTATACACTATCAAAGACAACCATGATAATCTTACCTCTGGGCCTCTTGTAATTCTGAATTTCTCTGTCATCTGATGAACTTTGCCATTGTTATGGTTGCTCAGGGTCTGTCTATATTTCTTTGCAAATTCCTTCTCCCGTCCATGTAATTTGTAGTAAGGTATCAAATTTTAATAAAACACCCCAATATAGGTACTACATTTGTGACATTTGCAATGTATTTTCTAAATGATTAGGAGACATTTTGTGCATTTGGTTCATGAGAACTAATCTGGATTTTCTTTTTCAGCTGAAATTAGGGATGCTTTTGGTTCTTGTTATTTGAATGTAACATTGAATCTGACTGCTGAATATTCTGCAAGTTCACAAATTTCATTTCAAATTGACATGAAAGATTTTATATGTGTGAAGTTGAAAATAAAACTGTAAAACATCAATGCGTAAAATAGGTTGCAGATGTGTTCCAATTCCTATCAGTGTATATATACTTTTGTGCAGCTACTTTGTTCATTTTGACCTTGTGCTTTTATGTATGCACCTTATCAGGTTTGCATTTGTCACAAAGCAAAAGAAAACAAATCCACATGTAGCTGAGTGCAAGGTGTTTTTTCTGATTGACAACTATGAGAGAAATCAGATCACGAGAGTCCAGAGACAGTGTATTCCTGTTAGGATGAAAGGAAAAGCTGGTAGGTGTAAGGAGTGCTGGATGACTTAAGAAATTGAGGGTTTGGTTAAGAAAAAGAAGGAAGCATATTTCAGGTAGAGACAAGATAGATCAAGTAAATCTTCCTAAGAGTATACTAAAGAGGGGAATCAGGAAGGCAAAAAGGGGACATGAGATAGCTTTAGCAAATAGACTTAAGGAGAATTCAGCAGGTTTTTACAAATACATTAAGGGCAAAAGGAGAGAATAAGGCCCCTTAAAAATCAGCAAGGCGGCCTTTGTGTGGAGTTGCTGGAAATGGGGGAGATACTAAATGAGTATTTTGCATCAGTGTTTACTGTGGAAAAGGGTGTGCAAGATATAGAATGTAGGGAAATAGATGGTGTTGTCTTGAAAAATGCTCATATTACAGAGGAGGAAGTGCTGGATGTCTTGAAATGCATAAAAGTGGATAAACCCCCAGGGCCTGATCAGGTGTACCCTAAAACTCTGGGAAGCTAGGGAAGTGATTGCTGGACCCCTTGCTGAGATATTTGTATAATTGATAGTCACGGGTGAGGTGCCGAAGATCGGAGGTTGGCTAACAAGGTACCACTATTTTAAAAAGCTGGGGAACTATAGACCAGTAAACCTGACAGTGATGGACAGGTTGTTGGAAGTAATCCTGCGGGACAAGGTGTACATGTATTTGGAAAGGCAAGGACTGATTAGGAGTAGTCAAATGGCTGTGAGTGGGAAATCATGTCTCACAAACTTGATTGAGTTTTTTTAAAGAAGTAACAAAGAGGGTTGTTGAGGGCAGAGCACTGGATGTGATCTATATGAACTTCAGTAAGCCGTTCGACAAGGTTCCCCATGGGAAACTGGTAGATCACCATGGAATACAGGGAGAACTTTCCATTTGGATACAGAACTGATTCAAAGGTAGAAGACAGATGGTGGTGGTGGAAGGTTGTATTTCAGACTGGAGGCCTGTGATCTGTGGAGTGCCACAAGGATTGGTGTTATGTCCACTGCTTTTCGTCATTTATATAAATGATTTGGATGTGAGCATAAGAGGTATAGTTAGTTTGCAGATGACACCAAAATTGGAGGTGTAGTGGACAGTGAAGAAGGTTACCTCAGATTACAACAAGATCTTGACCAGATGGGCCAATGGGCTGAGGAGTGGCAGATGGAGTTTAATTTTAGATGAATGCAAGGTGCTGCATTTTGGGAAAGAAAATCTTAGCAGGACTTATACACCTTACTGGTAAGGTCCTAGGGAGTGTTGCTGAACAAAGACACCTTGGAGTGCAGGTTCATAACTCTTTGAAAATAGAATCGCAGGTAGTTAGGATAGTGAAGAAGGCGTTTGGTATGCTTTCCTTTATTGGTCAGAGTATTGAGTACAGGAGTTGGTTGGGAGGTCATGTTGTGGCAGTACAGGACATTGGTTGCGCCACTTTTGGAATATTGTGTGCAGTTCTGGTCTCCTTCCTATCGGAAAGATGTTGTGATACTTGAAAGGGTTCAGAAAAGATTTACAAGGATGTTGCTCGGGTTGGAGGATTTGAGCTCTAGGGCAAGATTGAATAGACTGGGGCTTTTTTACCTGGAGCGTCTGAGGCTGATGAGTAACCTTATGGAAGTTTATAAAATCATGAGGTGCATGGATAGGGTAAATAGACAAAATCTTTTCTCTGGGGTATTGGAGTCCAGAACCAGAGGGCATAGGTTTAGGGTGAGAGGGGAAAGATATAAAAGAGACCTATGAGGCAACTTTTTCCACAACGTGGTAAGTGTATGGAATGAGCTGCCAGAGGACGTGGTGGAAGCTGGTATAATTGCAACATTTAAGAGGCATCTGGATGGGTATATGAATAGGAAGGGTTTGGTGGGATATGGGCCCAATGCTGGCAAGTGGGACTAGATTGGGTTGGGATGTGTTCGGCATGGATGAGTTGCACCGAAGGGTCTGTTTCTGTGCTGTACATCTCTATGACTCTATAACTAATGCCGTATTTGAGACAACAGAAAATATACCTGAGTCTATGCAGTGAATAGATTGTTAAAAACAATTTGTTCTCTATTAAATGTTAAAAGATTGATACTCTGGTGAGGGAAACACTTGTGGAAACTTGGCTGAAAAGTAATTTTGGGGGACTTTAATATGCAGGTAGACTGGGAAAATGAGGTTGGTAGCAGATCTCGAGGCAAGGAATTCGTGGAATGTCTATAGATGGTGTTTTCTTTTTGTGCGGCTTGTGGTAGAGCCCACCAGAGAACCGGCATGATGTGTGAGGCAGAGTTGATTTGGGAGTTGTAAGTGAAGGAACCTTTCAGGGATAGTGACCATAATATAATAGAATTTACTCTGCATTCTGGGAGTGTGGAGATGGAATCCCATGTAATGGTATTACAATTGAGTGAAGGTAGTCACAAAAATGTGGGAGGAGCTGGTCAAAATTGATCAGAAGAGAAGCCTATTAGAGAAAATAGTGACGCAGCAATGGCAGGAGTTTCTAGGGTAATTTGGGAAACACAACAGAAATTCATCCCAAGGATGCAGAAACATATTAAGGGGAAGATGAGGCTACCGTGGATAACAAGGAAAGTCGGGAACAGCATAAAAGCAAAAGAAAAAGCTTACAGTGTGGTAAAGTTGAAACCTTTTAAAAATGAGCTGAGGGTAACTCGAAAAGTAATAAGGGTGGACATGAAATATGAGAGTAAACTAGCTTGAAAGATAAAAGAAGATTGCAAGAGTTATTTTAAGCCTCTAAAAGGATGGAAAAAGGCACTGGAAAATGAGGTTGGAGAAGTAGAAATAGGGATGAAAGAAATAAGGGGAACCGAATAGGTATTTTGCACAGTGCAAGATCACCATGAACATACCAGAACTTCAAGAGTGAGGGAGCAGTGATGAGTGGAGTGGCCATCATTAAAAAGGTCTGAAAGTGGATAAGTCACATGGATCAGATGGACCCCACTCCATGGGTTCTGAAGCTGAGGAGACTTTCAAGGCATTGGTGATCTTTCAGTAATTACTGGCGGCGGGGAGGATCCCAGAGTGCTGGAAAGTGGCTAATATAATACCTCTGCTTAAGGCAGTTTCAGTGGGCAAATGCAATGTTGGATTCATTTCAAGAGGGCAAACAAGAGCTGTAGTCAGAGTTCATTTGGAACATTGTGAGCAGTTTTGGGCCTCTTATCTAAGGAAAGATGTGTTCAGAGGCATAATTCTCCTTGGGCTTCTGTAATGTCACAAAAAAAACTCAATCATGTTAGTTAAACACTATATTTCCCTTAAACACGTGCTGTCATTCCTTAATGAATTCACATTTGTCCAGTGACTTTCACATTTTGGAAAATATTTTCCACCACTGAGGTTAAACTGACTGGTCTGTAGTTATCCTCTCACCCTTTCTTGTCGATGCCTCTGCAATTATTAGTCTTTCCTCTCTGTTATGTCTGCATCTCATCTATTCCTAGTGAATTGTCAATCTTAGATCAGTGATTTATACTGAAATGTAGGGAACATGATTAAAAATTTTCATATAGAAAAATTGGTTCTCTGGCTGATGGTGGAAAAATGCATAGACAATACAAGGCATCACTGGTCAGGTGGGCACAAATGTGACAAATGGCATTGAATTTGGGGACATGGCTGCTGAGAAGTGTAGTGGAACAGAGGAATCTGTTTGCTTGTTGATAGATTCCTAAAGGTAGAAGAGAGAGGATGGAACGTAGAAGCCATAACTTGCCTTTTATTAGTTGAGATAAGGCGTACAAGAGCAGGGAGCTTGTGCTGGAAGGGACTGTGTATAGGTTTTCTCATCACCAGTACGTACCTACAGATGAGGTTAAACGTAACCAGGTTATGATTGGAAAATATCATGTAAACTAATTTGAATATGATTTGAATAATGCAGTCATGTGTACTAATCTGAAATGAAGGCTGTGAATGGTGTTGGATAGAGATATGGATGAGTAAGTGTTTAGCAATTTAATTGGAAGTTGATTGAAACCTTGTTATCAGTGGAAATAGTATAATGAAGTTTGAGTTGTACACCTGCGCATGCATGGATAATTTTTAAGCAAAGAAATCTGAGTCTTGTCTGGTTTAAAGAGAGAATTGTTACGACAGAGGGTAAACGCTCCTGCTTAATTTAAAACCAGCAACACGGAAATTGTTTATCCCATCCAGCAATCTGTAAAAAAATCAGGTGGCCAAGAACGAGTTAAAACAAAAAAATTTACAACTTTATTTCTTAAAGTATAACAGAGGATAATTAACTAACCACTATTTACAATTTCTTTCTTTCTTTCTTTCTCTAACCTATCTGTTACCTTCCCTTCTATAATACTAGTCTGATAAAACTCCCAATTAAAATTTATAAAACAACACTTATCTCAAACCCAGGCAGCTATTGGTTCTTGGCTTCGGATCTTCCTGTGTCGTCTTTTCTCTTTGTTAGGAACATCTACGTTGCAGGTTACTGAAAAGGAATTTTTGAAGAGTTTTATTTTTGAGCAATCGTATATGCTAGGATGTGGCAGATCTCCTCTCATCTGCTCAATTTTCCCCAGTCTTCTACTCCACAGCATCGGATTGCATCATTGGCTTTTAAGATCGTCAATATACTCACTTCAAACTTGATTAGAGTTTATGTTTCGGGTATAATTTAAACTGGCCGAATTTGAATTTGTTTTTGACTTCAAGCAAAGAACTAATTGAGTGGTTTGACCCAGTGTTACATTGTTACCATTTTTTAATACACTTGGTGAGTCTGGTAGTTCTTCTGCTTTTAACTTGCTTAAAGGTACTTCCACATCTTCATAACAGAATAAAGAGTTAAGAATACCTTTTTGACAAAAAAGACTAATTAAACAACAGCTAGAATATTGCGTGGAACTCTGATCGCTGTGTCACAGGAGAGAGTACAGAAGTAATTTCATAAATTAGAAGAAGGCACTGAAGGCCATTCTGATCATTGTATACTCGGCAAATCTCCAAGATTAATTCAGCTAGCCCTGTTCCCAATCTGTTTCTCTGTAACCATGCAACATTGTTTTATTGATACATGGTTCTGTAATTCCCTTTGGAAGTCCTCAAAGAACCTAGAAGCACAATATTCTTAGTGCATTATGGATCCTAAGAACTTTTTAAGCAGAAGGCTTTCTCATCTAATCTTTGATTCTTTTGCCAAGCACCTTACATTTATGTTTGGTTCTCAATCCCTTTGGCATTAAAGATATTTCCTGTCTAGCTACTTTAATTAGATCATTGTTGTCTAGTAGGATTTCAGTGATCACTAAACTATAATCAACAGCTTAACTATTGGCTACATGATATGCAGTATGGACATAAAACAGATCGGCTGTGATTTTATCAAATGGCAGAACAGCCTTGAAGGGCTATTGGCTCCTGATTCACATGTTTGGACATACAAATGTTGACGTGAATCATGTAATAATCTGCCAGAGCATAAATGGAACTGAGGTACATCTCTAAAGGTGATCAGTAGTCCACAGCACTGTCACAGAATAATTACACAGCATCCATTCTTAAGGTAGAACAACTCAAATACTTCGTCATGCTCGCATTTGTTTCAATAGGGGACACTTTATTGTATGTCTTAATTGATTCAGGCTATTGTTTTATAAATCAGAACGGAAGAAGGAAGAAAAACTCAGGAGGTCAGGTAGCACAACATGAGGGGCCTGGTGAGATTAAATAACAAATTATTTCATGATGCAGCAACCAAAAAGAGTGTTAGTATGTATTAGTGGTTCCCAACATTTTCAATAAGATAGCATGCTTCAATGAGACAATTCTACAGCGCACTAGGAACACTTGTAAAAACTATCACATCATGGTGAAAAAGATTATCTAAGATTACAAAGGGATCTTGATCAATTCAGCCAAGGGGCTGAGGAGTGGCAGATGGAGTTTAATTTGGATAAGTGCAAGGTGTTGCATTTTCATAGGATGAACAAGGACGGGATTTACACAGTTTAGATAGGGCCCTGGGGAATGTTTTTGAACAGACACTCTCTCGGGATTCAGATCCATTGTTTTTAGAAAGTTTGTAGAAATCGCAGACAGACAGGGTAGTAAAGAAGGCATTTGGCATACTTGTCTTCATTGGACAGACCACTGAGTACAGGAGTTGGGATGTCATATGGTTGTACAGGACATCGGTGAGGCTACTTTCGGACTGCTGTATATAGTTCTGGTTACTCTGCGATAGGAAGGATGTTATTAAATTGGAGAGGGTATAGAAAAGCTTTACAAGGTTGCTCTGAGAAAGGATCACTGGATTCTCTTTACAGATGCTATCATACCTGTTGAGCTTTTCTAGAAATTTCTGTTTTTGTTTACTAGCATGTTACTAGGAGTGGAGAGTTTGAGTTATAAGGAGAGGCTGGATAGAGTGGGGACTTCTTTCACTGGAGCCTAGGAGGTTGACGGGTGACCTTTATAGAGGTTATAAAATCATGAAGTTATAGATAAGGTGAATAGCAAAGATTCTTTCCCTAGGGTAGGGGAGTTCAAAATGGATAGCGTATTTTTAAGGTGAGAGTAGAAAGATTTAAAAGAATTAAACTTTTACACACAGGGTGGTTTGAATATGGAGTGTACTGCCAGAGGAAGTGGTAGACATAGGTACAGTCATAACATTTAAAGGACATTTGGACAAGTACATGGATCGCAAAGGTTTAGTGGCATATGGGACAAATGCAGACAAGTGGGAGGAGTTTAGTTTGGGGAAACCTAGTCCAGCATGGATGAGTTGGACTGAAGGGTCTGCTTCCGTGCTGTATGACACTAGCTCACTTTTGACCTTTGGCCACTTGCATTTAGAATGTTCACGTTTCAGAATTTAAAGACTGATTCCTCTCTTTTAATTTGATTACTTTTCAACAGTTTTGAGCTGGAATTTTGGTTGAATAGAATGCTTTTAAGATGAAACCTACTGTTTTCCATGGATTTTTATTAGCTTTACAGAAAGTTTCATGGCACACTAGGATAATTTTCATCACAAACCAGTTAGAATCCACTGATGCACATAGTGAAGATCCAAAGATATGTCCAAATGAAGTGAATTGCTACATATAAGGATAAAGAAAATAAAGATCAATCCAGCAAAGCAAAGAGAAAGAAGCAAAAGCACAGAGCAAGATTAAGGCAGATGTTATGATTTAAAGTTTTTGAACTCTGAGTCCAGCAGACTGTCAAGTGCTGAACCTGAAGATTTGGTGTTGCTCAGATCTGGCAGCATCTGTGGAGAGAAAAGCCAAGTTAGCATTTCGAGTCCATTGAGTTCTGATGAAGAGTCATACAGTTTTTATGATAACATTGCAGAGCACCTTGTTTATAATGAATACCTTCAGGTTCCAGTGACGAGTCATTTCAATTTTTCATCTTACTTCCATTCAGACTTTTTTGTCCGTGAGCTGCTATAGTGTTCCCATGACGTTCAGTATAAGCTGAAGAAACAGCACCTTAGCTTGAGACTTGAGGAAAGATTTGATACTTTGTCTTTTGGATCATAAGGTTCAGGATTGTAGTAGTGAATGGCATATAACAATCCAGAGTAAGTAGGATCAGTTGGCAGAGATCTGACTTTTATGGGTCAAGGGAGTTGTCCTCTTCCTCTTCGCAGGTCAATTTCCTACCTATCTTTATGACATTTGGTAAATTTAGCGTACATTCTTTGGTCCAATCATTCATACAAATTATAAAGTGTTGAGGCCCCAGCACAGACTTCTGGAGAACAGAAGAGACTAAATTAAGCAGATAAGATCCTGAGGGCACTTGATCAGGCAGTAGATGCAGAACCTTTTAAATATTTTTAATGCAGAGGTCGATAATCCTCGATTACCAAGAAAATGAAAGATTAGTAGAACGTAGAGTTGAGGTTAAAATCACATCAGCCATGCTCTGGAGCAGGTGCAAAGAGCTGAATGGCCTACTGTTGTTTATTCATAGTTAGTTTATCTTGACTGTGCTGAAAAATACCCAGTTTTAATGGTTGACATGAATATCATCCTAAAAACACTGGAGAGATGAGCTGATTTTTTTTCTTCTATTGAAAGAAAGAACCCTGTGCAAAACTCTTCTGAAGTCAATCTTAGCACTGAATTGATTTGCAAAATTCTTGTGACAATATTTGTGAAAAATGTGATTGTACAATGTCAGGCTAAAATTAATAAGAACATTTCTAGTAAACTGAAATCACTGAAATACGAGCGGGGCGCATTGGACCTTGATGAATCAAGAGGTACACCAAGACCAGTCCAAGAAAAATGCTGAGAGCAATGGTAATTTTTATGCATGCCACCTTTGACCTTCTAAAGGCTTTCAACACTCAACTGGCAGAAATTAATGACCATTCTCTCGCTGCTCCATGATTTCATGTAAGTTGTGATCCTCACCATTGATCCACCACAGTCATAGAGTCCTACAGCATGGAGACAGGCTCTTTGGCTCAAACTGGTCCATGCTGACCAAAATGTCCATCCATGCCAACCCCATTTCCCTGCACTTGACCCATATCCTTCCAATCCTTTCCTATCCATACATTTTATCCAACTGCCTTTTAAATATTGTTAATGTACCCACCTCAACCACTTCTGGCAGCTCATTCCATATACGCATCATCCTCTCTGTAAGAACAAAAATTGCCCCTCAGGTTCCCTTTTATTTATTCCCCTCTAACCTTAAACTGATGTCCTCTCGTCCTCAGTTCCCCAACCCTGGGAAAAAGTGCATTCATACTATCCATGCCCCTCATGATCTTATACGCCTTTATAAGGTCTCCCTCAGTCTCCTACGCTCTAAAGAAAAACATCCTAGCTTGTCCAATCTCTCCTTATAACTCAGAGCCTTAATTCCAGGCAACATCCTTGTAAATTTCTTCTGCACTCTTTTCAGTTTAATAACATCCTTCCTATAATAAGTTGACCAAAAATGAGCACAACACTCCAAATGTGTCCTCACCAACATCCTGTATAACTGCCCAACTTCTGTACTCAGTGCCCTGACTGATGAAGGCCAGTGTGCCAAAAGCCTCCTTCACTGCCCTGTCTACCTGTGACTCCACTTTCACAGAACCATGAGCCTGAACTTCAAGATCCCTCTGTTCCACTAGATTCCTTAAGGCCCAACCATTCACTATGAAACTTACCTTGATTTGACTTTCCAAAATGCAAGACCTCACATTTATCTATATTAAACTTCATTTGACATTTCTCAGCCCACTTCTGATAACATTCCTCACTGTCCATGATACTGCCTATTTTAGTGACATCAACAATCTTGCTAATCGTGCCTTGTACATTCTCATCCAAATCATTGACATAGATAACAAACAGTAATGCACCCAGCACCAACACCTTGAGGTGCTCTAATAGTCTCAGGTCTCCAGTCCATCAAGTATCCTTCCACTATTACCCTCTGCCTCCTCCCATCAAGCCAATTTTGTATCCAGTTTTCCAGCTTGCCCTGGATTCCATGTGAACTAAACTCCCAGAGCCGCCTACCACGTGGAATCTAATGAAAGGCCTTACTGAAGTCCGTATAGAGTACGTCTATAGCCCTGCCCTTGTCAACCTTCCTGGTCACTTCATCAAAGAACTGAAACAAATTTGTGAGGTGTGATATCCCTGCCGCAAAACCAAGCTGACTATTCCTAATCAAACCCTGTCTTTCCAAATGCATGCATATCTTGTCTCAATCTTCTCAGGTAGCATCTACAGCCACTGAAGTAGGTTGATCTTTCTTCAATGTGTCCACCAAAATATGTTGTTACAATTAGCAGATTTTGATGAACACGGCTTTTAATGCTCCTCAACTTTAAATTGGGATAACAATAGTTTATAAATTCCCTAAGGGCCCTGCCAGATAGAGCCATCATCAGTGCAATTCTAATTTTGGAGCAAATAAGACTATCACTGAATAGATGGTGGAAATTTGGCGGCAATGAATCTATAAATTGTAAAAGATATTCAGCACGTTGCAGAATGTTTATTTGTCATTTTACTACAATTGTCAGATGCAACACTGAAGAAAACAATAAATGTCTTAACTAAAGGTGCTATGCTGGTTTGGGAGAAACTGAGAGGTTTGCAGTCTCAATAGTTAATGTATTGAGCTGCGACAATTAATCAATTAAGCAGACAATATTCAGCATGTTACATTACATCATCAATGAAGCTTAATTATGTGACTGTCATGTTGAGGCTTTGCATCCAAATTCTTGTTGTTGTTCATTATGATAACTCATTATTTTTATTTAAATTTTTTTTTAAAGCCCCTTTCTAACTAAACTGCTGTATGACTGGAAAAGTTGTAGCCTTTAAGAGGGACACTGAGGGACTTGAACACAAGTATGAGAATTTTAAAATCGAGTTGTCACCAGATTAAAAGTCACTTTGGTCAGAAAATGGTGTGACATAGGATTTAGCACAGGCTAGTTCAAGGCAGAATGTTGACTTGACAAATCTGGAGGTGTCAAAGGCACGAATGAGGGTTTTTACTTGCAGATGAGTGAGGCAGAGGCATTGATGGGCAGCATGTGGATGGAGAATAGACAGTCTTGTTGATGTAACTTCTATGAGCAATGAGTCACAGGTGCAAAATAAAAGTAGTTCAGAAGTTAGAAATGTAAAATAATTGAAAATGCTGTAAGTACACAAAGTCAGGCAGCAACTCCGGACAGACATCAGAATGATTCTGATGAAAGGTAATATTTATTGAAATTGTTAATTCTATTGAAAAAGAAATACAACATAGAAACAGGTAATTTCACCAATGTCAATGTTGCTTTTCACTGAATCATTGATAATGAGTCCAAAACCAGTCTTTAACTCTTATTAGCTTTTATTATCATAGGAATTTCTTTAGTGCATTTTACATTGTAAGACAATAAAATTTTTGTTGTTATAATTGTATTTTTAATGTTCTCAATTTTTTTAATTTCACATCTCCTTTTGTTTCTCTTATTACGTTGTTTCCTAGTTTGGATATACTCATTTGGATATATCCACTATTGGATCTTAAGCATGAAAGTCAATAAGTTAAAAACTGAAAGAACTGTGAATGCTGTTTTAAAAAAAAAATTAAAAAGTTGCTGGAAAAGCTCAGTAGTTCTGGCAGTATCTGTGGCGAGAAATCAGAGTTGATGTTTCAGTTTCAGTGACTTGAGATGTGAACTCTGATTTCTCACCAAAGATGCCAGATCTGCTGAGCTTTTCCAACAAGTTCTATTTTTATCTTTGAAAGCCAATAGGTTATTGTACTTGAGTCCCTCTTTACCCCCACGAGATTCACATGTTTAATTTGTTGGAAGGATTGTTGGTTGGCATTGTGGCTTGTTTTAGTTTTAATCAACTGGGAGTACACAGGTTGTAATCGTGTTCTCAGGACCTGAAACGTTAACTCTGATTTCTCTCCACAGATACTGTCAGACCTGCTGAGCTTTTCCATCAATTTCTGTTTTTGTTTATGATGCTTCTACTAATTTCACAGATAACCTGGTGATCTCCAGATTCAGAATACAGTTTAGATGCAGCACTGAAATTTCCTCACTCATTTTGTTTACTAGATAAGCTTGCTGTGTCAAAGGGAAACTTCATAAAATTTACTGGTGTTGGACTCCAGCCTGAATCCAGTTAAAATAGACTGATCTAAATATTTTTAAAACTGTACAATTTTAAATGAAACTGTTTAACATTTTTTGCTTTTTTTCTTTTATCCATCCCTCTGACAGCTAGTTGGTGGAGAATTTGACTTGGAAATTAACTTCATCATTCAGGATGAGGAGAGCATAGCATGTATGATAGAACTTCTTGAACACTGTGATGTCACCTGCCAGGCTGAGATTTGGAGTATGTTCACAGCCATTCTGCGTAAGAGTGTACGCAACCTTCAAGCAAGCACAGAGGTTGGCCTCATTGAACAAGTGCTATTAAAAATGAGCAAAGTGGATGACATGATAGCAGGTAATCATGACTTAAGTCACACTGATAATATTAAATCTGCTAAAATGTAGGGCTCAATTTGATATCTAAGTGGATGGGTTTGAATGGGTTGAAATTGGGCCCAGAGATTGAATCACTTGATCCATTTTGTGATGTCACCAATACTGTTTGCATTTTTATGTTTAATCTGAAGTATTGCAATGAAAAATAAATTGGCAGGACAAAAGTCAGTGATTTTTGACAGAGATATTTTTGTGTTGTAAAGATTTGTTAAAAAATCTCTGTCCTTTTAGAATCTTACTTTCCTCAACTTTTGCTTTTCACTCGCATCCATCTGCAGTTCACCTTTCTAAAAGCCTCTTTTCTGCTTAATTTCTCTCTCCTTATTTTTGCACTCCATGAATTGGTTTTCACTCATTTAGTAATTTTTTTGGTTTTTCATTGAATGCCTCATTTGCCTTCTCTGTAAATTCTTAATTTCCCTGTGTGATTTTGGCAAGAAGAATAAAAAGACAATGTATTATGTAAATGGACATTGACTGCAGAATGCCAAGATTTATAGGGATTTATTTATTCTGGTGCATCAGTCCCAAAACGTTGGTATGCAGATACAGCATATAATCAAGAAGGCTAATGGAATACTTTTTTTATTCCAAGAGAAATTGCACATCCAAGTAAGGGTGCTATGTTTCAGTCATACAAAGCATTGTTGAGATTTCATCATGAATGTGGTATGCATTGTTAGGGAAGGAAGTAAATGCCTTGGATGTGGGATCTGAGCAGGTTTACCAGATTAATACCTAGAATGACAAGCAGGAGGCTGGAAGAGCACAGCAAGCTAGGCAGCACCAAGAGGTGGAGAAGTCGATGTTTCGGGTGTAACTCCTCTTCAGGACTGTGGGTGGGTGTAAGAGGAGCTGCAGGTAAAATGGGTTTGAAAATGCAGGGTGGTGAAGTGGGAATAGGTGAAGACAGGCAGAGGGTACGACCTGGTTAGTTAATAGGAGGAATGAATCCGGAGATGGCTGGAAGGGGGAGGGGCTGCGAAGGTAGTCGGGGGAAGGGAGGTTATTTCAAATTAGAGGCCTCACTGTTGAGCCCTCTGGGCTGTAGGCTGCCCAGGTGGAAGATGAGGTGGTGTTCTTCCAATTTGTGGTTTGGTTCATTGTGGCAATGGAAGAGGTCAAGGATGGTCATGTTGGAAAGGGAGTGGGAAGGGGAATTAAAATGGGCGGTGACTGTGCAGTCAGGTCGGCCACTGCAGGTCCAGCTGAGATGCTCGGTGAAGCATTCCTCAAGCTTACGTTTGGTCTTCCCAATGTAGAAAAGAACACATCGGGAGATCCTGATGCAGTAAACTAGGTAGGAAGAGATCTGGTGAACCTCTCTCACCTGGAAGCACTGTTTGGAGCTCTGGATGGAAATGAGGGGGATGATGTACTGGGCAGGTTTTGCATTTTTTTGCAGGGAAGATACCTGGAGGTTCAGGGGACTTGGGGAGAGTGGCGCATACCAAGGACTGCCAAAGGGAACTGTCCTTATGGGAGGTGGGGAGGGGAAGATGTTCTGGTGGTTGGATCTAGTTGGTGTTGGTGGAAGTGTTTTAAGGTTGTGTTGGATGTGGTGCCTGGTGGTGTAAGAGGTGAGGAACAAGGGGGACTTTGTCTTTATTGCATGGGGAGGGGGGGTTTAGAGCAGTGGAATGGGGAATGGAGGTGGTGCAGTGGAGGGCTGTCTAGATAACAGAGGAGGGAAATGCATATCCAAAATAGGTGGACATCTGGGATGCTTAGGAATGGAATGTCTCCTTGTCCGAGCAGATGCCGCAGAGGAATTGGGAAAATGAGTTGGAGTTCTTGCAGGACACTGGGTGGGAGGTGGTATAGTCCAGGTAGTTGAGAGAGTCTATGGGTTTATCGTAAACATCCTTCTGGAGACTGTTGCTGGAGATGGAAATGGATAGCGCAGCATGTCAGGGAGCATCCAAGGAGCAGGGGAATCTATGTTTTGGGCATGAGCCCTTCTTCAGGAAGGGCTCATGCCTGAAATGTCGATTCTCCTGCTCCTTGGATGCTGCCTGATCTGCTGTGCTTTTCCAGCACCGCTCTGATCTAAAAACTAATAGCTGACAATGAGGCAGCAGCCTCTTTGCGGGGGCCCATCCATGTGCCCATGGCCCACTCCAGATTTGGAGGAAATGGGAGGAGTTAAAGGAAAAGTTAAGGGTGAGGGTCAGTTTGGTGAGGTGGAGGGCATTGGTGGAGAGGGACTGGATAGATCTGATGGAGAGGAAGAAGCTGAGGGTGTGGAGGCTATTCTTGTAGGGTATGGACGTTTGTAATGACTGAACATCCATAGTGAAGATAAAGTACTGGGGGCCGGGGAACTGGAAGTTACTGAAGAGATGGAGCATGTGGTTGATGTTGTAGATGTAGGTGGGGAAGTGCCTGAATGAAGAGGGAGAGGATGAAGTCGAGGTAGGATGAATTGAGTTCAGTGGGGCAGGACCATACCGAGACTATCGGCCTGCAGGGGTATTACGCTTGTGGATCTTGGAACAGGTAGAACCAGGCAGTGCGGGGCTGACTGACTGGGTTTGGAGGCTGTGGAGGGGAGATCACTGGAGGTAATGAGGACACTGACAGTGCGAGTGATTTTGGCATGATGGTTCGAGGTGGGGTTGTGGGCAATGGAGTGTAAGGACGTGGTGTCGGAGAGTTGGCGGTCGACCTCTGTGACAGAGGCCAGCTTTCAAGACTATCACTGCCCCACCTTTGTTAGCAGGGTTGGTGTAGAGACAGTGGAATGCTGCACGTTTGGAGGGGGTGAGGTTGGTGTGGGAGAGGGAGGTGGAAAAATATGAGGCGGCCAATGTCACGTTGGCAGTCAGCAATGAAGAGGTTTAGGGTGGGTACAAGGCTGGCGGGGGCTGACCAAGTGGAGGAGGAAGGTTGGAGTCAGGAGAAGGGGTCCTCAGGGAGGTTGAGTTTTTTGTCAAAGAAGGCAGCACTGAGTCTGAGACTGCAAAGAAGAGCTCCACACTATGGTGGGTGTGGAATTTGTTGAGGTGGGGCAGACGGGCACGACCAGGAGCCCTTGAGGATGGTCCATTTGGCCTCAGATTTTGAGGTCGGAGGGGATAATGAATGTGGTAAATTTTCGGGGGTGGGATTTAGAGGTTCTGGGGGGTGGGGAAGGGGATAGCATGTGGTGGATGAGGGTTGGATATGGTGTGGTGGGGGGAGTGGGTGTGAGAGAGAAATGAGATTGCATGGGGGAGTGGGAAGGGGTGCAGTGGGGCTGAAGTGAAGAGGGACAGGTGGAGGGATAGGGTGCATTGTAGGGATGGGTGGGGGAGGAGGGAGAGCTCGTGTGCTGGCTAGCTGCAGGTAGGCAGTAGGACCAAGGGGTGAACCTGGGAAATGTAGTCTGAGTCTTGGTGGCAGACTAGGTGGAGCCAGAAGTGGAGGCAAGAGCTGGATGGTAGTCAAGGCTGGTCCGAGTGTTTTTGTCAGCAGTCATTTGCTGACCGCCGACATGACATCGGCCACCTGCACCCCCCCCCCCACCGAACTTGCAGCGTTCCACTCTGTATGAAACCCCAGTTCACCACCAAACCCACAGACAAAGGCGGGGCCCTCTGGAGAACTGTCCTCTGTATTGCAGAGGCCCAACGCCAACTCTGATTCCACGTCCTACCTCACCCTTGTCCACGAACCTACCGAAACCCATTATGCCATTATTAGTCGCACACTCCATGCTCTCATTGTCTCCAGTGATTCCCCCCCCCTCCACAGCCTCCAAACTCAGCCACAGCCTCCCACTGCCTGCTTCTACCTGTTCCCCAAGATTCAGAAGCCCAACTGCCCCAATCAATCCATCGTCTCCGAATGCTCCTGCCCCACCGAGCTCATCTCGTCATACCTCCACTCCATCCTCTTCCCCTTGGCTTAGGCACTTCACACTCCATTCCCCATTCCACTGCTCGAAACCCCCCATCCCCACAAACGTAATAAAGACAGATTCCCCTTGTTGTCACCTACCACCCTACCAGTCTCTGCACCCTACACGTGATCCTTGATCACTTCGTCGCACTCCAAGTGGACTCCTCCACCAAGAATTTCTTCCTCTCCCCAACCCGCTCTGCCTTCCACAAGGACTGTTTCCTTCAACTGTCCCTGGTTTGCGCCACTCTCCCCATCAACTCCCCGAACCCTCAGGCACCTTCCCCTGCAACCAGAAAAGATGCAAAATCTGCTGGTGTTACCATCCTTCTCACTTCTATCCATGGCTCCAAACAGTCCTTCTAGGTGAGACAGAGGTTCATCTGCCACTCTTCCTTCCTAACTTACTGCATCAGGTTCTCCCGATGTGGTCTTCTCTGCATCGGGAGGACCAAATGTAGATTTGGGGATCGGGTCACTGAGCATCTCTGCTGGACCGGCAGTGGCTGACCTGACCTCCCAGTCACTGCCCATTTTAATTCCCCTTCCCACTCCCTTTCCAACATGACCATCCTTTGTCTTCTCTGCTGCCACAGCGAACCAAACCGCAAATTGGAAAAACACCACCTCCTTCTGCCTGGGCAGGATACTGGATGGGAGGTGATGTAGTCCAGATAGTAGTGAGAGTCCGAGGGTTTGTCATAAACATCCATCTGGAGACCGTCAACATTGAGCTTGCCAGATAATTTCAGATAATCTGCCTTCCCTTCTTCCAACTCCCTTCCTAGCCCGTCTCCCTCCCTTCTCTTTCTCCCAGCCACCTACTGGATTCATTCCTCCCATTGGCCAACCAGATTGTACCCGCTACCTGTCTTCACCTATCCCCACTTCTTCACCCTGCCGCTGCCACCCTCTTTATTTGCAGCTCCCCTTACACCCACCCCTAGCCCTGAAGAAGAGTAACACCTGAAATGTTGACTTCTCCACCTCCCGATGCTGCCTGGCTTGCTGTGTTCTTCCAGTCCACTTGGATTCCAGCATCTGCAATTTTTTTGTCTTGAATACCTAGAATGAGCAGGTTTTCTTCTGAGGGTAGGCTAGGCTTGTTTCCACTGGGGTTTCCAAGATTGAGGGGTGAGCTAATTGAACTATATAAGATCCTGAATGGTCATGACTAAGTGAATGACTGTGTGGTACTGTCTTTATGTTGGGGCGCACTTTTTGGGCAGTGATCAGAAATCTTTCTGAGGGTTGTGAGAATTTGGTACACACTGCCTCCGAAGGTGGTGGAGATGGAGCCATTAAATATTTTTAAGATGAAATTGGGTAGTTTCTTGTTAGATATGAGATATTGGGGTTGATAATGTGGAATTTAAAAGACAAACAGATCAGCCATGACATTGAATAGTGGAGAAGGTTTGAATCAAATGGTTTACTACTTCCTGTTTTGTATGTTCACATTTACCTGCTGCTTTGAATCTTGGATATAAAATTACTGACTTTATTTTAGAAAGATATGCTGAGAGGCACACTTGGTTGAAGTCCACCAAGATCTCCAAAAAGCAGTTAGCCTGACGATTTATAGTTTTCATTCTCCTGTATGATGATAATATTTTTACACTTCACTTGTTAGCACTTAAAACACATCCTTTTTTCAGTACTATGCATACTCTGAAGATTCTATGTTAGCTGTGTGATGTGTTATTATGCCTCTATGCATACAACATCCTCCTCCTACAGCCCCTGCAACCCCATCTGCTCCCTTATCAGTTTCATCCTTGTGAACATTGCTATGCTTTACAACTTGCATTCTTAGCTAGATTTTCAGAGAATTCGTTATATACCATCTTAATGGCAATGGTATAGGCTATTTATCCCATCATCTTTTGAAAAGATACCTTAGTTATTCATATACATTTAAATATCAATCATAATCAATTGTCTCACTTTAGCTCTCATTCATATCTCCTCCCTCTTTTACATTTGTCTTTTTCCACTATTTCATGTTTCCTAAATTGCAGTTGCCACATGAGAACACAATGTGATATATACAAGAATGAAGGATAGAAAAAGCCTCTTTCATATTATTTTGTTGAAACATATACAATCCAAGTCTTATGCATCTCACTTGCCATCCTATTCATTAGGCATCTATGCTGGAGAGGCTACGAATCCAAGAAATATGTGCTCAGAAGTAACTTAAAGCTGAAAGAAAGCTCTGCCACTGTAGATCTTAGAAGAGTTTCCCAATCAACCATGTTCCAGAACTACATTCCTTAATATCTCACCTTCTACATATATCAGATTGACCTCAGTCAGAAGTTTATCTAACATCCTTCTGAACGTTTTCAGCAAATTTGCACTCAAGCCGTGAGCTAGCAACCTATTACATAGGTCACAATTCAAAAAATAATTATATTATGCAGCTTATGCAATGCTTATGTAACTTACAATTGTGCACCTTTGTCCAATATCACTTAAACAGCTTGTTTGATCTATTTCTACAGACCAAATCTATTACTTTTATTATTTAAAGAGCTCAATCATGTCTCTTTAAAGTCTATACTTAAATATTTTATTCGGTATCGATGGAAATAGGCATAAAGTTGTAGACACAAATGGAAAACTGAGGAAATGAAAGGTGGCAAAACAGAACAGAGGATTTTGGCACTGCTTCGTGGTATATATTTAATGCAAGATGTCCGGTGATTAAGGCAAATGGGCAGATGACATGGCAAAGATATGTAACAGCTATATATTGAAGCATGACTTCAAGTAGGGCTTCAAATAACTCAATGGTACCTCATTTGTGACTGTAGGGATTTCAGACGAGAGGGAAATGTATCATCCTAAGTTTATATTGGCCTGAGCCATAAGAGTAACAGTAAATGTTGGTGTTACTTTTGTGTAGGGTTATGTGACTTTCTTCGTAGTGTTTTTGTACCTAACCCCACATTGTAGGAAGAGGCCATTCTGCCATCGAAACTACACCAATTCTCTGCAGCACATTCATCTCAACCCACCCTATCCCTGTAATTCCGCATTTATTATGGCTAATTCACCTAGACTGCACATCTCTGGACACTACGGGGAAATTAGCGTGGCCAGTCCACCTAACCTGCATGCCTTTTGGACATTGGGAGGAAACCAGAGCACCCAGTGAAAATCCACATGCACACAGATTGTGCTTACAGATGAAACAAAACTTAGGAGAATTGTAAACTGTGAGAATGACAGTGCAGAATTTCAAAAATATATTGACAAGTTGCTGGAGTGGGCAAATAGATGGTTTGATGAAGTTCAAAGTAGGGAAGTATGTGATATAGAAAGAATGTCAAAAGACATTGTAAAACAGGGTACTATTCTAAAGGGTATTTCAGGAGCACCGACTTTGATGTACAGTTGTCATTAAAAATGACACGGCAAGTCGAGAGTGCAGTATTGAAGGCTACCTTAATAGTGGCGTGGAGTATGGAGGAGGGATGTCATGCTTAACATTATGGGACACTGATTAAACCTTAGCTAAAATATTGTGTACAGTTCTGGGCGCTGCAATTAATGAAGGACATAAATGCATTAGAGAGTGCAGAAGAGTTAACAAGGATGTTTCTCTGGATGAGAAGGTTCAATTATGCGGATAGATTGGGACTGTTTTCCTTGCCAAGGCAAAAGCTGAGTGAAGATTTGTTAGAAAGGGTCTGGATCGAGTAGCTGGTGAGAAACTGTTCCCACTTAAAAAAAAATGAATGTTTGAGAACATGGGGCATAGTTTTGCTGAAGGAGCAAGTGTGACATGAGAAAATCTCTTTTGCACAGTCCTTTGCACGTGGAATGAGCTGCCTGAAAGTTTGGTGGAGGCAGTCAAATTGAAGCATTCAAGATGGTGATTGAAATTTAAATAATCATCAATGTTGACAGGGTTGAGGAAAAGGTGGTAGCTTCGTACTCAGTCGAAATGTTCAGAGAATCGGCATAGCCGAATGGACAATGGCCTACTTCTGTAAAAAGCCTGTGACTTCGATGCTGCAGTTGAATATGGGAGATCAACCTATAGAGTGTGGAATTGCCAAGTGGAGAGGTAACAAAGGCATGTGAAATGAGAGTTTTAACAGCTAATGAGTTAACACAGAAATGGAATCAGCTGATGAGGAGGTATAGTTTACCTTTGTTGTAGTCATGGAGTATGTTATTTGTAACACTGACAACTGTTGGTGCTGTGTTAAAGGACAGTGACATGCAATTTCAACTGCCCTAATATTAAGTGGGATGATACAAAGTTAAAAAGGCACTGACAGTGTAGAATTTTAAAAATGTGTTAAGAAAACTTATAGCCAGTGCATAGCAAACTAAACAACAAGGATGGGTTGTGCTGAACTAGTTCCAAGAAAAGGGATCTGTGGTGGATGCTTTGATTTTGATTTTCCAGAATTCCTTAGATTCAGGGACATTTCCTGAGGAAAGAAGGAACAGCGTTAATGAGGAACTATAGGCCATCAGAAGAAACCTTTGCAGACATGGGGAGAACATGCAAATTCCACACACAGACCGTCACTCATGGTTGGAATCAAATCTGGGTTCCTGGGAGTGCTAACCTCAAATGTTTAATAAATCTTTTTAAGTATTTTAGGGACATGACTAGTACAATAGAGAAAGGAAAACCAGTAAGTATAGTGTATTGGAATTTCAAAAAAAATGGTAAGGTGATTTGCTTGAGGTTATTATACAAAATTAGAATTTGCAGGATTGCAATAATATACTGCATGGATTGAGGATTAATTAATGGACAGGCAGATTAATTTAGCATATTGTGATAGCTAATGATCTTTAAACTCGTCAGTTTGGTAATACAGTACTTTGAATATTTAGGATAATTAAGGCAATTTATTGGTAATGTGATACAATTTTGTAATGCACAACAGTACGCAGTATATGCTATAACATTATTATTATGGAAGTATATTTATTTGACTCATAGTGACATCAGACATTCGCTTGTATTTTAAAATGAATGGAATCTGTTTTTACTTCAATCTGTTTTTACTTCAATTACCATGTTACATGTTATCATTTTGCCTTTTAATTCCTGTCTATTTGTCCATTTTTAAGAAGTTGTCCATTGCACAATTTACAAGGATGGATATAAGCGCAATTCTATTAGTTGCCTGAAGTTCTTTGTGGAGTTGGGATGCACTTCCTTAACGCTGGTATTTTTTTCTTCAATCTCTTTATTGCATGATGTGCTTGCGTCATGCAAATTTGAGTTTTCTAACTGTGCAGCACCAAGGATATGCATTCTTATATTAAATTAATGTGTCTAACATTACTTTCATTTTTGTGGTTAAGCCACTCTCTGGGTGGATAAAACCCTTCCATATTCAATGTGGCTTTGTGTTGGAGCCACTTAATGATGACCCAAGAGACAATGGAGTGATTTGTTGTGGCTTACATGGAAAGGTTAGAATGATTGATGACTGACATTTGGTTCATAACAGTAACTACAAAAGTGTAAAGTGAAGCTTCTCACTTTTTAAATAAATTTCGCCATTCTTGTGTTTTGTCAAAATGTCACCCAAATTAAAATAAAATTTAAGCCTCGCAATATATTATCAAGAATAATGAAATTTATTTTTCTTAATGCCATTGTTTCATTAAAAATGTTAAGTTTAGGATACATTACTGTGTGAAAGAATGGCATGTCAGGCAATGTGAATTTTGGCTGGCAGGACTTCATCTCATGGCCCAGTTATATCTGCGGTTGGTATTGATCACAGTAAACAGAAATGGAATTGTTTTTGACTGTGGTCTCCTTTCCTCGAGTGCAATAACTTACCAATGCTAACTGCCCCATGAAGATTGGCACAGTGGCAGAAACTCTTCCAATTTCATTTCAACTGTAGAAGAGCTGCAGGTGCTACAAAGTGAATTAACTTTAGCACTTGTCAATGAAACAATCAAAATCCTAAACCAAATAGTTCTGACTAATTCGTAGATCTGTGTGTGTGTATCACACATTGTGCAAAGTATGCCTACACAATAAAATATGTTAACTGTGTATAGTATGATGCAGAACCAGCAGTGGAATTTAATGTTAACTGCTTGAATCGTTCAAAGCCAGGTTTTGTAGTTGGCCTCTGTGCCTGCAATCTGTGGATTTATTTGTGATTTTAGTATTTTTAATGCAAAAATATCAAAAGTTCCCTCTAGGTGGTCTTTCAAAATAAACAGTATTTTCTTTTATTACTTTCCAGTCCAAAGGTTTCAAGTAATTATTTTTTATGATGTGAACCTGTGTGAATTTGTTTGAGTCATAAAACAGCTTAACTTTTATCTCAGATCAACATTTAAATGAAATTGATTGGTAAATTTTTTTTCCTTGATTTAATATGAATTGCAGAAGAATACCAGAATATCAATTACTAAAAACATTTGCAATGAATCTGGAATAAATGAGTGTGAACCTGTTAAAAAGGTAAATATCAGTAATTGATAGAAACTTGTCAAGTTTTCTTTAATAAGGACAGGACGCAGAATTGTAATTTCCATCATTGTTGTTTTAATTTCTCAAGTTGCTTTCTGGTTTGTGTTTTTCACATGCTAGAATATAAAATGTATCAATGTACAACTTGATTAATGGTGGGAAATTTCTTTACAGATTTGTTAGTTGATATGTTGGGTGTTTTAGCAAGCTACAGCATCACTGTCAAGGAACTCAAGCTGCTTTTCAGCATGTTGCGTGGAGAAAATGGATTTTGGGTAAGCTCCAGATTCAATGTTAATGCAGTGAGACCAAGTTTTTGTTTTGCACGAGCATGTAACAATAATCCAACAAAAAGCACAAGGAACTCAAGAATCTGTGTTACTTTTATGGATATCATATGATTAGTTACCAATCTGGGTAAACTCCAAGTTTACTAATATTGGAAACCAGCCCCCCCCCCCCCCAACAAAACCCCACTTTGATTTTACATCATTCTTACTTACCTTCGGTCTTCCATCATGGCCTGTTTAAACAAATCTTGTTCTAGAGACCCAGCTGCAGCTCTCCAGATTGCATTCCTATTACATTATTGACCATGCAACTTCAATTTGTGATTGCCCATGTTTGATGCCTTGTATGTTATCTCTTTCCCTTGCAAATTTGCTGTCATCACCCTTCAGGAAAATAACATTGCAAAATAGCACCTTTTTTCAACATTCCCTTTTCCCAGAGTCCTTGATTGAGTTATTGTCTTCCACATCCGAAAAGGTAAAAAGGAAGACTTGGATTTATATAGCATATCTCATGACCACTATATAGCCAGTTAATTACTTCCTGAATATAGCCAGTGTCACAAATTGTCAGTCAATTTGTGCAGAACGCAAATAATGTAAAAATGGTAAAATAACAACCTATTTGTATGATTACTGTAAGATAAATATTGGGCAGAGACTTCTGGGATTAATCCACTGCACCTCTTTGCAATTGTGTTACAGTGTATGTTGCTTCCACCTGGCAGATTAGGATGGATGTCTGTGTGGGGACTGGGGGAGAGATTGAGAGACCGATTAATGTCTCACTTAAAAGAAGGTATCACCAGTAGTACTGAACTGAAGTCTCATTCCTGATGAAGGGCTTATGTGCAAAACGTTGACTGTTCTGCCCTTTGGATGCTGCCTGACCCGCTGTACTTTTCCAGCACCACTTTTTTGACTCTGACTGTCTAGCATCTGCAATCCCCACTTTTTCTCTGTCAGACTGGATTGTTACACTGTAGTGAGTCTTGAATTGATGATCTTCTGACTGAGGCAGGAGTGTGATCAACGAAGTCCAGCACTGCCCAACTTTCCTAGACCCCTTGTTAGGTGCTCTTCAATAAAGTTTCTGCTCTCTTGGAGTACCAAAATTGCTCTTGTATAAGATAACGCATGATATCCTACTTGATTGTGATGAAGGCAAACTGTCCGTCCTTGATTCATAGCAGCATAGAATCCCTACACTGTGGAAGCAGTGTCCGCGCTGCATCTCCGAAGGGCAGCATTCCACCCAGATCAAAACTCCCTAACCTATCCCTGTACGTTTTCCATGGCTAATCCACCTAGCTTGCACATCCCTGGACACTATGGGCAAATTAACATGGCCAATCCACCTAACTTGAACATCTTTGGACTGTGGGAGGAAAAAGGAGCACCTGGAGGAAATCCCCATTGACACAAGGTGAACGTGCAAACTCCACACAGACATTTGAGGCTGGAATCGAGCCCGGATCCCAGGCCATGTGAGGCAGCAGTGCGAACCACTGAGCTGCCATGATTCCTCTTTCCTCTATTTCTTTCTGCTATCTTTGATATGATTGACTATATCATTGACCTCCAGTGTGTCTCTACTGTAGTTCAGCTGGGTGGTACTATTCTCACTTGGTTCTGTTCTCATCTATTTAATTATAACCAGTGCATCACTGCAGTTGCTTATCTTCTTGCTATTGTACAGTCACCTCTGGTCTCATGGGATGTATCCTTGGATCTTTTTTATTTCTGCATGAAATTTAATCCAGTTAGGTATTGGGAAGGCTGAACCCATTATCTTCAGTTCCCTTTACAAGCTTTGTTCTCTGATAACTAACTATATCCCTATCTGTGGCAATTGTCTGGCTAGGATGTCTGCATCATTGATGTTGATAGCTGCTTTGAATTTCTGATAAATTTGTGTCTTTACTAAGATTGTCAATTTCTGCCACTATAACACTGTCTCTCTCAAACTCCTTTTGATTCTGAAACACTTATCCATGTCTTTGTTTCTGCTTGACTCAACTATTACAAATAGTTGCCTTCCACATGCAACCTTCTACAGACTTGAGGTCTTTAGCCATGTTAAGTTCATCACCTCTGCTTGCTGGCATGCATTGGTTCAAGATCAAATAACACCTCTATCTTTAAAGTTCTCATCTGTTTTCAAAGCTCTCTAGTGCCTTGCCCCTTTCTATCTCCGTAATTCCTTCAATCCTGAGATACATATATTTCTCTCATTCTGTCACTTGCTATTAGAGCATATAGCAGTTGATTTTGGGTTTATGACCTTTCTGATGTCACCAATGTTTTTCTTAAGATAAATGTATTAACAAAATTACAATGATAATATCTAATCTTGAATTCATATCTTTTATATGCAACTGGATTGAAGCTTTTTTCCCAATCTTTTTTCCCAATCTTTTTACAGCCCAGGCATGCAGTTAAATTACTGTCAATTCTAAATCAGATGCCACAAAGACAAGGCCCAGATACTTTCTTCAACTTTCCTGGACGCAGTGCAGCAGTAAGATTATTAGAGATTTCATTTTTTTAATCCTGTATTTAATCTTGTGTAACATCTTTAAGAATTATGAAAAGCTTGATGAAGAAGTCTTGTTGCAATTAAGTGAAACCTTGGTAAGACTGCATCTAGAATAATGTGTGCTGGTTTGGTCCCCTTAGCTAAGGAGGTTTATACTTTCTGTAAAGTGTAGCTGGTATTCACTAGAGTAATTCCAAAGTTAATAAGGTTGTCGTTTGAGGAGTCTGGACCTATATTCTCTGGAGTTTAGAAAAATGCTAAGTAATGTCAGTGAACGTAAGAAAACTCTTTCAGAACCAGTTGGGAAAAAATTGTTTGCCATGCCTGGTGGGTTTGGGAGATGGATGGGGTGGGGGGTGGTGGTGGAGGTGTTGGGTTGTGGGGGGTGGGGAGAGAGAGATGGTGTTTGAGCATTAGGTTGCAATCTCAAGAATAAGGAACTAAACATTTGGTACTGAGGTAAGAATGAATTTGTTAACTCAAAATACAGGAGTTTTGAAATTAACTATGCCAAAGGCTATATAACTCAGTCATAGAGAGGTAGTGATTTCTAGATTCTAATGATGTCAATGATTATGGGGATAGTGCAGAGGAATAGTGTTGAGGTAGATAATCTAAATTCTTGATCTAGAAAGGCAGAGCATTCTGAATTACCCATTCCTGTCCTTGTGTTGCTATGTTCCTAACACTTAACAGAATATTTAAGATGAAGTGCGAATAGTTCCAACTTGATATCCTCATATTTGTGTTTCACTCATTTAATATAATCCAGAAGTCTATTTGTTTTATTTGCTGCTATGAAGTAAATGTATATTAATTGGACCCAGTGAGAGGGAGAAATTGAAGAAAATAAGTATTAATTTAAAAAGAAGGTGCTAGTCAAATTAACAAGATTAAAGATTGACAGAACTGCAGGAAGCTGAGCTGATAACAATGTTTAAGAGGCACTTTGACACATGAAGAGGCAGAATATGGAGGGGTATGGATCATATGTAGACAGCTGCCATTAATTTAGAGAGACATCATGATCTGAATGGCCTGTTTCTGTTCTGTACTGCGCTATGTTCTATAAAATGCCCATGGTCTGAAAATCTGCATCCTAGAGAGTTTTATAGAAAGTGGCTCTGGAATATTGGATGCATTGGTGGTCATCTTCTGTAGACACTGGAGCCATTCATACAGATTTGGATGGTGGCATATGTAAAACTATTATTTAAAAACGGGGAAAAGAAAACAGAATTACAAACTATTAGTCTAACATCAGTAGTGTGGAACTTGCTAAAATCTATCATAAAAGAATAATAGTATAAAAGATAATGGAACACTTGGAAAACACCAGTGTGATTAAACAAAGTCGGCATTGGCTTTTGCGAGGAAAGTCATGCTTAACTAATTTCATGGAGCTTTGTGAAGGTGTTACTAATAGAATAGATCAGGGAGACCCAGTGGACCTGGATTTATTTAGATTTCAGGTAGGCTTTTGATAAAGTCCCACAGAGGCTAATGAGCTAAATTAAAACACATGGGATTGGGAGTAATAAACTGGCATGAATTGAACCAGTAGTTGACAGACTGGAACAAGAATAAATGGGTCTTCTTTTGGTTGGCAGGTGGTGACTACTGTTTGTACTTCAGAGATCAGTGCTTGAGCCCCAGCTATTCAGATATATATAAATGACTTGGATGAGGGAACAAAATGCAATATTTATAAGTTTGCTAATGGCACAAAGCTAAGTGGAGTTGAGAGTTATAAGGAGGCTGCAAAGAGGTTTCATGTTGATCTAGAAAAGTTGAATATGCAAACATATGGCAGATATATACCTTTTCCCCTCTCACCTTAGACCTATGCCCTCTAATTCTGGACTCCCCGACCCCAGGGAAAAGACTGTCTTTTTATCCTATCCATGCCCCTCAATTTTGTAAACCTCTAGAAGGTGAAAAAATTTTAAAATAATATGTTGGGACACACAAATAAAAAAAAATGCAGATGCTGGAACTCGAACAGAAATAGCTGGAAAAACTGCAGATCTGGCAACATTTGTGGAGAGAAAGCATTTTAGGACCAGTGACTCGCCTTCAAAAGGGTCTTCATACTGAAGAAGGATCACAGGACCAGAACCAGTAACCATGCTTTCTCTCTAATGCTGCTAAACCTCCTGAGTTTTACCAGCTATTTCTGTTTTTAAGGTGAGTTGAGTATTTGCTTAGAGTATTGAAAGTGGCAGGACCAGGAGTCCGAACAGTAAGTAAATCACAGCGTTCTTTACTCTTGTACTCTGTATTAACCAAGTCGAGTACAAGAGCAAGGTAGCGACACTGAAATTATGCAAGATATTTGTCAGATTTTGATGTAAGAATATTATGTATAGTTCTGGGCGCCACTTTATAAGAAGGATGTGAGCGCATTGGCGAGAGTGTCAAAGCAGTTTACAAGAATGGTTCCAGGGATGAGGAATTTCAGTTATGAGAGTAGATTGGGGAAGTTGAGGTTCTTCTCCTTGGAGCGAAGGAGGGTAAGAGGAGGTCAGATAAAGGTTTTAAAAATCATGAATGGGCTGGAAGGAGTAGATCTGCTTGTAAAATTAATAAGCATAAGAGAGTTCAGATTTAGTGATCAGTATAAGAAGCAAGGGTAAAGTAAAGAAAATCTCTTTCAGCAAGTAAATAAGGTATGGAATGCACTGCCTGAAGTCTGGTTGAGGTAAGTGTAATTTGAGGCATTCAAGAGGGCATTGGGTGAATGCTTGGATGTAAATAATTTACAGGGGTAAGGGAGAAATAAAGCAGGAGACTGGAATTAATTTGGTGATCATTTAATGAGATGGTGCTGATCTGATGACTTCCTTCTGTGCTTTTACACTCCTTTTGATTTTGTGATCGGGATTGCATTAACTCAAGTTGGAAGAGTTCAAAGTCTCTCAACACCAGGTTATAGTCCAACAGGTTTGACTAAACCTGGTGTTGTGTGATTGTTAACTTTGTCCACCCCAGTCCAACACTGGCACCTCCAAGTTGAGAAGAATGAGAGCAGATCTGATTAAACATAAAATTCTAACAGGGCTTGAAGGGCTAGATGCAGGGAGGATGTTTACACTGATTGGCCAGTCTAAAAGCAGGGGTCACAGTCTCAGGAATGAAGCAGGCCATTCAGGGTTGAGGGGAGTTAGTAAGCTTGCAGATGAAACCAAAATTGGAGGTGTAGTGGACAGTGAAGAGGGTTACCTCAGATTACAACAGGATCTGAAGCAGATGGGCCAATGGGCTGAGAAGTGGCAGATGGAGTTTAATTCAGCTAAATGCGAGGTGCTGCATTTTGGGAAAGCAAATCTTAGCAGGACTTAATAGTAAGATCCTAGGTGATGTTGCTGAACAAAGAGACCTTGGAGTGCAAGTTCATAGCTCCTTGAAAGTGGAGTCGTAGGTAGATAGCATAGTGAAGGTAGTGTTTGGTATGCTTTCCTTTATTGGTCAGAGTATTGAGTACAGGGAGTTGGGAGGTCATGTTGCGGCTTGACTGGACATTGGTTAGGCCACTGTTAGAATATTGCGTGCAATTCTGGTCTCCTTCCTATTGGAAAGATGTTGTGAAATTTGAGAGGGTTCAGAAAAGATTTAAAAGGATGTTGCCAGGGTTGGAGGATCTGAGCTACAGGGAGAGGCTGAACAGGCTGGGGCTGTTTTCCCTCGAGTTTTGGAGGCTAAGGGGTGACCTTCTAGAGGTTTACAAAATTATGAGGGGCGTGGTTCGGGTAAATAGGCAAAGTCTTTTCCCTGCGGTTGGGGAGTCCAGAATTATAGGCATAGGTCTAGGGTGAGAAGGGAAAGATATAAAAGAGACCTAAGGGGCAGCTTTTTCACAGAGAGTGGTATGTGTATGGAATGAGCTGCCAGAGGAAGTGATGGAGGCTGGTACAATTGCAATATTTAAGAGGCATTTGGATGGGTATATGAATAGGAAGGGTTTGGAGGGATATGGGCCGGGTGCTGGTAGGTGGGACTAGATTGGGTTGGGATATCTGGTCAGCATGGATGGGTTGGACCGAAGGGTCTGTTTCCATGCTGTACATCTCTATGACTTGGGTGGTTAACCTATGGAATTTTCTACAAGGAAGGCTGTGGCGCTTGGTCATTTAGTACTTTAATGAAAGAGATTGATCAGTTTTTTAAGCTCATAAAGGTATCAATGAGTATGGAGAGAATACAGGAATATAGTGTTGAAATAGAGGATTAGCTGTGATCATATTGAATGACAGAGTGGGCTCTAAGTGAAGAATAGCTTAGCTTTGCTACTAGTTTCTGTTTTAAATATCATTCCCATTAACTTCGTAGCACTTTCAATTTCAATCTTGAATATTTTTCACCTCCACCCATGAGTAAGTGTTCTTGGAATATATGTTTTGCCTTTTTTTTTTTTCCCCTCCATACCTTACCTTTAATACCTTGCATCAAATTATACTGACTTTCATCTGCCACTGTGCTGTTGATTTTGCTGTTTTTGTTGCATAAATGTTTGGTCTAAGTTCAATTATGCAGCCTTGTGTACTAAAAAAAAATGTAGGCAGTATTAGTTTGTTGTAAAACTAGGTGTGTGCCAAACTAAATATCTTGTTTTTTTTCCCACTCACTTCTAACTTTTTCTTCTCATCACTCATTTCTTTTTGATCTCCTTCTTTCTGTTTCTCTTCCCACCTTTTTGTTGCAGTCCCTTAGTTCTTTGTCTTCACCCTGGACTAATACACCAGGTCATCTCTGAAGTATTGCCTACGTACATTGGGGAAAAGACACTAGATCCAGTCGTAGCTGAAGTATTTATTTATAGTAGAACAAACATAAGAGCAGGTAATTCCAGGGTTTTTTAAAATAGTTGGGGATAAAAGATATTTTTTTGTAAAAAAAAAACAGGACAGAGCAGGAAGGAGGAAGAAATGCTATTGACTTCCTGTTTGTAATTTAGTGGATGGAATGAAAAGTTGAGGAGGTACATTTCAACAAACAGTGAGGATTTTTTTAATGCACCATGACAATTAATCTGTCAGGACATACAAAAAATAAACTCCAGTTGCATTCTTTGGACTTGACTATGTCAATGTTCTGCCGGCCAACATCCCATCTTCTACGTAATGCAACCTTGCGCTTACCAAAAGCTTGCAAGCTCACATCTGAACTATCACCAATTTGTGTTCAGCATCACATTTAGCTTATTGAGTTATGCTGGCACTATTGAACCTATTCTACCATTCAAGGATATCATAATCTGTGGCATACCTCCATAAAATTATCTATATCTCTTAATATCTTTGGTTATAAAGTATTTATTGATTTCAGTTTTGAAGCTAAAAATTGACAGTAATTTGCAGCAGATACTTTCAAACTTCTGCACTCATTGTAAATAGAAGTACTTCCAAATTTCATTCATGAAAGGCTTGCTCAACTTTTAGACTAAATTCCCGAGTCCTCGATTTGACAACCAGCAGAAAATAATTCTTTCTATCTACTCTATCAGTTGCATTTAATATTTTGAAAACTTCAAGCAGGTCATTCCTTACCTTTTATAAATTTCAGGCAGTAAAGTCATGGTTTATGTAATCTTTCCTCAAAATTCAACTTTTGGTCTAGCATCTATCACTTAGTAGACATTTGAAATAGTTACATGACTTAAATTAAAAAATATTTAGCAGATAATATGTCTAAGCAACGAATTCATGCTCAGGAGTTGGTGTACTTAATATTGAGTCCAGAAGGTTATGAAGTTCCTCATCAAAAAATCAAATGCTGTTCCTCCAGTTTCCAGTGGGATTCACTGGAACATTGCAGCTGGCCAAGGAAAGAAATATAAACACGTATTGAAATAGTGAGTGGTCAGAAGGTCGAGGTCCCTCAATGGAGGGGTAGAAAGAAAGGAGAAGGGAACATGACTGTTTCTGGGTGGAAATTGGAAAATTGGTCAGACAAGGTTGATCACCCTGTCAATCATAGTGGGGGAAGTGGTGGTAAAAGTCCTTGGGGAAGAAATAGGAAGACTTGTTGAAAGTACCATTTTAATGCACAACATTGGAATAGATGTCAAAGAAATGGAGAAACTGGAAGAACAAATGTGCTTCTTACTAGAAGCAGGGTGTGAGGAGGTATAGTAAATGTAACTGTGAATCTGGTAGAATTGTAAGGTGCATGTGCTCCAGATCTCCTACTTCTACCAGTATTTCCATAAACATAAGCATTTGTTACAAATCTAGCAATGGTTCAATTTTAATGTTTTTCATGATGGTTTTCAGATCCTTCCATCCTTGCCTGCCCTGTCAATCCTTGCAACTGCCACCAGTCTTAGAAGTCTTCAAAACATCATTGCTGCTCCAATTTGGTATCTTGTTGATTTGTGATTTTAATTGCTGCAACATTTCTGACCTTGCTTTCAATTGGTTTGGACTAACTGTGGAATTATCTCCCTAAATTTTTTTTAGATTAGATTAGATTACTTACAGTGTGGAAACAGGCCCTTCGGCCCAACAAGTCCACACCGCCCCGCCGAAGCGTAACCCACCCTTACCCCTACATCTACATCTACCCCTTACCTAACACTACGGGCAATTTAGCATGGCCAATTCACCTGACCTGCACATCTTTGGAGTGTGGGAGGAAACCGGAGCACCCGGAGAAAACCCACACAGACACGGGGAGAACGTGCAAACTCCACACAGTCAGTCGCCTGAGGCGGGAATTGAACCCGGGTCTCTGGCGCTGTGAGGCAGCAGTGCTAACCACTGTGCCACCGTGCCGCCTTCTCCTTCTCAACCAAGGTGCTTTTTAACCTTGGATCTCTGGCAAAGTCTTTTATTGTAAGGTTAAGCACCAAAGGACTTTTTTGCAACATTAAGTATGAGTTGTTAAAACATACCCATTGCTGATCTAGGTCATGTCAAGAATATAGCTGACCATCATAGTGCACATCGATTTGCGGCAGATTACATCACAATGACCACATGTAATCAATATGTTCGTAGGCCTCCATAATGCTCTGAAATCTGTTACCTTTTTCTTTTCCAGGCCATTGCTTTGCCTCCCATTGCTAAGTGGCCTTACCAAAATGGTTTTACTTTAAATACTTGGTTTCGCATGGATCCGCTAAATAATATAAACGTGGACAAAGACAAGCCATATCTTTACTGGTATATACTCAAAATTTACTTATGCATAGTTATTATATAAGCTGGTGTTTTTTAAGAATGTACTTATTAAATTTTTCTGATTGATGAGCTGCACTTGTCTTGTGGTTGGGAATACAAATGACAATATAATTAATAAAAACGCTTTAATTTTAAGGACTGGAAGTTGCATTTTATATGGAATTAATTTGTTTATGCTGAATATTTATTTGTTTGATTTAACATTTTTCAGTTGTATTGTAAATGCATTATATAATATCCATAAGTTTTCTTGCTTACTGAACTTGAATCATTAACTCTTTCTCTTGCTACAGATGCTGCCAGACTTGCTCAGTTTTTCCAGCAATTTTTTTTATTTACTTAGCTCTTTTTCTGAGCTGTCAGTTAGAGATGCGACCTTGTATAGTAAGTTTAATTAAGAGAATTAAATTGTATATATTGCTCTTTATTTCCTCATACCTAATTTAGACGAACAATGTAGCATGTTGTAGAAGTAACAAATATGACAAATGAGGCATATTTCAAAACACAATTCCAAGCAGAAAATTCTGCATCCACACAGCAGCAGCTTTGACTTCTAAGGAAAGGAAGCTATTATTTCTGATTTGACAGATCATTAGATTAATATTTGAAAGCAGACCAGCCCCTCCATGATATTGGCAAAACATGAACAGGAAGGAAGAAAGTATTCAAAGTTTCTAAAAAGATTTGTAGCTCAGGTGCTCGTTGTTGTGGTTCTGTTCGCCGAGCTGGGAATTTGTGTTGCAGACGTTTCGTCCCCTGTCTGGGTGACATCCTCAGTGCTTGGGGGCCTCCTGTGAAGCACTTCTGTGATCTTTCCAACGGCATTTGTGGTGGTTTGAATCTGCTGCTTCCGGTTGTCAGTTCCAGCTGTCCGTTGCAGTGGCCGGTATATTGGGTCCAGATCGATGTGCTTATTGATTTGAATCTGTGGATGAGTGCCATGCCTCTAGGAATTCCCTGGCTATTCTCTGGCTTGTCCTATAATAGTAGTGTTGTCCCAGTCGAATTCATGTTGCTTGCCATCTGTGTGTGGGGCTACTAAGGATAGCTGGTCGTGTCGTTTTGTGGCTAGTTGGTGTTCATGGATGCGGATCGTTAGCTGTCTTCCTGTTTGTCCTATGTAGTGTTTTGTGCAACCCTTGCATGGGATTTTGTACACTACATTGGTTTTGCTCATGCTGGGCATCGGGTCCTTCGTTCTGGTGAGTTGTTGTCTGAGAGTGGCTGTTGGTTTGTGTGCTGTTATGAGTCCTAGTGGTCGCAGTAGTCTGGCTGTCAGTTCGGAAATGCTCTTGATGTATGGTAGTGTGGCTAGTCCTTTGGGTTGTGGCATGTACTCATACACACAAAAGAAGTTGCATCAAGACACTATTCAAAAGGGCCGCAACACACTGCAGTACACCAGAACTGCAAAAAGAGGAAGAAGAACACCTCTACAATGTATTCGCCAAAAACGAATACCCGCGTAATTTCATCAACAGATGTCTAAGGGAAAGACAACGGATCAAGGACATGCCACAACCCAAAGGACTAGCCACACTACCCCATACATCAAGAGCATTTCCGAACAGACAGCCAGACTACTGCGACCACTAGGACTCATAACAGCACACAAACCAACAGCCACTCTCAGGCAAAAACTCACCAGGACAAAGGACTCGATACCCAGCATGAGCAAAACCAATGTAGTGTACAAAATCCCATGCAAGGACTGCACAAAACACTACATAGGACAAACAGGAAGACAGCTAACGATCTGCATCCATGAACACCAACTAGCCATGAAACGACACGACCAGCTATCCTTAGTAACCCCACACACAGATGACAAGTAACATGAATTCGACTGGGATGACACTACTATTATAGGACAAGCCAAACAGAGAACAGCCAGGGAATTCCTAGAGGCATGGCACTTATCCACAGATTCAATCAACAAGCACATCGACCTGGACCCAATATACCGGCCACTGCAACGGACAGCTGGAACTGACAACCGGAAGCGGCAGATTCCAACCTCGACAAATGCCGGAGGAAAGATCACAGAAGCGCTTCACAGGAGGCTCCCAATCACTGAGGATGTCACCTAGACAGGGGACGAAACGTCTGCAACACAAATTCGCAGCTCGGCGAACAGAATCACATCAGGAAGAAAGTATAATAGATAAAACTTACACTGCTTAAGCACTGTTGCGAGAAATTGCTAACTTATTTTACAACTCCTGACATCAATAGAAGAGCTTGACAGTGGTAAAAAGTTGTGGATAAACAATAAAGATGATATGCTTCATTTCATTAAAATTCATGAAAAGTCAAAGTGGATAAAAATATGAAAGTAGAATAAAACCTTATGTTTTATGTTATTATGTAAGTTCTTCTGAAGAGATGGGTTTTTTGACTGAATGATGATCAGATGACTTATTTGCAGAAACAACTAAATGCACTCCTACTCTATTACAAACATCAGTGTGGTCTAGGTTCGAAGCTGATCGATTTAACAGACTTCCCTGATGGATTCCAATGTACTGTGACAGTAATTCACAGTGAGGCTTATACCTTTAAAATGTCACGTGGCATGACATCACAATTTGACACATTGTTATCCATCTTGGTTCTTTTAAAGATTCATGTTTGGCCTGATCATAGATATATGCAATGTTCCAACAAAATCCAGTGGAATGTGAAAGTACTGATGAGAAAATTATTAAGACATAAGATTTGAAGTTGCTGAAGCCAATAGTTGGAGCAGGAGGTTACAAGGGTGGGTCAGGAGGTATGTGGAAAGCTGTTCTTGAACCATGCAATGAGCTTGGTTGAAACAATATAAAATGGCAGTATGGAAAGATTGGCATAGGTGCATAAGGGAATTTACGTCTAAAACTACGGGAAGTTCAAGATTTTCTTTTAGAAAAGTAATTCACGGGATGCAACAAAATGCTACTCAGTGCTCATAATATTTTTGCACTTGGACTTGTAGTTTTTATTACATTCCAGCTTGTGATTACAAATCCATTTCAGTGCAGACCACCCCCCACAACAGATGTTCAACTTATGTGAACAAGACAAAAGTGCATCTCCTTAATAAGTCAGATTCGAGGCATCCTTTGATTGCGAAGCGGCCCATTCCCAACTCTTCAGAGAAGACTATTCAAGAACACACTTTGCATTCAGCCCTGCCTGCCACTGGCCTGTGTTTATGATAGTAAAGGCAGATTTAAACCTTAATTGCTAACTAATTGGGCAGTAAAGTGTCTTCGTAGCTCTGAGGGTGAATAGCCCAGTGGGCGACGTATCCATCTCTGTATTATGGGGGGAAAGTTCAAAGATGGGCTGGAAAGAGGCTGGGCACACAGCATGCTTTTGTAAAAAGTTGATGTAAATTATGCTTGCTGGATACCTGTAAGTTCCGAACTTCTTCATTGCTGGTTAGAAATTAGGATGCAAGAAAAAGCAATTGAGGGGTATGCTTTCTCTGTTGCTCTTCCCTTGCTTAATTTGAAGCAGACTAATGATTTTGGCTTTGCATCTTTGTGATTCAGAGATGATATTGAAGGTGTGTGTAGAATGATTTGTCCTGACTAATTATAAAACTGGGCAGTATTAATTTAACATTGTTTAGAAATGTATATCGTGAACCATGATTTATCTGCAACAGACCTTTTTTTCGAAGACATACAATAATGTTGCATTATCCATTTGCAGCTTTCGAACGAGTAAAGGAGTTGGCTATTCAGCACATTTTGTTGGAAACTGTTTGATTATAACATCATTGAAATCAAAAGGAAAAGGTTTCCAGCATTGTGTGAAGTATGATTTTCAACCGAGGAAGGTAAGTACATGAAATGTGCGATATTAATACATGGTAGAATGCATTTTGTAGAACACAAATACCGGTGTGTTGAAAATGTATTTTTGTTAAACTGTCGATACAATTTTTCACTTCCTTGGTATTTCACTTAAGGTTTAAACTTGTATGATGTCAGTTTTGAATATAGTTCATGCTTAGTAAGAAGTCTGGGTTTGATATTTGTGTTTTCACAGAATGCAGATATTTCTAATGTAAATTTGACTGGTCTATTCTGGTGCTTTGTGTAACAAATACAAGTTGACAAGGTTTCGCATTTGTCTCTAAGTCTGACTATTGTAGATTCAAATCCCCCTCCAGTGATTTCAGCTGGCATTTGACTGCTGTACTAAGTTAAAAATCTCTCAACACCAGGTTATAGTCCAACAGGTTTATTTGAAGCACTAGCTTTCGAGGCACTGCTGCTTCATCAGGTGGTTGCTATACTAAAGAATTGCTGCACCGTTTAAATGAAAGATGAAAGCTCCAATAGCAATAATCAGTGGAGTTCTCTACAATGTCAGAGTCAATATTTATTCTTCAACAAGTGTTACTAAATCAGATTAAATGGTGATTATTGCATTGTGGATCATTGCTATGTGCAAATTGGCTGCTGTATTTCCAGCACTCTGAAAGTTCTTAATTGTCTGTAAATCCTGAGGCAAGGGTTTTGAAGAAGTAACAAAGAGGATTGATGAGGGTAGATGTGATCTAAATGGACTTCGGTAAGGCATTTGACAAAGTTCCCTATGGGACACTGAGCAAGGTTAGATCTTATGGAATACAAGGAGAACTTGCCATTTGGATATAGAACTGGTCATAGATAGAAGACAGGGTGGTGGTGGAGGGTTGCATTTCAGACTGGAGGCCTGTGACCAGTCGAGTGCCACAAGGATCGGTGCTGGGTCCACTACTTTTCATCATTTATATAAATGATTTGGATGGGAGCATAAGAAGTACAGTAAGTAAGTTTGCTGATGACACCAAAATTGGAGGTGTGGTGGACAGTGAAGAATGTTACCTCCAGATTACAATGGGATCGTGATCAGATGGGCCAGTGAGCTGAGAAGTGGCAGATGGAGTTTAATTCAGATAAATGCGGGTGTTGCATTTTGGGAAAGCAAATCTTAGCAGGACTTATATACTTAATGGGAAGGTCCTAGGGAGTGTCGGTGAACAAAGAGACCTTGGAGTGCAGGTTCATAGCTCCTTGAAAGTGGAATCGCAGGTAGATAGCATAGTGAAGGCGGCGTTTGGTATGCTTTCCTTTATTGGTCAGAGTATTGAGTACAGGGAGGTCATGTTGCGGCTGTACAGGACATTGGATAGACCACTGTTGGAAAATTGTGTGCAATTCTGGTCTCCTTCCTACCGGAAAGATGTGAAACTTGAAAGGATTCAGAAAAGATTTACAAGGATGTTGCCAGGGTTGGAGGATTTGAGCTATAGGGAGAGGTTGAATAGGCTCGGGCTGTTTTTCCCTGGAGCGTCAGAGGCTGAAGGGTGACCTTTATGGAGGTTTATAAAATCATGAGGGGCATGGATAAGATAAATAGACGAAGTCTTTTCCCTGGGGTCGGGGAGTTCAGAACTAAAGGCCATGGTTTAGGGCAAGAGGGAAAAGATATAAAAGAGATCTAAGGAGCAACGTTTCCATGCAGAGGGTGGTAAGTGTATGGAATGAGCTGCCAGAGGAAGTGGTGGAGACTAGTACAATTGCAACATTTACGATGCATTTGGATGGGTATATGAATAGGAAGGGTTTGGCACGATATGGGCCGGGTGCTGGCAGGTGGGACTAGATTGGGTTGGGATATAATCTGGTCAGCATGAACGAGTTGGACCAAAGGGTCTGTTACTGTGCTGTACATCTCTCTGACTCTAAGTACACGTTCTTAATTTTTGAAAATTAGAAGTAGTGCAGGGCTATGTCTGTTTTTCATGAAATGGTCGAGCCCAAACTAATTTGTCAAATTCAATAAGTATTTCAAGCTTTTGTTTTTAATTCATGTAATGTAAGCTTAAAGGACAGGTATAGCTATTTATTATGATTGATGTTTGTTGATTATTTTTATTGATATAAGGAATGCTTATTTGCAACAACTGTCTACCACTTGGCATATTGATAAGAATTATTACTCTTCAAATTGAGTAATTATCATCTCATTGATATTGATGACATGAGTAATTCTTATTATTTTCAGTGGTACATGATCAGCATTGTACATATCTACAACCGCTGGAGAAATAGTGAAATTCGTTGTTATGTCAATGGTCAGCTGGTTTCTTATGGAGATATGGCTTGGCATGTCAACACTAATGATGTAAGTTTAATGTAACTTTTAATGAAAATATTTTACTGGTTGTGTGAACAAGTAAGGATTTGAACAGATCGTAGTTAGAATATAGGAGATCAGAATACACCAGGGTTCTTATTTTTATATTGTCCCTTAGTATTTTCAGAAGGAATTCCATTTTATGAACTTTCAGCCAAAAATCCCATTAATTTTATTTGAAGTAGGGTGCAATGTAATGGGAGGATATAACGAGTAAACATTATTTGCAGTTTCATGTTTAGATGCGTGAATTCTAATTTCTGTAGCACAGTACAGCAATGTGTGTGTTAGGTTTGCGATGATGAATCAGGTCTGAGATATATGCAAAGAGGATGAATTAAAATTGCATCAAAGATGACACCGTTCAGTTATTTCAGGCAACAAGGGAAACTATTCTCATGCCTATCTCCTCAGTCAAAGCAGATTTAATGGAGTAAAGATAAAAAATATTTCATTTGCATGGAAGATCAGTGGCCAGAGCACCTAGATTGAAGATAGTTGGCAAAAGAATGAGAGGGAAGATGAGAATATTTTAATGCTGTTAGTTATGGCAATTTGGAATGTACTGTCAAAGAGTGGCACAAACAGATTTACAGATAACTTTCTAAAGGGAATTAGGTATCGACTTGAAAAGAAGAAGGCTATATTCTGAGTGAAAGCTTTGTTGTGAATTAAGAGCAGCAGAATTGCACTGATTGGTTAATTGTTTTCAAAGAGCGAGCATAGGTATGATGGCTAATGGCCTCTTGTGCTGTATCATTCTCTGATACTTCACAGCAACCTCAATTTGACAGCAGTCTTAATTTTTGAATGTAATCTTGTAAGATAGATTTATAAGCATGGCTCAAAATGCATTAACGTTTATTATTGTGATTGATTGCATTCCTGAAAATTGTGACTTTATGTGGAGCACGGTTTCCCATTAGAATCCATTATAAATCCAGACTGAGGTACCTGTGACATTTTGTTTGCATTGCAAAGAAGACACAGGAGGGAGAGGGAACTGGTGGTGGTGGTATGGGGAGCATGTAAAATAATGGAGAACATACGTCATGCTTTTAAGTTGTGGAACTCAATATTTCCAGGGGTTGTAACAGGAGCAGGTGGAAAATGAGGTGTTCCTCTGGCTTGCATTGAGCTCTCCAGCACTTCCTATATTTATTTCAAAATAAACTCATCTGATGGATTTTTACTTGACCAGACTCCATCTATGATTTGGAGATGCCGGTGTTGGACTGGGGTATACAAAGTTAAAAATCTCACAACAACAGGTTATAGTCCAACAGGTTTAATTGGAAGCACACTAGCTTTCGGAGCGATGCTCCTTCATCAGGTGATTGTGGAGGGCTCAATCGTAACACAGAATTTATAGCAAAAATTTGCAGTGTGATGTAACTGAAATTATACATTGAAAAATTGATTGTCTGTTAAGCCCTTCATCTGTTAGAATACAGTGATAGTTTCACTTCTTTCATGTGTAAATCACAAAACCCTTTTTTTTAAAAGTTGCATTCTTGGGTTAGCTGTTAACAATGGTGATAGCTAGACAATATGTTGTGAAGGTGTTAGCCCCCTGTGTTCTCTGTCTATGATCAGGTCATAGACAGAGTACACAGGGGGCTAACACCTTCAACATCTGCAACATTTTAAAAAAAAAGGGTTTTGTGATTTACACATGAAAGAAGTGAAACTGTCACTGTATTCTAACAGATGAAGGGCTTAACAGACATTTCAATTTTTCAATGTAAAATTTCAATTACATCACACTGTAAAATTTTTGCTATAAATTCTGTTGCGATCGAGCCCCCCACAATCACCTGATGAAGGACCGTCGCTCCGAAAGCTCGTGTGCTTCCAATTAAACCTGTTGGACTATAACCTGGTGTTGTGTGATTTTTAACTTTGTAGACTCCATCTAATGTTTGAAGGTGGCCACTGTACAGGTAATCCTGCCTACTTAACAACAACTTCCACTAAATGGATCCCCAACCCCTCTGCAAGTTGAGTAGCAGATAAGCGAGACTTTAAAGATAAGAACAGTGGGCAAGAGTAAGAGTTTGGGTGCAGGGTGGTTTGTAATTGGAGAAGATGGTGAGGGTGAGAGGAACTTGTGGGATGAGAATGTGAGGATGATCAGGCAACTGTGGGAGTGGAACCGTGGGGGAAAGAGCTGTTGAAAGCAGGCAGGTTGCACAGGATGTCTGTATCAAGTAACGTTTAAACTGAAATTCTCAATGTTAAGCAAAGAATGAATTGTCACTTTTTTTTAACAGCGTTGAAATGATCACAAAGGCATGTTCAGTTATGATTGCACAATGTTATGCCACACTTTCAGTTTCCCAGCTACGAAGCAGTCCACATCCAAATGCAATAAGACCTAGATGCAATGCTCCCTCTAATTGTTTTTGGTGCAAAGACTTGAGGTGTGTATGTCACTGGCTTCCAAAACTGGAGGTCACTATGTGCAGAACCTTGGAGTGCTATGGACAGCTTAGTGGGAATGTTGCCTGGATGATACCCAGGCTTGGGCTGAAAAATGGCAAACATTTGAAGCACACAGTGCCAGGTAATCATCTCTAAAAGGAGTGAATCTAACCATAACCCTTTGGCATTCATTGGCATCCCCACTGCTGCTTCCGTCACAATTAACATTTTAGGGATTACTATTGGACAAAAACTGGACTAAATGAGCCATTTAAATATTGTGGCTATAATAGCAGGTCAGAGGTTAGGAATTTTACAGTAAGTAACTTAATTTCTGACTTCCCAAAGTCTATCCATCACCTACAAGTCAGGTGTCTCATGGAATGCTCCCCATTTGCCTGGATGAATGCAGTTCCAACAGAAACCTGACAGTGTCGAGGTAAAAACAACTTGATTGACATTGCATCCACAAACAATCACTACCTGCACCACCATTGCACAGTAATGGCAGGGTGTATCATCTACAGGATGCACTGCAGAAATTCATCAAGGCTCTTTGGTCAGCACCTTTCAAACATATAGCCATTGCCATTTGGAAGGACAAGTGCAACAGGTCCATGGAACACCACAAACTGCAAATTTCCCTCCAAGCCATTTATTATCCTAACTTAGATATATATTATTGTTCCATATTTGTCTCTGGGTCAGTATCCTCTAACTGTCTCCCCCTTAGCATTGTAGGTTTACCGACTCTATAAGGATTGCAAGAAGGTTCAAAAAGGCAGCTCGCCAGCACCTTCTATTGGTATTTAGAAATATGCAATAAATGCTGATCCAGCCAGTAAGACCTGTATCCCTGAATGGTTTTGTGTTTTTTTAATTCATTGTTAACTGAGTCAGCTATCGGGGACTTAATGTCATTATTTTTCTTGTATAGAGTTTTGACAAGTGCTTCCTGGGTTCCTCAGAAACTGCAGATGCAAATAGAGTATTCTGTGGTCAGCTTGGAGCAGTGTTTGTGTTCACTGAAGCACTTAATCCAGCACAGATATTTGCAATACATCAATTAGGACCTGGATATAAGGTATGTCGAAACAATCTATCAAGAATGAGTTTATTTTTAACTCTGTGTGATACTTTTGTGTGCATTTACCAAAACTTGAAATTGAAAATTGCAAATATGTTGCTAAAGGCTAAGCTTAAAAGATAGCTACAGATGAGTGGGATATTTTTCTCATCTTGGTTAACTTTCTGAGAATCAAAACCTTATGTTCCTCCCATAGTGTTAGTTATCTGTCATTTGAAAAATTTGCAATTTTTACATTTCCTACCTTACCCATAATATCAGTATGCATGCAGTCTTTGGATGAAAACAATTGTTCATGCAATCTGCCTTAAACTTTCAATTATTCATGTTTAACTCAGGGCCCTTGTTCTTTGCTAAGAATGCATCTTTTATTATGTCAAAATGTTATATGACTACAAGTTGTTGCTTTGTATATTTAATTTATATATTCTTTATGAAGTTATTACACATTTACTTCTAAGAATATTGGAAAAGGGAATGGAAATAGACAACTTTGACCCTCAAGTCTGCTCTGCCATTCAATAAAATCCTGGCTGATCTGATTTTGGTCTGCACTCCACTTCCTTGCCTACCTGTCCCCACCTAACCCTGGACTTTGTTGTCAACCAAAGCTCTGCCTAACCCAGCCTTGAGCAGATTTCATGACTCAGCCTCCAATGCTCTCTGTGGTGTGTGGTGTGGTGGGGGGGGGACAATCCAAAGACCAACAGTCTTCTGAGAGAAGAGTATCTTCTGATGTCCATCTTAAATTAGACCTTTTTTTGGAGGGACCATCCTTCCAGCTTCTACCCTATCAATTTCCCTCAGTCTTGGATATTTCAGTCAGCTAATCTCTCATGCCTCTAAACTCCAAGTTCAGCCCAGCTGCTTGACCTTTCCTTATAAGCGAAACTGCTCATTCAGGAATCTGTCACATTAATCTTCTTGGAATTTCTTGCAATGGAAATGTGTGCCTTCTCATATAAATTGACCAAAACTATATGCAGTTCTCCAGTGTGGTCTCACTGACATTCTGTATGTTTGTAGCAAGGTTTTGCTAGTTTCACAGGCATGTAAGTTATAAAGTTTGCATTTGATTTATAATTGGTGTCTATTGATATTTTAAGAAGACGTAGAATCATAGAAAAGTTACTGCTCGGTAGGGGGTCATTTAACCCATCGTGTCTGTGCCAGCTGAATAAACTAGCTGCCCATTCTAAGCCCATGAAACAACACCTGGTTCGTATACTTGCAGGTTACCATGCTTCAGTTACACTATGTTCTTTTTAAATGCCATTGCACGATTAAATGTACATTTACTGAAATGTTTAATAATGTTTATATTTAGGTATTTAATAACCTGTTTCTGCATGATCCCTTCAGGGGTAATGTACCTCTATTACATATACATAAACGATTTACAAGGATGTTGCCAACGTTGGAGGGTTTGAACTGCAGGGAGAGGCTGAATAGGCTGGGGCTATTTTCTCTGGAGCGTCGGAGGATGATAGATGACCTAATAAAGGTTTATAAAATCATGAGGGGCGTGGATGAGGTGAATAATCAAGGTCTTTTCCCCAGATTGGGGGGAGTCCAAAACTAGAGGGCATTGGTTTAAGGTGAGAGAGGAAAGATTTAAAAGGGATCTAAGGGGAAACTTTTTCACATGGGGATGATACATATATGGAATGAACTGCCAGAAAGAAGTGGTGGAGGCTGGTATAAATACAGCATATAAAAGGCATCTAGATGGGTATATGAATAAGAAGGGTTTAGAGGGATACGAACCATATGCTGGCAAATGGGACTAGATTAATTCAGAATATCTGATTGACATGGATGAGTTGGACAAAAGAGTCTGTTTCAGTGCTGTATGTCTCCATGACTCTGACTTCATATTGTTCTTAGAACTCTGAATAATGCAATTCAGTGGGCTAAAATTGACTTTGGGGATGGGATTCTGGGGTTAGTTGGGTTTGAGAACAACCTAGTAGGCTTGAATTATGGGTTTGGTGCTGCAGATCATTGATTAACTCTTTGAGGGAGGTGTCCAAAAGTGGACCCCAGGCGTTTTGTTATTTTCCCACTTCTCAGGTAGAAATCGGGTGTTACTTGTTCCAGATTGTGAAGAAAAAAAATCCACATTGTTTTTTGTGGTTAAGACTTTGCACGCTCAAAGAGGGTGAATGTATTTTCTACAATTAGTACTGAGATTAATGCTGGTCTGCTTGTTGTTTGAGTTGGGGGGGGGGGGTGCTTTTTTAACCAGTCAAAAGCCCGAGCAAACATTGACTTAGTGTCATAGAGATGTACAGCATGAAAACAGACCCTTCGGTCCAACCCGTCCATGCCGACCAGATATCTCAACCCAATCTAGTCCCACCTACCAGCAATCCGGCCCATATCCCTCCAAACCCTTCCTATTCATATACCCATCCAAATGTGTCTCAAGTGTTGCAATTGTACCAGCCTCCACCACATCCTCTGGCAGCTCATTCCATACACGTACCACCCTCTGTGTGGAAAAAGTTGCCCCTTAGGTCTCTCTTATATCTTTCCCCTCTCACCCTAAACCTATGCCCACTAGTTCTGGAATCCCCGACCCCAGGGAAAAGACTTTGTCTATTTATCCTATCCATGCCCCTCATAATTTTGGAAACCTCTATAAGATCACCCCTCAGCCTCCAACGCTCGAGGGAAAACAGCCCCAGCCTGTTCAGCCTCTCCCTGTAGCTCAGATCCTCCAACCCTGGCAACATCCTTGTAAATCTTTTCTGAGCCCTTTCAAGTTTCACAACCTCTTTCTGATAGGAAGGAGACCAAAATTGCACGCAATATTCCAACAGTGGCCTAATGTACTGTACAGCCGCAACATGACCTCCCAACTCCTGTACTCAATACTCTGACCAATAAAGAAAAGCATACCTTCACGCTGCCTTCACTATCCGATCTACCTGCGACTCCACTTTCAAGGAGCTATGAACCTGTACTCTAAGGTCTCTTTGTTCAGCAACACTCTCTAGGACCTTACCATTAAGTGTATAAGTCCTGCTAAGATTTGCTTTCCCAAAATGCAGCACCTCGCATTTATCTGAATTAAACTCCATCTGCCACTTCTCAGCCCATTTGCCCATCTGATCAAGATCCTGTTGTAATCTGAGGTAACCCTCTTCACTGTCCACTACATCTCCAATTTTGGTGTTATCTGCAATCCTACTGACTGCTTCCAAATTATTTATGTAATTGACAAAAAGTAGAGGACCGAACACTGATCCTTATGGCACTCCACTGGTCCCAGGCCTCCAGTCTGAAAAACAACCCTCCACCACCACCCTCTGTCTTCTACCTTTGAGCCAGTTCTGTATCCAAATGGCTCGTTCTCCCTGTATTCCATGAGATCTAACCTTGCTAATCAGTCTCCCATGGGGAACCTTGTCGAACGCTTTACTGAAGTCCATATAGATCACATCTACTGCTCTGCCCTCGTCAATCATCTGTGTTACTACTTCAAAAAACTAAGTCATTGTTCTGGTGATTTCTCAAAATGCTATCCAAAATTGCTGGAATGTTGCAGTACAATGGGGATACCTCTCTGTGGTACTCATTTGACTTTCTTTAATTTTTCTGCTATGGATGGTTAGAATTTGTGGAGCATATATGAAATGTATGATTTTGAATAGACTTTCCTGCATTTGTTGCCGTGATGTTTAGTTTCTGGCTTGATATATTTTGTTATTCCTTCATTGTTCGTGGTTTAGCATAGATAGTATTTTCAGATATTATTAAGGGATTTTTCTGTTAGCGGTAAAAATGGTACAGAAGTTGGAACTGGAGAAAGTATTTATTAGGGTTAGCTTCACTGAAATGTACCAAGTCTTGCATGGTTTTGAAGATATTTCTACGTTTAGACTTGGCATTGTTGGTCTTGTTGGTGAGGTTAAATTTATCGTTAATAGAAAAAGGTATTGTGATTTTCATGGAAGAGATGATATAATTTGGGAATCCATTTCTGTTGCATTCAGCTGAATTAAATCCTTGAAAACTTCCCGTTTAGTCATATTGAAGAGAGAGTTGATAGGTATATGTAAGATCTGTAGACAAGTATATTCCTCACTCTGGACTGGGAAAATTACAGAATTACTGGGAGAACACTAAGGTGCTTCTTTTGCTTTCATTTTTGGAATTATAGATGATGCAGCCATTCAGGCAAACCTGCCAGTGCTGGCTGTTCTATTCTGATCTTATGTGACTGACTACTCTACATTTTCTTCATACTCATGTAAACTTCTTCCCAACAAGTATTATGCATTCTGTTTTTGCATGTTGTTGTTGAATTGGCTTCCATCATCCTTTCAGTCTGCACATTCCAGACTCTCTCAACTCTCATTCATGCAATGCCACCTTTGAAAAATATTAAATGTGTCCTCTGGATACCTGGAAGGCTGTAAGATGCCTACTGAAAAGATGAGGTGAAATTCCTCGAGCTTATTATCCGCTTCACTTGGACATACCAAGGACAGATATGTCAACCGGTGAGCAATGTGATGAATTAAAATGATAGGCCACTGAAAGTTCAAGGTCATGCTTGCAGATTTAACAGTGGCATTATGCAAAATAGCCATCTCCTCTGCACTTGGTGTCCTCAGTGTGTGTGTATGTGAACAGCAAGTACAGCATAAATCGAAAGTATATGGCACTACCCTGGAGTCCAGAGTAGATTGAAAGACTGCTATCACTGCCTCTGTAATTTCCACACTCCACTTAAAATCCTTGGATGCAGCTTCCTTGTTCCTGGTGTCTTATCAATTTTAAATATGTACATGCATAACCATATGAACCAGGAAATAGAGCAAGCCACTCAACTCTTTGAGATTGCTCTGCCATTCAGTAAGATCATCGATCTGATTTTAACCTCAACTCTATATTCCTGCATACCCTGATAACCTTTCTTTCCCTTGGTAATCAAGAATCTATCCACCTCTGCCTAAAAAACATATAAAGATTCTGCATCCATTGCCTTTTGAGGAAAGGAATTCCAAAGATAGTCAACCCTCTGGGGAAAAAAGTGTTCCTGTCTCAGTCTTAATTGGTGAGCCCTTAATTTTAAACTATGACCCCTAGTTCTAACATATCCCACAAGGGAAACATCCATCTAGTCAAATCCTCTTTCTATCTTGTGCTGAAGTGAGGCAGATGGGGTTTAATTTGGATAAATGTGTGGTTTTGCATTTTGGTAAGATGGACAAGGACAAGACCATGTCATTAACATTGAGACCTAGGTAGTGTTGTCAAACAGCGACACCTAGGGGTTCAGGTGCATACTTCTTTGAAAGTTGTGCCACAGGTAGACGTGGTGGTAAGAAGGTGTTTAGTACACTTGTCTGCATTGCTCAGACTATTCAGTATAGGAGCTGAATTACCTTATAGGATTACCTTATAGAAGTTAATAAAATTATGAAGGGCATAGATAAAGTGAATCGCAATGGTCTTTTCCCTAGGGTAGAGGATTTCAAGTCTAAAGGGAATATTTTCAGGTGAGTGGAGAAAAACTTAAGAGACATGGGCTGGGGGGGGGGCAACCTTTTTATATGGAGGATGATTCATAAATGGAATGAACTACCAGAGAAAGTGGTATATGCAGGTACAGTAACAACATTTAAAAGGCATTTGGACAGGTAGACGAATGTGAAAGGTTTAGAGGGATATGGTCCCAGAGCAGACCAAAGGGACTAGTTTAGTGTTGAAACATCATCTGCACAGATGATTTGGACTGAAGGGTCTGTTTCTGTGTTGTATGATTCCAAGTAAGTCACCTCTAACTCTTCAAAACCTAAGAGGATTAGCTTGACTAGCCTTTCTTCACTTGCTCATTCCAGGTATTAGTATAGTAAACCTTCTCTGAACTGCTGTTTTGAACATAACATAAACATTCTTCTGTAAGTTTGGTGAGGAATACTGTACACAGAACTCAGGATGCTCCTCACCAATGCCCTGTAAACTTGAGCTACAAAGGGATATTGATAGCCCAGGTGAATGGACAGAACTATGGCAGATGGAGTTCAACATCATTTGGATAAATGTGTGGTTTTGCATTTTGGTAAGATGGACAAGGGCAAGACCATGTCATTAACATTGAGACCTAGGTAGTGTTGTCAAACAGCGACACCTAGGGGTTCAGGTGCATACTACTTTGAAAGTTGTGCCACAGGTAGACGTGGTGGTAAGAAGGTGTTTAGTACACTTGTCTGCATTGCTCAGACTATTCAGTATAGGAGCTGAATTACCTTATAGGATTACCTTATAGAAGTTAATAAAATTATGAAGGGCATAGATAGTGAATCGCAATGTTCTTTTCCCTAGGGTAGAGGATTTCAGTCGCAGGAGAAGAGCACCGTACACTAAGTGCTTGTTAGCCTCCTCTCAAGCACTCGGGGCAACAGAGGGAGCTGAGCATTGTTTGTTAGAACATGGGGTTGGCAGAGTTGGCAGGACTGTCATACATGATGCAGTAGACAGCAGAGATAGAGTGATTCCCGAGAAGAGTATAAAAGCAGTAGGGGTATATTTGGGGAAATCAGGAGGGTGAAAAGGGGACATGCGGTAGCTTTCGCAAATAGGACAATCCAAAGGGATTCTACAAATATATTAAGGACAAAATGGTAACTAGGGAGAGAATAGGGCACCTTAAAGATTGGCAAGGCCACCTATGTATGGAACTGCAGAAGATGGAGGAGATACCATACATGTATTTTGCAGCAGTGTTTACTGTAGCGAAGGATATGTGAAAGAGAGTGAGTGTGGGAAAGTAAATAGCAACATCTTTAAAAGTGTCTATTTTACAGAGGTGGTGGTGCTGGACGTCTTAAAATGCATTAGGTGGATAAATCTCTGGGACCTGATCCGGTGTATCTTAAAACTCTGTGGGAAGCGAGGGAAGTGATTGCTGGGCCACTTGAGATATTTGTATCATTGATAGCCACAGGCAAGGTACCGGAAGACTGCAAGTTGGTAACACGATGCCGCTATTTAAAAGTGGTAAGGAAAAGCCAGGGAACTATAGACTAGTGAGTCTGACATCGGTGGTGGGCAAGTTGCTGGAGGGAGTCCTGAGGGACAGGATTTACATATATTTGGAAAGGCAAGGTCTGAATAGGAATGGTCAATATGGCTTTGTGTGTGGGAAATCTTGTCTCACGAACTTGATTGAGTTTTGTTTGAAGAAGGAATGAAGAGAATTGATGAGGACAGAACAGTGGACATGATCCATATTGGCTTCAGTAAGGCATTCAATAAAGTTCCTCATGGTAGATTGGCTAGCAAGGTTAGATCACATGGACTAGTGGGAAAACTAGCTGTATTGATACAGAACTGGCTCGAAGGTAGAAGACAGGGTGGTGGAGGTTCAGACTGGAAGTCTGTGACTAGCGGTGTGCCAAAAGGATTGTTATATAAATAATTTGGATGTGAACATAGGAGGTATGGTTAGTAAGTTTACAGATGACACCAAAATTGATTCTGTAGTGGACAATGAAGAAGGTTACCTCAATACAATGGGATCTTGATCAGGTGGGCCAATGGGCTGAGAGGCAGGTGGAGTTTAATTTAGATAGATGTGAGGTGCTGCATTCTGGAAAGGCACATCAGGACAGGACTTGTACACTAAATGGTAAGGTCCTGGGAAATGTTGCTGAACCAAGAGATCTTGGATTGTAGGTTCAGAGTTCCTTGCAAGTGGAGTGACAGGTAAATAGGATAGTGAAGGTGGTGTTTGGTATGCTTTCCTTTATTGGTCAAAGAACTGAGTATAGGAGTTGGGAGGTCATGTTGCAGCTGTATAGTACATTCGTTCGGCCGCTTTTGGAGTACTGCATCTAATTCTGGTTCTTTGCTGTAGGAAGAATGTTGTGAAACTTGAAAGGGTTCAGAAAAGATTTACCAGTATGTCACCAGGGTTTGCCCTATAGGGAGAGGTAGAATAGACTGGGGTATTTTCTCTGGAGCATCAGAGGCTGAAGGGTGACCTTATAGAGGTTTATAATATCATGAGGGGTATGGATAGGGTGAATAGACAGTGTCTTTTCCCTGAGATGGGGAGGTCCAGGACTAGAGGGCATAGGTTTAAAGTGAGGGGGAAAAGATATAAAAGAGACCTAAGGGGCAACTTTTTCACGCAGAGGGTAGTATGTGTATGGAATGAGCTGCCAGAGGAAGTGGTGGAAGCTGGCATAATTGGAACATTTAAGAGGCATTTGGATGGGTATATGAATAGGAAGGGTTTGGAGGGATATGGGCCAGGTGCTGGCAAATGAGACGAGACTTTTTAGGATATCTGGTTTGCATGGATGGATTGGACTGAAGGATCTTTTTCGAGCTGTATGTCTCAAAGACTGTAAGTGGATAGGGATTGAAACAATACCGACACTGGCGAATGGGTACATGTCAGTGACATCACCATTAGGAGAAATCATGCATGCGATGGTGAGCTGAGTGTGTATACACAGTTGTTCTTGTCACTTTTTTTTTCTGGCTTAAGGTAGGCAACAGGAGTTAGTGTTGGTTTAATTCTATAGTTGTATGCGTTCTTTATTGCTTTGCCTCCATCTAGTGTATGAAATGAGCCGTATCAGTAGGGCAGTAGTAGTGTGCCAAAAGCACATTCGGAGGAATTCTGTGTTTCCTCTCAAAAGGAAATATATATATTTCAGAACAATATATATATAAAATTGACTTATTTTATATTTTATTGCAAAATCCTTTATGGGGATAAAGGAATTTACCTTTTAAATCAGTATTATCAGTAAATAACATATCTGTAATAGATATTTTTAAAGATTGTGTTTCTCTACCTTTGAATTCATTGTAAGCTGTTGCACGATTCTTTCTCCTATTTCCTTCAGTTTTGTTTCTTAACCCATCAAGGCAGCTTCTGCTTTGCAGGTATTGCAGTCCTCATACAACTGATGTAAGTGACCACTCAGGTGATAGACTGGAGGTTTTGATGAGTTCTAAATTTTCTGGAGTTTAGAATGGAGAAATAGTCATTTAATTAATTAGAATAATAACGTATACTTGAAATACACAAATGCTGACGGGTCATGGCAAGGTACTCCAGAGGGATTGGACACCTTGGACTGAAGAGAGGAGAAATTGCTCCAGAGAATCTTTGCAATTCTCTAGTATTGAAGGTTTGTGTTCCATTGTTGTGTGCTTCAAGTGTGAATGGACTTTTGATCTTTCAGGGAATAAAGGCATATGGAGAGCAGATAGAATGTGTAACGAATCAGCTTTAATCAGACAGCACAGTGGAGCAGGCTCGAGGAGCCTTTTGATTGTCTCCCACGCTTGTTTCTTATGTTTTTTAAAAGTTATCTGGTTTAATTGAGATACGTACTATCACCCAAGGCAATGTTTTAGCACATAGAGAATTGCAATTCTCACCTCGAGCTGCATGGTTTATGTAAGATACTTTAATTCGCTATAAAGTTCAAGGTTCTGTTGATGAGCCAAACAGTTGTGTCCCTCATATTTAAAATAGTGAATACAGCTTCCCAATTGATTCAATAGGTTATTCATTGAGTTGCTGTGGAAGGTATTGGGTTCAATTCTTCGTCTACTCAGAGCTAGTCTCTTAATACTAGTAAGAGGTATTCTAGATTTGGTGAAGTATAGGACAGGGTCTAATTAAATGTTAACTTGCCAAATGAGCTTTTCAAATCTATTATGATTCCAAAGATATCTTTATGAATAATTGCATCATAGTGACGATATGAGAAGACAAAGACAAGGCAACCAACACATTACTGTACATTAAGGCAGCCAATATTAGTTGAAGCAAGGAAAACATCATTTTGGCATGAATCATCAGCCTACAGAAGGGAAAATCAACCCTACTTGAAAATATGCAGAGATAACAAGACATGTTGAACAATCTAATGATAACATAACACTTGAATCAGCTCCTAAAGAACTTATCAAAACTTCCAGTCTATCACTTAAGTGGTCACTTACAAGAGTTGCATGAGTACCGCAGTATCTGCAAAGCATACACTTTGAATTTTCATGAATTTCATATCATCGGTGAATTGGATGTGTTACTCCGTCTCTTCATTTAGGTCATTAACGCAGGCTAGAAATAGCTGAGGCCCCATGACAGATTTTTAAATCACTTCACTAGTTACAGGTTGCCAAATTGAAAATGCCATATTTATCTCTATCGTCTACTTCCTGTCTGTTAGTTAATCTTCACTCCGTACCAGTGTATTGCTTCCTACTCCACGAACCCCACTTGTGTACTAACCTTTTGTGTGACACTGCATCAAGTACCTTTGTATACTACATCTTACTCCTGTTTATTTATCATTGTAGTTAAATTTTCATAAACTCTGACAGATTGGTCAAACATGTTTTGCCTTTGGTAAAACTGTATTGACTGTCTGGTTATCGTTTGATTTTGTAATGCACTATTAAGACTTTGATAATAAACAGTTGCAACATTTTCTCAACAATGGCTATCACTCTGATTTGAAGTTCCCTGTTTTCTCTCTCCCTCATTTCCTGAATAGCAGTGTTACATTTGCTGACCTGTAGGTGCTGAAGCCATTCTCTGATACAGGGACTTTGGGAAATGTGTGACCGGACCATCCATTATTGCTGCAACTATTGCTTTCAATGGAGGTGGTAGTATAGTATTAATCCAGAGACCCACACACGTGCGAGGTACATTTGGTTTGAAACTCACATTCCAGATGGTGAAAATTGAATTCAAAAAAATCTGGAATTAAAAGTGATAGGCTGATTTATGCTATTATAACAAGTAGCCATCTAATTATTTTCACAGTCACTAAAAAATATCTGGTTCACTAATGTGCCTGAGGGAAGGTTATCTGCCATCCTGACCTGATCTAATCTACATGCAACTTGAGATCCAAAATGTTGTTGACTCTTTACTCTGAAATGCCCTAATAAAGGTAGTCTGGTTAACAAAGTTAGATTGCATGGAATACAGGAAGAACTAGCTATTTGGATACAGAACTGGTTTGAAGGTAGAAGACAAAGGCTTGTTCCGGTGGGTTGCTTTTCAGACTGGAGGCCTGTGACCAGTGCTGGGTACACTGCTTTTCATTATTTATATAAATGATTTGGATGTGAATGTAGGAGGCATAGTTAGTAAGCTTGCAGGTGATACCAAAATTGGTGGTGTAGTGGACAGCCAAGAAGGTCACCTCTGCATACAATGGGATCTTGATCAGATGGAATTTAATTTAGATAAATGTGAGGTGCACGCACTCTCATGCATGCGCCATATCTCATGTTCTTGTTCACACCTCTTCAGTTATTCTTGTGTTGATCTGTCTAACTGTTATTGTTGAATCCCAAGACAACCTGATCATGTGACCATTTAATCAACTCCAGGTGCTTCGTAAGAGTAACCTATTCTTTAAGGGACCATCATTACAGCAAACTATGTTCCCCCCACCCTCATTATCTCATTGATCATCTCAGTATGTACATATACACTGTGGTACACAACTGATTTCCTGTGGAAAGTCAACTTAGAATTGAACAAGGAGAAAGTTAGGACTGCAGATGCTGGAGATCAGAGCTGAAAAATGTGTTGCTGGAAAAGCGCAGCGGGTCAGGCAGCATCCAAGGAGCAGGAGAATTGATGTTTTGGGCATAAGCCTTTCTTCAGACTTATGCCCGAAACGTCGATTCTCCTGTTCCTTGGATGCTGCCTGACCTGCTGCGCTTTTCCAGCAACATATTTTCCAGCTTATAATTGAGCAATTCCATGTCAGTCTACTGAATCTCTTTTGCCATGCTCTGAGGGGTGGGGGGGGGTTGGAGTTTTCTAATTTCGATCCAGTTCTTGTTGCATTTAGATATGGATTGCTTCAGAGTCATAGAGCCATAGAGATGTACACCATGGAAATAGACCCTTCAGTCCAGCCCATCCATGCCGACCAGATATCCCAACCCATTCTAGTGCCACCTGTCAGCACCCGGCCCATATCCCTCCAAACCCTTCCTATTCATATACCCATCCAAATGCCTCTTAAATGTTGCAATTGTACCAGCCTACACCACTTCCTCTGGCAGTTCATTCCATACCCGTACCACCCTCTGTGTGAAAAAGTTGCCCCTTAGATCTCTTTTATATCTTTCCCCTCTCACCCTAAACCTATGTCCTCTAGTTCTGGACTCCCTAACCCCAGGGAAAAGATTTTGCCTATTTACCCTATCCATGCCCCTCATAATTAAGGAAACCTCTGTAAGGTCACCCCTCAGCCTCCGCTCCAGGGAAAACAGCCGCAGCCTGTTTACCCTCTCCCTGTAGCTCAAATCCTCCAACCCTGGCAACATCTTTGTAAATCTTTTCTGAATCCTTTCACGTTTCACATCTTTCCAATAGGAAGGAGACCAGAATTGCATGCAATATTCCAACAGTGGCCTGACCCATGTCCTGTACAGCTGCAACATGACCTCCCAACTCCTGTACACAATACTCTGACGAATAAAGGAAAGCATACCAAACGCTGCCTTCACTCTCCTATCTACCTGTGACTCCACTTTCAAGGAACTATGAACCTGCACTCCAAGGTCTCTCTGTTCAGCAATACTCCCCAGGGCCTTACCATTAAGTGTATAAGTCCTGCTAAGATTTGCTTTCCCAAAATGCAGCACCTCGCATTTATCTGAATTAAACTCCACCTGCCACTTCTCAGCTCACTGGCCCCTTTGGTCCAGATCCTGTTGTAATCTGAGGTAACCCACTTTGCTGTCCATTAACCTCCAATTTTAGTGTCATCAGCAAACTTACTAACTGTACCTCTTATGCTCGCATCTAAATCATTTATGTAAATGACAAAAAGTAATGGATCCAGCACCGATCCTTGTGGCACTCCACTGGTCCCAGGCCTCCAGTTTGAAAAACAACCATCCACCACCACCCTCTGTCTTCTACCTTTGAGCCAGTTCTGTATCCAAATGGCTAGTTCTCCCTGTATTCCATGAGATCTAACCTTGCTAATCAGTCTCCCATGGTGAACCTTGTCGAATGTCTTACTGAAATCCATATAGATCACATCTACCCCGCCCTCATCGATCCTCTTTGATACTTCCTCAAAAAACTCAATCAAGTTTGTGAGACATGATTTCTCATGCACAGAGCCATGTTGACTATCGCTAATCAGTCCTTGCCTTTCCAAATACAAGTACATCCTGTCCCTCCAGATTCCCTCCAACAACTTGCCCACCACCGACGTCAGGCTCACTGGTCTATTGTTCCCTGGCTTATCCTTACCACCCTTCTTAAACAGTGGCACCACGTTAGCCAACCTCCCGTCTTCCGGCACCTCACCTGTGACTATCGGTGATATAAATATCTCAGCAAGAGGCCCAGCAATCCCTTCTCTAGTTTCCCACAGAGTTCTAGGGTACACTTGATCAGGTCCTGGGGATTTAGGGTGTAGGTTTGCTCGCTGAGCTCTAGGTTTGATGTCCAGATGTTTCATTTCCTGGCTAGGTAACATCATCAGTGGCGACCTCCAAGTGAAGCAAAGCTGTAGTCTCCTGCTTTCTATTTATATGTTTGTCCTGGATGGGGTTCCTGGGGATTTTGTTTCCTTCATCAACATCGACAAAATTACATATTTCCTAAGAAAAATACACAATTCCGGACAATTAAACAAGACGGAATTCCAGAAACTGAAACCAGACGGGACCAACGCCCCACGATTCTATGGACTACCAAAAATCCATAAGCTAGGAGCACCCCTCAGACCCACAGTCTCACTACCCGGAACACCAACCTACAGACTGGCCCAAGAACTACATGCAAGACTGAAGTACCTAGTAGAAGAGTCACAGCACTCCATCCACTCCACCCAGGGATTCCTAAAAATTATCAAAAACATCAAAATAGAGGAAGACGAAGCAATGATCTCATTCGATGGAACAGCACTGTTCACCTCCATCGACATCGACATCGACATCGACCTGGCAAAGGAAACACTTACCACACTTTTAGAAGAGACCATCACACACACCCCAACCACCACCAATCACATTACCAATGAAAACATCATGAAGCTAGTGGACCTGTGCCTCACCACCCACTTCACCTTCAACAACATAATCTACAAACAAACCAACGGCACATCCATGGGATCTCCGTTATCAGGATTCATAGCAGAAGCGGTAATGCAAAGACGAGAACAAACAGCCCTACCAACATCAAACCAAAATAAATATCTGGGTCCACTACGTAGATGACACCTTTGTCATCGCAAAACAAAACAAGATAGAAAAGACATTTAACATTATCAACAACACCCTCACAGGCATAAAGTTCACCAAGGAGGAAGAAACCAACAACAAACTCGTGTTCCTGGACGGAACAGTCAAAAGAAAGGATAACTGAGAACTACAAACTTGCGTATACAGAAAACTGACAAACGCTGACCAAATACTTAATGACACCAGCAACCATCCAAACGCGCATGCGCGAAGCTGTATCAGAACACTATTCCAATGAGCCACCACACACTGCAGCACAGATGAACTTCGGAAAACAGAGGAGAACCACTCAGTTATTCAAGAAGAATGGATACTCAAAAATACAGTGCTCAGATTCCTCAAGAACAAACCACAACAAGCAGACCAAACACAGCCAGAAATCCTAACCACCTTACGATACATCAAAGAAGTTTCAGAAATGACAGCCAGACGACTGTAAGACCCCTCTGAATCCTAGTAGCACACAAACCCACCAACACACTCAAACAAAAACTAACAAACTTAAAGGACCCAGTACATCCCATGGACAAAACCAACGTCATTTACCAAATTCTATGCAAGGACTGCCACAAACACTACGTAGGACAAACAGGAAGAAAGTTAGCCAACAGGATACATGAACACCAGCTAGCTACAAAAAGACATGACCCTCTCTCCATCGTAGCCCTACACACGGATGAAAACAACCACCATTTCGACTGGGACAACACATCTATATTGGGTCAGGCTAAGCAAAAGCATGCCAGAGAATTCCTAGAGGCCTGGCACTCCAATCACAACGCCATAAACAAACACACAGATCTAGATGCCATCTATCAACTCCTCAGAAAATGAACAGGAAATGACATCACCACAAACCCCAGGAACCCCATCTAGGAGAAAGATATAAATAGAAAGCAGGAGACAACAGCTTCGCTTCACTTGGAGGTTGCCACTGATGTTACCTAGTCAGGTAATGAAACGTCTGGATATCAAACCTAGAGCTCAGCGAGCAAACCTACACCCTAAACCTCGACCTGAGCTACAAACCTTCACACATCCTGGGGATTTATCCACCTTTACCCATTTCAAGACATCCAGCACTTCCTCCTCTGTAATATGGACATTTTGCAAGATGTCACCATCTATTTCCCTACAGTCTATATCTTCCATATCCTTTTCCACAGTAAATACTGATGCAAAATGCTCATTTAGTATCTCCCCCATTTTCTGTGGCTCCACACAAAGGCCGCCTTGCTGATCTTTGCGGGTTCCTATTCTCTCCCTAGTTACTCTTTTGTCCTTAATGTATTTGTAAAAACTCTTTGGATTCTCCTTAATTCTATTTGTCAAAGCTATCTCATGTCCTCTTTTTGCCCTCCTGATTTCCCTCTTAAGTATACTCTGCTACATTACAATGAGCTCAAAACTTAAATTCATAAATTTGTTTACGACTTGCTGATAACCTGTTCTGTAAACTTTGCCTCTGTTTTTACTTCTCTAAATTTGAGTATGTGTATGATTGATCTCCTGATCTGTTCCAGGATTTGAATTGAATTGAATTTATCGTCATGTGTGCCGAGGCACAGTGAAAAGCTTTGTCTCACATGCAATGCAGGCAGATCAGAGTTAAGTAGCATAGATAAGTAAACCATAGGTAAACAGTGGCAAAAACAAAAACACAGGTGCAGGCGAATGTTAAGAGTTTGAGTCTATTCTATTCTAACAACAATAGGGTAGAAACTGTTTCAATACTGACTGGTGCGTGTGTTCAGGCTTCTGTACCTTCTCCCTCGTGGTAGAGATTGTAGAAAAACATTGCCAGGGTGGGATGGATCTTTGAAAATGCTGGCGGCTTTTCCTTTTACAGTGGGCCTGGTAGATGTATTCTATAGATGGGAAGTTGACCTTTGTGATTGTCTGGGCCAAGTTCACCACTCTCTGTAACTGTCTCCGGTCTAGAGTGATACAGTTGCCATACCAGGTAGTGATACATCCAGACAGAGTGCTTTCGATGGCGCACTTATAAAAGTTGGCAAGGGTATTCGCCATCATGCCAAATTTCCTCAGCTGCCTGAGGAAGAAGAGACTTTGTTGGGCCTTTGTAACCAGTGCTTCCTCAAGAAGAGTCCAAGAAAGCTTGTGGATGACCACACTCAGGAGCTTGACACTCTCCACCTATTCCACCTCTATGCTGTTAATGTGTAGTGGGAGATGCGTAACATCCTTCCGAAAGTCTATAATGAGTTCCTTGGTTTTGCTGGCATTGAGAGCTAGGTTGTTCTAGTGCACCTTTTTTCCAGATCTTCCACCTCCCGTCTGTAGCCTGTTTTTTTTGCCATCTGAGATTCAACTGACTATGGTGGTGTCATCAGCGAACTTGTAAATGGCATTATTCTGGTATGTGGCAACGCAGTCATGGTCATAGGTCTACAGTGAGTACAGTAGGGGGCTGAGTACGCACCCCTGGGGGACTCCAGTGTTGAGTGTTAGTGAGAATGAAATATTGTCCCCAATCTTCACTGATTGTTGGCTGTGGGTCAGGAAACTGAGGATCCAGTTGCAGAGAGTGGAGCTTAGTCTGAGATCACCACTAAGTTTAGTAATCAGTCTTGAGAGGATAATGGTGATGAAGGCTGAACTGTAGTCAATGACTAGGATTCTTACGTAGCTGTTCTTGGTGTCAAGATATTCTATGGAGGAGTAAAGGGTAAGTGATATGGCATCTGATGCGGATCTGTTGGTCCGATAGGCAAATTGGAGTGGGTCAAAAGTAGAGGGGAGGCTGGAATTGATTAATGCTATGACCAGCTTTTCAAAGCACTTCATGACCACAGAAGTTTAGGCCATTGGGCGATAGTCATTGAGACATGCTGCATGAGCTGTCTCAGGCACAAAGATGATGTTGGCCCTCTTGAAACAGGCAGGAACAGTGGCCTGCTGAAGGGAGAGGTTAAAGATGTCCACTACTAATTCTCTAGTTCTGTTTCTACCTTTTGCTTTGAAGTCTTTGTTCCTACTGCTAATCTCAGTTCATTAGATTGTCCTTTCGTGTTTTATCCAATTGCATCCTTCCCCTGCTGATTGTTAATTCCAACTGTGTTCTTTCTCCCATTCCCATATCAGCTATCTTTAACCCAGTTTAAAATAGTTTTTGTTGTGGGCTAGCACTTCAAGCTCAGAATGAGATAAGACAATTTGAATGGAAGTACCAAAAAGTTCACTTGAGCTAAATTTAAAAATAGCGAAGTTGCAGAGTGAAAAAAAATGACCTTAATAGGTAGAAACACGTTAAGGAAAGGAGACTTTTTAAAAAATGGAGCGCAAGAAATTGCTAAACGAATATGTAATTTAAGTTTTGTAAATTGTCCAGACTTTCTGACATTTTCAGTGAATAATGCAATTAGAGGTTTATTCATTTAATAGGTATAACTCCATACATATTAATATTTGACTCTGAGTTTAGATTCTCTTTCTCTGCTCTTCCGATTTGCAACTTCCATCCTGCATGCATGATTCTATGTTTCGGCCTCATTCCCTCTTTAACATTTTAACATCCCTGTGTGTAAAAATGAAAACACTTGCATTTATAGAATGTCTTTCATGACAACTATATGTCTCAAAGTATTTTACAACCAGTAAAGTACTTTTGTAGTGTAGTCATTGAAGTAATGTAGGAAATGCGGCAGCTAATTTGCGCACAGCAGCTTCCTACAAATAGTATTGTGGTAATTGTTTTTGTAATGTCTATTGAGGGATAAATATTGGCCAGGACCCTGGAGAGAGCAATACCGGCCTCTCTCGAAGTATTGCCATCGGTAACCCAAGCAAGCAGATGGGGTCTTGATTTAATGTCGAATCTAAAAGACAGTACCACTCTTGGCACAGCACTACTTCATTACTACTCTGAAGTGTTATTATGCAGTGCGTGCCATCTATTATGTTATTTATATTACTTTCTTCTGATGCCTGCAAGAGATGGTCAGAATAGAGAAAATGTCTCGTTCTATGCATGCAATCAGCCTTTGGGATGTTTAATTGATAACATAAAGCAGTTGCATAAATTTGAAATGTTATGCTTATGCTTATGAGCAAGCCCTGGAGTGGTTCTTCATGACTGAAGCAAGAGTCACCAACTGAACCACCACTGACAACATTTTTAATCAACAGTAAATATGTGAATTTGATCAAAAATGCATATTTTATATTTGAAACAATTATTGATGGCCAATCATGTTTTTGTTTTCTCCCTTTTTCTCAGCACTGTTAGGACAACACTGGCAGGAGCAAAGACAGTTTAATATGGGGTTCTAGAGATGATGTGTGCTCTGATGTGTCCTGTAATTCACTGGGCTGAAAGATTTTATTTTTCTCCATGGAAGACTTATTTAAAATGATTACTAAGCTTATCTATCAACTTTCTGCCAAACAAGTCCAAGCCACCCAAATTTACTACATCCTAGTTCTTGGTTGTTTGCTTTCTTCCTGTCGTGTCCATTGCCCCTGTTTGCTCCCATTCAGGTTGTTGATTCAGCCTTGACATACATCACATCCTCAACTCCAGGCCATGTGTTCCTCACTCTTAATTTCTCTGATTATTTTTCCTTCCCTCATGTGTGAATGTTAATCCTCCTCCTTCCTGGCAAATCCCAACTCTTGGGCTGACAGTTGTTTTTCTTTTTTGCTCCTGTCATAATGGCTTCTGGACCTGCCAGTGCTGGTGAGGGCAGAAGCTCCAGATCTATTGCTCCTACTTTAAAGTAGCCAAAAAAAAATTAAGTCAATCAATCCAAGGAATGTGAAAGAAAACTGAAGCAAATATACATTTTGAAAGAGCACCAAGAGTTGGAGGGGGTGGAAGGGAGCTGCAAAAGGAGAGTTGCAGACTAAAAAATGAATTGTATGAGAAGCGTTGATAAGAAGTGGAACAAATAGAGCATCGGAAACAATTATTAAATAGCAAAGAACTTTTTATCAATTTATCCATGAAAATATTAGATCGTCAGCGAGCATGTGTTGCTCCTTTTAAAAAATGTTATTGTGACAGCAAAGTTGTAATTGATTTTCAGCATTTTGTGTGGATTATAGTAATAATGGAGCATGTTCGAATGTTATAGAGTGATGGGATTCGTAGTCATTAAGGAGTTCTTTTTAGCAAAAGGTTGGTAAGCAAGTTTTGTTCGTCAGATATAAAATCAAACTAAATAGAATGAACTTCGGTACATGTTCATCACAGCCAACTATCAACTGATTTCATGGTTGCTAATATTAATAGCCACTGAACACTCAGACAAGAAGATAACTTAACTTAATTGTTGCTACACAAAAATATTAAAAACTATACCAGACCAAAAATTCATTGTTATAAGTTGAATTTGTTTTACATTTTTCAAGGAAACAATATAGATTGTAAGCTTATATGGTATGTTTTTATACAGTATATAGAAATAATGCTATGAATAATTTTTGAATGCTATAATTGCACCATTTGTAAAGAATAGTTGCATAACTGACTTGTTTACATTTGGAAGAAATATTGCATTAAACAAGTTGTATGTATATTATTTGTTATGGTTCTAATGTCAAGTTTTACTAGATGTGATTTTTAAAAAAATTTATACAATTATGTAACATTTACAGGAATATTTTGTTAATATTGCAAAATATTTTAATTGTAGGAAAAAATAAATTAATGTATTATCTTTCAGAGTACCTTTAAGTTCAAATCGGAGAGTGACATCCACCTTGCAGAACATCATAAACAAGTTTTGTATGATGGGAAGCTGGCTAGTAGTATTGCCTTTACATATAATGCCAAAGCTACTGATGCACAGCTTTGCCTTGAGTCATCGCCAAAGGAAAACCCTTCAATTTTTGTACATTCTCCACATGCACTAATGCTGCAGGTTAGCATTAAAATCTTATGCTTATGTAATTTTGACAGACAACGCGCGAGAGAAAATCAGGTCTGGCAGCATCTATGGAGAGAGAAAAACAATGAACTTTTCAAGGCTAATAATTCTGTTCTTCAGAATACAAAGCTACTGAGTTTCTCCACTTCATTTTTATTTCCGATCTCTGACATTTACAGTACTTTGCTTTTATTTGATTTCTACTGATCGCTGATTTCCAAGTTAATTATTGAGTTTGACTGTGATGAGTTTTGTTATGCTATTTTCAAAATCACGTCACAAAAAGTTTGCTTTCCCTACTGTTATTTTATAATTTAACACATTTTGGAATGTTCCTGGTTTTCTTTGGAAATATGTAAATGTTGGGAAATTTCCTGTTGCTACTTTTCCAGTTTATTGGCCTGTGAGAATTATTTTACCACTTAGTTTTAACTTATCAGTAGTCAATTTATGATCAGGTAAATTGAAGCCATAAATTTTTTTTCTGGGAAATTATGCATTTGTCTCTATTATCTTTCTACTGAGGTCCAACATCTCATAAGCTCCTAGTGTGTGTTAATAACAGCACAGTATTGCTTTTGAGATGACAGCCTGCAAACCGTTTGCAAGGGCCCAATTTTGATCTTGCCTCTATGCTTTGCACCGTGTAGAAGCACTGATAGACCCCCAATATTCCCCTTCTATCCTCCCACATATTTATGCAAGTCAAGTTGATGTGGTTTGAGATAGAATTAATTTGTGTAGTATTTTTTATTAACAATGGCCTATAATTTGTCAAATATGCATATGAAATTTACTGCTGTTGGTGAACTTCATGTACAGCACCTAGACCTGCCAGTCAGTGTCCTGTTAATTCTCTGTCAAGAAATTACTTAAGTGTTCAGTGTCTTCCCAGTGTCGTAGAGACATACAGCACAGAAACAGGCCCTTCAGCCTAACTCATCCATGCCGACCAGGTTCCCTAAATTGAGCTAGTCTAATTTGCCTGTGTTTGGCCAATTTCCCCCTCAAACTTACCAATCCATGCACTCGTCCAAATGTCTTAAATGTTGTAACTGCACCCGCTTTTACCTCTGGCAGCTTGTTCTACATACGCACAACCCTCTATGTGAAGCCGTTGTCCCTAAGGTCCCTTTTTCAATCTTTCCCTTCTCATCTTTAAGCCTATACCCTCTGTCTGTGGACTCCCCTACCCCAGGGAGAAAAAGCCTTGGCTATTCACTTTATCTAAGCCCCTCATTATTTTATAAGGTCACCCTTCAGCCTCCTACGCTCTCGGGGATTGCGGGGGTGTTCAGCCTCTCCTTATAACTCAGACTTTGCAGCCTCAGTAATATCCTTGTAAATCTTTTTCGCACCCTTTCCAGTTTAATAATGTCCTTCCTATACCAGGGTGACCAGAATTGTATGGAGTAATCCAAATGTGGCCTTACCTATATCTTGTACAGCTGTAACATGACATCTCAACTCTTGTCCTGACTGATGAAGACGGGCATGCCAAACGCTGCCTTCACCACCTATCTGCCTGCAATGCCACTTTCAACGAACTATGTATCTGCACCCCTAGGTGTCTCTGCTCGACAACACTTTCCAGGGAACTACCATTAACTGTGTAAGAAACAAAAGCAGAAATTTCTGGATAAGCTCAGCAGGTCTGGCAGCATCTATGAAGACAAATCAAAGCTAACATTTCAGTTCCAGAGACGCTTCCTCAACTCTGGACCCGAAACGTTAACTCTGATTTTTCTCTATAGATGCTGCCAGACCTGCTGAGCTCTTTCAGCAATTTCTGCTTTTGTTTCTGACTTCCAGCATCAGCAGTTTTTTGGGTTTTTATTAACGGTGTAAGTTCTGCCCTACTTTGTCTTACCAAAATGTAATATCTTGCACTCATCTGAATTAAATTGAATTAAGGTTCCTGGGATTTATCTACCTTTACACATTTTAAGACTTCCAGCATCTCTTCTGTAATGTGTGGACTCTTTTCAAGGCATCACTATTTGTTTCCCCGAATTCTTGGCTTCCATGTCTTTCTTCACGGTAAATAATTATGCAAAACATTTGATTAGTACCTCGTTCATCTCCTGTGGTTCCACACATAGATGGCCACGTTGATCTTTAAGGAGCCCTAGTCTCTGTGAAACTTGAAAAGGTTGTGAAAAGGTTTGCAAGGATGCTGCCATTGGAGGATTTGAGCTACAGGCAGAGGCTGGGGATATTTTCCTTTGGTTGGAGGCTGCGGGTGACCTTTATAGAGGTTTATAAAATCATGAGGGACGTGGATAGGATAACCGGGCAAGGTCTTTTTTTTTTGGGTGGGCAAGTCCAGAACTAGAGGGCATAGATTTAGGGTGAGAGGGGGAAGATATAAAAGGGACCTAAGGGGCAACTTTTTCACGTAGAGGGTGGTACATTTATGGAAGTGGTGGAGGCTAGTACAATTGCAACATTTAAAAGGCATCTGGATGGGTAATTGAATAGGAAGGGTTTAAAGGGATATGGGCCAAGTGCTGGCAAATGGGGTTGATTAGTTGGGATATCTGGTCGCCATGGACGAGTTCGATTGAAGGGTCTGTTTCCGTGCTGTACATCTCTATGATTGTATGACTCTCACTTGTTATTCTTTTGCACATAATCTACTTATAGAATCTCTTTGGATTGTCCTTCACCTTATCTGTCCAAGATACTGCAGACCCCCTTTTTGCCCTCCTGAGTTCTCTCAAGTGTACTCTGCCACCCCCTGTACTAGCAGCTGCCAGTGCTTGACAGATGTCGCCTCCTTTTTCTTCACCAAAGCCTCAAATTCTCTTGTCATCCAGTGTTCCCTATTCCTGCAAGTCTTGCCCTTCACAGTAACAGGAACATGCTAGCCTGAACACACACTCTCTCGCTTTTGGAAACTCTCACTTTCTAGCCCTCCCTTTACCTGGAAACTGCCTCCTCCAATCAACTTCTGAAAGTTCCTGTTTAATACCATCAAAATTGGCCTTCGTCCAGTTTAAATCTTTCACTAGTGGACCAGCCCTATCCTGTTCTATAACTATTTAAAAACTAATAGAATTATAATCACTGGTGCCAAAGTGATCTCTTCTGACATCTCAGTCACATGCCCTGCCTTGTTTCCCAAGAGGAGTTTAAGTTTTGTCCCACTCTAGCAGAGTCACCTTTGTATTAATTGAGAATTTTTTCCTGAATGCATTTAACAAATCGTTCCCCATCCAAGCCCTTGACATTTTGGCAGCCCAGTCTATATTTGGAAAGTTAAAATCACCTATTACAGCCCTCCGTATTCTGACAGCTATCTGCAATCTCACTCTCTATTTACATCTCAATTTCTTGTTGACTATTGGGGGGCCTGCCTATAGTACAATTCCATCAAAGTGATCGCCACCTCCTTGTTTTTCAGTTCTGCCCATATAGCTTCACTGAACGATCCCTCAAGAATATCTGCTGTATGTACGCCATGCATTGATATCTCTGCTCCCCTCAGATCACTTCATGAGTGAATCCAGGGCTGACTGTGTGTACTTTGGCAGAATGTCTGATGGGAATCTTTTTGATAAATTTGCACTCCATTCATGCTGTCAGATCTGATTTGCACTGCAATAATATACATATGACTCTTAGCAAGGCTTCTGCTTAGGTGCCATAAATAAGACTGGCCACAAATTTAAAAGCCCATGGGATCCAAGGCAAAGAGGCGGGTTAAATCCAAAATTCACTTCAAGGCAAAATAAAGAATGATTGTTGATGGTTGCATTTTGTGACGGCAAGGCTGTTTCCAGACTGTTTGCACATAGCTTGATACTAGGCTCCTTTTTCAAGTATATATCAATGACATGGACTTGAATATAGGGGGTATGATTATCAAGTAAGTTATGATGAAAGATTTGACACACTAGCTTGTTTTCTTTGGAACAGAAATGCCCAAGTGGAGTCCTAATTCAGGTTCTTAAAATTGAGTGTAGGTAGCATGGTGGCAATGCTGAAAACAACAACTCACAACAAATACCTGAAAACTATTTCTGAGATATTTATGGCAGACTTTGCCTGACATGTATTAGTTTCTTTAACATTTCAGCCAAAGCTTTGCTATCTATAACTACCCTGTCCCCCATGGATTTCATTTGCTGTGTAATTTTGTGCAGATGGAAGGAATCTAATGTCAATGATGGACTAGTTAGAATATATGGGAAAGCTGTATTCTGCTTAGTTGAGGGTTGGGATCCATAAGCAGCAGGCAAGCATTTTAGTGTAAAAATAAGGTTAACGGTATTTTGAGGGGCAAGTATTTATTTTGCCAGGAAATGAATGGATCTGAAGCTCACTGTCTAAAAGGATGTTAGATGCACAAATCTCTCCTAACATGTAACATGTACTTGGATGCACAGTTGAAGTGTTGTAATTTACAAAGTTATGACCGAAAAGCTGGACAATTGGAGTAGGCTGGGTAGCTGCTTTTTGGCTAGTGTGCACAAGATGAGGTGAATAACTGCATTTCATGTTATAAATGTTTACGATTTCTTTGATTTATTCCTCCCAGAAATTCAGCATCTTGGCTCAGATTTGTGTGCCATCAAAAGGATGTGGTAATTGTGTCACTGTTTTTGCACAAGTAAGCTAGAATGTTTTAAGGTTTGATTATCTCAGAAATAAAATGTAGGGTGCATTGTTTTAGAAGAAATAATGTTTTTTGTTGTGTTCTACTTTGCTTTAGGATGTTAAAGCTATTGTGACTCACTCGATTCACAGTGCAATCCATTCTGTTGGTGGTATTCAGGTTCTTTTCCCACTTTTTGCGCAGTTGGACTGCCATCAGCCAAATGACAGTCAGTTAGAGACCACAGTTTGGTAAGTACTAGAATAAATTTGTGTCCGTACAAAGTGTCAGGTTGAAATGAAAGTTTTGGGAAAATGTCTTAATATCATGCTTTCTTCAAAGAAGTAGTATATTGTTTCAATATGAATCAATTAAATAATAGTAATTGGGGCTTTAAATCTATCAACTATTTCTTGATCATAGTCTTTTGGGGAAGTGACAGGAAATTCAGAAATACATGTCAGCAAAAGTTAGTAAACTACCTTTAAACCATGAAAGATTTCTAAGATTGTTCACAGGAGAGGTGGAAAACTAAATTTCATATAGAGCTGTTTTATTACGTATTAAGGTCGATGATCAAAAGATGGATTAAAGGAGGTAGGTTTTGAGGGCAACAGAGACCGTGAGTTTTGGAGAAGAATTCCAGAACTTAGGGCCTCAGCAGCTGAGGGCATTGCCACCAGTGGTGCAATGATTAAAATTCAGCATGCGCAGAAGCCAGAGTTGAAGCACAGATTTCTGAAGGGATTGTTGAACTTGAGATTAGAGAGAGGAAAAAAAACCATGGTCATAGAATGAGATGAGGGAAATAATTGAAATTTTAAAATTGATGTATTGCTTAACTGGGAGCTTATAGATCAGCAAGCATAGGTGATGGCTGTATGGGATTTTGTGCAAATTTGGATATAATTCACAGGTTTTGGATGATGTCAAGTTTACGGAGGGGGACGAAAGCACAATTGGTTAGGAAAGCAATGGAATGGTTACATCCAGAGGTAACAAACTATGGTGAACCAATGAGCTGAGGCAGTGGTGTGATCACTTCTGAAATAACTAAATTTAGATTTGTTGTACCTGACATACTACTTAGAGAATATTAAATTAGTTAAGGATTGCATCTGTTGTTCAATGCTTTTTGTCACTTTTTTTGTTTTGATTTTTTTTGTCATCATTGGATTGCCTTACAACATTCCTTAGCCAAGAAAGTGTCCTCAAAATGGAGTGCAACTTCGACTCATAAAGCTCATTTGGCCCCATGTTTAATGCTGGCTTATTCTTTGAGAAATACAAAAGCAATCCCAATGTCTCACATCCTCCTGCTTCAAATATTTATTTTGTTGTTTTCCTTTCCACCACACACTGTGACACACTTTCAAGGTGTAGCTAAACTAACATTTTGTACCAGTTTTGACCACAAGTTCACTTATTTTTTAAATAAACCTTCCGGTTAATACTAATCTTTGTATATCTCCTTATCTTTCTGCTGGGCGATGCTCAAAATGTGATGACCATATCTTGTTAATCAAGTGTTTAATTAAGGCTGGAAGTTGGGAGAGAAATAAAGCTGTGTTTATTTTAGGTGCCACCCAGCTTTTAATGCCAGTGTTCAGAATATCGTCTTGTGTCTACAGAAGGACATGAAATGGGTGTGGAAGGTCATATAAGTGTATACTAGATCAATAGCAGTGTTTCAAGAAGATGGCTCACCATCGCCTTCTCCAAAATAAGTAGGCAATGAGCAAGAAAAGCTGACTTTCCGAGTGAAGCTAACATCCATGAAATAATTAAAGAAAAGATGGTCCATCTAAGAATGACTGACTTAAGTAGAACAGAGCCTTGAGGAGCTGGCATCTATATCAATGAGCAGTACAGCATGGGTGGCAATCTCTAGATTGCTATGACAAATTGGCATAAAGTCAAGAAAATAAGAGGTTAAATTAGTAATGCAGACTTTTTTTTAAAAAGTAAAAGGCTTGTTAAACTAATGACAGAAATAAAGGTGATTGACCATTCCAGAATAACTAAGTGAACAATAATTAAAAAATGAATGTTCCAGAATTCAGAACATTTTGAAAAGACATAACATAATGGGCAAGGAGGAGGAATGGCCTTGGTTGTAACACTGCTACTGGAGAAGCTGCAGGACAGTTAATTTGATATTAGTTATTGCATATGGTTCAGCAACACCAACAGTGTGGGTTTGATTCCCATTCCCTCTGAGGTAGTTTTCAGAGCTTGCCTCCTAGCCCTGTTCCTATAGTGTTGGCAAATCATTAATGATTTAAAAGCTGAGAAGAGTACTGAGCCAAGAAAAAGCAGAAGCATAAGCATGACATGAGCCAAGGGCCTCCATCAGACAGAGCACACATGAATGAATGAATGAATGAGTTGTGAAGTAGTTGCTAAAATCATAACATGATTGAACAAGTCAGCATGGTTATATGAAAGGGATGTTGTTTTTAACAGTTGTAATTGTTTTTGCCTATGTAGGGTGGGAAAAGAGGAGCTAATAAATGTAGGCCTGAATCTTAGGTGTTTTTTGGCAAGTGTCCATTTTGTAAACTCATTGAGGATTTTCCTCTGCACTGCCTAGTGTAATTTCTCACCGCAACTTACCAAATTCACCATATTAATTACATAACTCAGCCCAAGGCACCCCTCCTGCCCAATTCTAGCTCCGTTGTATCACTCACCATTCATAGAAGCTTCCACTCACTGGGTATCCCTGATGCCCATGCCAAACTTAAAAGGATGCTGTGCACCACTGAGGAATAGTCTTAAAGGACAGACATTCTGAAGATGGAGAAGGGGAAAGAGGCAATGTAATTCTCTGACCATGTCCTGGTGAATGGAGTGGTCCAGAGGAAGGCAGTTCTCTTCATGGGGGACTGGCAGTTGAGGTGATGCCCTGGATTCTGGCAGCCTGTTTGGAAGTCACCAGCCTAGTCAATGCTGTCTGTGTGGTCTGGAGGAATGGCCAGCAATGCTGCAAGAAGATCTCTTTCTTTATCCAATCTCAAGGTAAGTGCCACACTCTTCTCTCAAACTTCAGACTCACCACAACTTTGTCACTGCACCCACCTCCCACAAAGTCTTATGTTCTATACTCACTATTGCATGCAGCATCTGCCGTCTTTCATATTCATTTTCTCCAAAATGTCCTAACCCTACTGCTGCATGACAGGGACTGCCTACTGACTTGCCAAGGATAATTCATCACCTTTTAGTAACCTGCAGCTGTGCTACCCACTTGCACCTCACTCCGTTCAACCCCCCCGCCTCAATTACAGGTGGAAACAGCCCAGATAAGGGCAGAAAGAGATAGGATAGGTGGAGGGCTACCAGGCATTAGGCCCCATATCCACCATAAGAAGAGAATTCTCTCCTTCACAGGAGAAGTCCATGATGCCAAAACATGCATGTCCTATCAATTGAGTAAGTATCAACTTTTATTTCACTGTCGTTCACACATTGATCCCACTTTGTGTTATTCTTTGCATGCCACTTCTTACCATTGGCTGTGTCAACTTCTTTCCCTCGAGTTTTGCAGATGCCGATGGAATGGCCACAATCCCAGTAAAGAATGGACAGCTCCACAGAAGCCGCCTCCTTCACCTTTTGAGGGAGAGCTCCAAGGTCTCAGGAAGTATAGGCAAGGTTGCATCGTGCATTCCACCACCAGCTCAGATACTGACATCTTGGTGGGAACATAATGTTTATAACGTTTGAGAGCCTAGGCTGATGAGCATATCATTGCGACAGCTCTGCAACTGATCGAAGAAGAAGAAAAATCTCAAGTTGCTGGCATTCAGAATACCGCCGGAGACCATCCACCTGCCAAGCCCCAGTCAGGACAGGACCCTATGGTTTTGGCAATCGGGAATTTTTCATCAGAATGCACAAAAGGGTAAAGGAACAGCAGGCAGGTATGTGGGAGGCAATGCTGTTCATTGCCCAGAGACTTCAGTCCTACAGTTACAATATGGAGATCCAGCTGCCTCAAGTACGTGATTGACGAGATACCTCCTAGGACAGTTTGCTGACCGACTTGAACATCCAGGCCTACTGCATTCAGAGTCTTCTTGGTATGTGCACACACCTGAACTCAAACACCCCAACCAGTGGTCCTCATGGCTGAATGTATGGCATCAGATGCCCCTTCCACACAAGGAGACTGGGCAGTACCTGGAGGCTCCCAACCAGAGGAGAACAACAAGTTTCTCAGAGGCTGCCTTTCAAAACACTCCAGAGGAGGCTTTCTCCTTCACTTTCCACCTCCCTGTCCCTCCCTGATCTGTGAAAGTTCAATTGAGGAGCAGACTCTTCTGGGGTTATCTAGCTAAACCACCAAGGCCAACAGGCTGCATTGCCTGTTTATTTGAATCTCTGTATCCCTGAGTGTAACAGCCATTATGATGCCTAAACATCATGTCCACACAGTGTACCATGGAGTGATATCTGTGCTGAGAACCTGCTGCAGCATGTAGAAACATGATGAACAAGGTACATATAGGACAAGGTTCAGCTAGCACCCTTTTGACCAAACATCGCAATTCTTTCTCTAACTTCTTTGTGCAAAAGTGTTGGTCTTGAATGACATAGTCAACAATGTCTGGGGCAGAGAGGAGTATTGTACTTGGACACAATGTGGTAGGGAGGCTGCAGGTAAGTTACCTGCACATTACAGGGTTCTGTTTGTAATGTGTTGCCCTCTAAACTGCTTCACCATTGATGGACCTGGTAGCCCCCTCCTTCACAAGTCAGGACACTTATCCCATCCATTCAGGATTTTGTTGTGGCCTTTTCTTCCCATTGCAGTTTTTATTTCCAGTGCAATGGAAGGCAGCAACAAACACATTTTGGGCAGTGATTTCTAGCCTCATTGTTTACATATGTTGCTGACATATGGTCTAATGTGCCATGCATAAAGACGTCCTCTCTCTTTGCTGAGGACTACTGACCAGCAAGGCAAACTGCTTGGTTCAGTGCTTGCGTGTATTGACAAGGTAGTGGTTCTGTGAGCATCCAGGTAAATGCTAAATGAGTGAGCACAAAGAGAGCAAGCTCACAGTCCTATGATGCAGCTTGAGATGCAACCTGATCCAATCCATGAGCTGAGTTCCTGTCGCTGTGTACAAAGTGTCATTATAGCAACGTTTTGATGCTAATTTCTAGTGCACTCTAAAATGGAAGTCTAAACTCCCTAAGCATTTGGCAAATGTATTGTAAAGGGCATGAAGATCCTGAGGTGTTGGCAATTATTAGATACTAATGTCTGTGGATGAGTGGTGCATGTGGGTGTTGCCCATGGATCATGTCCTGAAATCTTCTGCATAATGAGCAGCATGGAGGCTCTTCACAGTCTGCTGTGAGCTGAAATCACCAGATACCTGTTCTGACTTCCATGTCAAGACCATTTGGTGTCTAGTTTGCTTGAAGTGTAGTATGGCACAATGCTGTATATAAATGATGCAAGATGTACAATTAATAAGATCATCATTAACAAGTAATAGTCCACTTAATTGGCAACTCGCTGCTGCCTCAGAACAAACTCATCTTGACTCCTGGAAGTTACTTAAAAGATACAGCAAGTTGTTTTGGCCACTGGGCTTGCGCAATTCTGACACATTTTTTGCCATTGCACTCATTATTCAGATCTGTACAAAATTCCACTTGTGAAATATTTGATGAGGTGCCATATATAAGATGACTGGAGCAGTGGTAATGTTATTATAGAAGCATGGATGGAGGATTAGTTAATATACTTGAAGAGAATAGGCATAAATGAGACATCTTCAAGATGACAAGCTGTGATTGGTGGAATTTCAAAAGCATTGGTCACTTGGCTATTTTCAATTTGTATTAATGCTTTAGACCAAGGTCATGTATCCAAGATTGTTCTTGATTAAAAAGTTAGGCGGGAATGTAAGCTGTGAGGAGAATGCCAAGAGACTGCCCTGAGCGGTTCAGTGAGTGGTCAAGAAGGTGGTCGAGATAATGAGGATGTGTCACTTTGGTAATAAGAACAGAAAAACAATATTAAAGGCATGAAGCTTGTAAGTGTTGATGTTCATTTGGACTTGAATATAGATTAGATTGATTAGTGTGGAAACAGGCCCTTGGGCTCAACAAGTCCACACCGACCCGCCGAAGCATATACCACCTAGACCCATACTCCTACATTTACCCCTTCACCCAATACTACGGACAATTTAGCATGGCCAATTCACCTAACCTGCACGTTTTTTTGGATTGTGGGAGGAAACCGGAGCACCCGGAGGAAACCAACGCAGACACTGGGAGAATGTGCAAACTCCACACACAGTGTCGCCTGAGGCGGGAATTGAACCCGGGTCTCTGGTGCTGTGAGGCAGCAGTGCTAACCACTGTGCCACCCAGGCAAATGTCATGCTGTTCTAAGATGACCATAAGAGTTAGGGGCAGAAGTATACCATTTGGCCCATCTATTCAGCTGTGCCATGGCTGATTGATACTTCTCAACTCCACTTTCCTGCCTTTTTCTCCATAGCCCTGCATTCTTTTCCCTATTTAAAAAAAGGAATATTTATATACATAATGTGCCTACCACTCTTTTTTTGTAAAGAATTCTACTGATCCATTACCCTCTGAAAGAAGAAATTTCTACTCCTATCTATCTTAAATAGACAACCTTTTCTCAGATAGGTGAAAACTAGGTAAAATGAAGGACTTTTGCCCGATTTTCCTGCTCCTCGGATGCTGCCTGAACTGCTGTGCTTTTCCAGCACCACTCTAATCCAGAACCTTTACTCAGAGTTGCGTCCTCTGCTCATAGCCTCTCACAAGAGGAAACAACCTTTCTTCTTCTTCTTCTACCGTATCGAGCCCCTGACAAATCTTGTATATTTCAATATATATGTCTGTCATTCTTCTAAACTCTAGTGAGTACAAGCCCAACCTACTCCACCTCTATCCATGAGAAAATCCCTCCTTACCTGGAATCAACCTAGTGAATCTTTTCTGAACTGCTTCCAATGCCACTGTGTCTTTCCTCAGGTAATGGGACCAAAACTACTTAGTTAAACCACACCTGAAATACTAGTACCTCGGATAGTTTTAGCAAGACCTCCTTATTTTCGTACACCATTCCCTGTGAAATGAATACCAAGTCAATTGGTCTTTCCTATTACCCCTGACCTTGTATGACAGCTTTTATCCCCTGACAGTGACTTTGGAGCATTTGAGTCCAGGATCTCTCAAAGTATTGATGCCTCCTCTATCCTAACCTCTTAAATACATGTGCTGGCAGTCTCTCAGCTGATCACTGACAGTATGAAGTTAAGTGGCTTGGCTTTCCTTTTCTGTCTTCTCCCACTGACTGAGAAAGCTCCAGTTCTGGCATACCTCAAAAGAAAAAGGGAGAAATCATGTTGAGTTGATTTGTGTTCCGTGGAATCCAGTAAATGTTTGTGGCTTTAGTGATGCCACCTGCACATCGTTAATGTCTTGTCATTCTGTCTCCTCTATAGAAGATTAAATGTGTATGCAAACTTTCAATATCCTGCTGTCTGTTATTGTGCACTATGTTTTGCAATAAAGGGGGAAGCTAGTGAGTTCCTTTTAATATGTTTGGCTCTTCTGACTTCCACAGTTTAATGGTTGAAATATGAGAGTTATAATGGGTGAGGCTTGTAATAGTGTTAAATTTGTGATTGTGAAGGACAGCATATGAATACTGATTAAAGGTTGTAGATAAATAGTGACCACCTGCAAATTCTTTAACTGTTCCTGGATCAAAAAGATTTTACAAATAGATTAAGAGCAAGAGCGGAAATAGAGAGAAAGTAGGACCCCTTAAAGATTTACCAGGATGTTGCTGGGAATGGAGGGTTTGAGATCTAAAATAGACTTGAAAGACTGGGATGTTTTTCACTAGCGTGTAGGAGGCTGAGTGGTGACATTACTCGGGCTTTTTGCCCATCCCTAACCGCTGAGAGGGCGGTGAAGGAGTCACATGCATGCCAGGCTAGGTAAGGATCACCGATTTCCTTCCCCAAAGGAGATTAATGAACCAGATGGGTTTTTATGAGAAAATAATGTGGTCATCATTTTGATAGCTTTTTATTCTAGAGTTTTATTGATTTCAAATTTCACTATCTGCCATGGTGGAATTTAAACCTGTCAATTGAGACCATGAGCCTGGGGTTCTGGATTATTACTCCAGTGATATTAATGCTTCTCCACCATCTCCCCTTATGTACTATTAAACAAAGTATAAGTGAATCCATTACTTAAATCAAAATTATTGATTGAAAAATGATTCAACACTCTATATCTACTCCTGCATTGTGTCATTCCATGTGAATGTGATCTTCTGCTGAGAGTCCCCCTTTCATTTCAGAGTGGGAGGGGGATAAAGCATAGAAATGGGACTTTCAACCCACCATGTCTATGCCGACCAATGAATACCAAACTACATGAATCCCATTTACCTTCAGTTGTCCATAGCCGACTATGCCCAATCATTTTATGTACTCATCCAGATGTTTCTTCAATGTTGTGAGAGCACCCGCCTCCATGGTCTTCTCAGGAGCACACTTCATATTTGTATCATCCACTGGTGAAAAAATTCTTTCTCTAATCTTCTCTCAACCACTTGCTTCTCACTTTATACTTATGCCCTCTGGTCTTACATGCGTCTGCCATGGGGCAAGATTCTCATGATCTACTCAGCCTATACCCCTCATAATATTGTATAGCCTTCTCTGCTCTAAGGAAAATAATTCCAGCCTATCCAGTCTCTTCTCCTAACTGAAAATTTTCATACCAAGCAGTATCTTGGTGAATCTCCTCTGCAACTTTTCCAGTACAGTCACGTCCTTCTGACAATGTGGCAGCCAGTACTGCGTAAAGTATTCCATCTGTGGCCTGAGCAGTGGTCTATAAAATCGGAACAAGACTTCCTTGCTCCTGTGTTCAACATCCTAGCAAATGAAAGCAAGCATTCTTTATGCCTCCTTCACCACCCTGTCTACCTGTGCTGACACCTTAAGGGATCTATGGATTTGCACATTAAGGTTCATTTGTTCCTCCTTACTCCCTAGGGACTTTCCATTCAACTTCGTATGTCCTGCGCCTATTAAACCTCTCAAAATACATCACCCCACACTAACTGGGATTAAATTCCATCTGCTATTGCTCTGCCCAGTTCGCCAGCTGATTAATATTAGACTGTAGCTGAAACCATCTTCTCCTGTATCAAAAGCACCACAAAGTTTTGTGTCATCTGTAAATTTACTAATTAAAACTTCTACATTCAAATCCAAGTCATTAATGTAAATAGTAAACAGCAAGGGTCCTAGCACTGCAGTGTAAGCCCAGCAAAGTAATCACCCTTTTTGTTTTATGTCTAACCTCTACCCAGACAGCTTCTTTTGAAGAGCCTTCTACAACATCTTCCCTCATTACTGCAGTGATGGTTTTCTTTATCAGTATTAAAATGACTCCCCTCTTGTCTCCGCCCTCCACCCCCCAAACCCCACACCCTTCAATTCCACCTGCAACTTTTGTACCATGCAAAATTGAACTGCTACCTTCTTTGTTTGGCCTGTGTTCCCTGCTTCCAGCTGTGCTTAATGTAAAGAAGCAATCACACTCGGTCACTTCTGTCTGAAAGCAACAAGATTGTGTATACGCCTTTAAATCATTTTTTAAAAAAACTTTCAGAATCTGCAAAACCTTGCAGACTATTGAAACTTTTAGCAAGCTTTGAAAAGCTTCCTAAAAAAATTCAAGCAACAAGTGGCAGAAAATAACTCTGTTACTAAGTAATAATTTGTAAGTAGTTGACTTTGCATAATGGAGCCTGGGAGGGTAGGATACTAGGTAAGTAGGGTGGCAGCTGAAGACTGGGTAGAATGTCAGGTTGGGGGTTCTGGGATATGTCCAGTCCTTGGGGGTGTTTTGGTCAGGATCTTCAAGGAGTTGTAGTTGATGTGTGAGGTGGGTATGGACTTGTTGAATAGCACCTCAGTTGTTGGACTATTTCATTGCCTAATGTTTCCTGAATAACTATTTTACTTGATTACCTAGGAATCCTCTGAAGTCTCTGATTTAAATGGAGACTTTCAGGGGATTTCAGGGATGAAGGGAACTGCCCAGCAGAAATTTCAATTTCCTGGGCAGTTCTTTCAGTGCATGCGAGGGTCCTGGCATCATGACTGCCAGCAGAACAGTCTGATCCAAAAGTCTGATAAATGTATTTGCACAACTCCCTTCAAATTTTGGCATTCCAAGTTGCAATTGCATTTAAATTACTATGCATACATTTTTTGATTCTTTGCAAAGTAAAGCACTTAGTTACACAACATTAGAAACTTATGCCAAAATATTCTGATTAGCAGATAGTTTTGGAGCAATGCAATTTCCCTGCCTTTGGAACTCTCCAATTTTTTTTAAAGCCAGATCTTTCTACGTATTCCACTTCGATGAGGTTAGTAGTTAGCCTGGAAAAGGCAAGTGATCAAAAACCTAGTCTAACTTTCGTAAAGCTAATCAATAGACTCTCCAAGTCACTAAACATGCCTGACTGTGCCTCCTGATTTAACACAGTGCCCTCTTGGACCTCTGACAACCACAACTATCTGACAGTCCCATTGCTGCTGGCCTAAGCCCCGATTCTTGCTTGCCTGCTGGCTATGCCACTCCCCTTGGCCACTGTCAGCTCCGACTCCAGTGCCAGCCCAATATCCTTACCCCCCCCCCCCACAGACCTGACATCCTTCTGCCTGCTATTCTTCATCACTTTGCTGGTAGTCTACCTACCTGCCAACCAAATCCCTTAAACAAGTGCCACCTGAACACTCGTGTCTAATGAATTCACTGTTTCATAGTTGTTGTCACAGAGATTGGCTGTGCTATTGGACAGTTAAGTCTCAGAAGACTGACACTGACTGCTGCTAAAGGGGCCATGGTTTGCTTTCTCCCAACAATCAAGCAAGACTGGAAAATTGTGTTCGTTCTATGAATGTTGTGCATTTCTGGAGCGGTAGGATCAGAATTCAGAGCTAGTAATCACAGGATTGGGAAAAAAATAGGAGCAGAGTGGCAATGTGACTATGAATGCCATTCTTCGGGATATCCGGGCCATAATTTTAGCTGTTTTCACTTATGTTGTGACGTGAAGGGTTTCTGCAGTATCACCTGATGTGATTGTTGTAGCTAACTCACTTTCTTTTGAGATTGCTTTTTTTGTTTATTTTCATCACACTCTTCCCATAGTGAATTGCTAATAGAATTTATCTTTTGAACATCTTGCCAAAGGTGGTATGAAAATGGCATATTTAACATCACAATTTAGCTAATTTGCCTTTATGCCTTCACCCACAGCGCAGAAATGCAGGTGGTTCTGGTATAATGTGTGTTTCGGCAGCATGATTCGTCTATAACATGGTTGAAAAATTAGTAATCAGTATTTTCGAGAATAGTTCTGTTCACAGCAGCTTGATTCCAGGGCGGATTGGTTCACGCACTTCATTCTATGCTCATGCTGATGTCTGGGCTGTTCTGCGCATGTGCCGATGTCTGTGCCATTTGGAGCCTGCACGATGTTGGCACCGGCCTTCGTGATGTCCTGCGCATGCGCTGATGTCCGCGCTGAAGTCTCCACACCCATACTGCGCATGTCAGCGCTGGTCTTCGTGACAATACTGCGCATGCGCTGATGTCAGCTGCTGCCGCAGCATCTTTCTGTGAGAAGTACTGTACTGAGAGGAGCTTTGTTATATTTTTAAAGTGTATTGTGTTAAGTTTACTTTTGTTTCATTAATAAATATCATTTCAACCTTTTATTTAGGCTGTGCTATGCTTTTGTGTTAGACTTTTAGCTGATATTTGAGTAATTGTGCGTGATATTTTTTTGCTAGTCTGCCCCAAGCTCACTTTTCTCAGCCTCCGTTCTTTTTATTAAGCGATGTTTCGCTGGAATGCAACTACGGCATTCTAGGAGAACTACCTGTGTATAAACTCAGCTTTTGTATTTCTGCTGCTCATAAGTGTGCGATTCACTTGGTGGTAATTATCGAATTTAAGTGCCAAATTCTTTGTGGAAACGGTGGAAGATCTCCCATAGTGATTTTAAAATTAATTTCAATAATTTTGTTCCTAAAGCAATCAATGTCAAGCAAGAGCATATGTTGAACTATGTATGAATGCAAAAAAAAAGCAACAGTATTTCTTTGAAATTTCTCCTTTTTTTTTGTGCAGTGCAACCCTTCTAGCCTTTCTAGTTGAGCTACTAAAGAGTTCAGTGGCCATGCAAGAGCAAATGTTGGGTGGAAAAGGTTTCTTGGTAATTGGCTACCTCTTAGAAAAGGTAAGTTTTCAAGAAACAAAAGAAATCTTCATTTAAAAGCAAAAGTATATCTGGTTGAACTTGATAAATTAAGCTAAATTGATGCTTTTTTTGTGATATTCAGACAAGAGGATACATAACAATATTTCAACTTTGACAGTTAATTATTTACAAAAGTAACTAATTTGAAAAAGTTGAGTTCTGATTTTTTGAAGTAATTTTGAATAATATTGAATGAAAACGTATATTATTTCAATAATAGTAGTGATATTCAATAGAATTTAAAACCTATTCCAAGTATTTTTGTAGGAGAGCTATGGCAATGCTCCTTTCTTTAAGGATTAAACAAAATCTTTTCAAAACATGGTAGACAAATTTTGTATTTTCACATGTTGATGTAATAGCTAAATATTTGCTGCTGAATAAGATTGTCTTAATGTGTAGATATTGTCAAGATAGTTATGTTGAATGGCATAGCAGTGGAAAATTTTCACATTGACCCAAATCATGATGTTTCAAAAGGTTACAATTTATGTTCAGGAGGTAATGATTATGATTTTAAAAGCAGATTCAATCATTTATTATATCTTCTGGTTTTTCTTCTTTCTGCATAAAGTCATCCAGAGTTCATATTACACGAGCTGTCCTGGAGCAGTTTTTGTCCTTTGCTAAATATCTGGATGGTTTGACCCACGGAGCACCTTTATTAAAACAGTTGTGTGATCACATCCTGTTTAATCCTGCAATCTGGATTCATACCCCTGCAAAGGTATGTTTTTTTATAAATATTTGGAAACTTTGTATTTGCAGAGAAATGCTTTCTTTTGTCTGTTTTTTAAAAACTTGTGATTAATAGTCGGTAAAACTTCCTTGAATCACTGCATGGAGAAATTGATTGCTTGTTGAGTTTTAGACTTGAGACCTCAGCTCTCTAGTTTGTCATGTGTGAGCCTTAACACAGAGTTGTCAGACTGTGTTAAGAGGTCCAAATATGAAATAATACATTTTGGGCAAGGAACCACTTAATCAGGATAATTTATTAAGCAACAGAAGTTACATTTAAAAAATCAAGGCAATCTGTTTATGGGAGAAAGTGAGGACTGCAGATACTGGAGATCAGAGCTGAAAATGTGTTGCTGGAAAAGCACAGCAGGTCAGGCAGCATCCAAGGAGCAGGAGAATCGACGTTTCGGGCATGAGCCCTTCTTCAGGAATCTGTTTATGGTTCAGATGGTCCTTTCTTCCCACTGTCTGTAGTAGTACAAGGCTTGCAACTCCTTTTTCTCTGGTTTGTCCCTACATTCCTTTATATTTATGCAACAAACCTCTTCAGCTTTTTTTTAAATTTAGGGGTGCTTCCTGTGTTCTGATGTACTTGTCCGCTCTGACTGAGGCATGCATATCACTGAATTGATCAAACTTGTTACTTTATGTGTCAGTGCTTTTATTAATTGTGGTCATGACCCTGAGCATGTAACAAAAAGCATATCCTTGTACACAGTCCATTGTTAACTCTTGCCTGCATTAGCAGTAAAGTGATAGAAGGTGTTATCAAGTGCTATCAAGCAGCTACTTGCTCACACATCTTGAGTTCTGCCAAGGCCACTTAGCTCCTTACCTCATTACTGCTTTGGTTGAAACATGAATAAAATACCTAAATTCCAAAGATGAGGGAAGTGTGACTGCCGTTTACATTAAGGCTGCATTTAATGGAGTGTGACATCAAGGAGCCCAAGTAAAACTGGACTTCACAGGAACCGGGGGGTGGGGGAGAGGGTGCTGCCCACTGGTTGGAGTCATAACAGGCTCAAAGGAAGATGGTTGTGATTGTTGGAGGTCAGAAATCTCAGTTCCATGACATCTCTGCAGAACCTCCTCCCCACTGGAATTGTGGGTCTACCTACTGAACATGGACTGCAGCAATTCAAGAAGGCAGCTCGCCACCATCCTCCCCAAGGATAACTAGTATGGCAATAAGTGCTGATCTTGCAGTGATGCCCACATCCTATAAATAAAAAAAAATTCTCATCCATAGTTTCATTCCTCTATCTTCATACCTTGTACTAACCTTAGAAACGATGACTCCAACTCCAGCTTTTTATCCATCCCCTCACGTCTTGTGTTTTAGTATCTATTCCTTCAACCATCTCAGCAATAAGCTCTGGCATTCCTCCTTCAATCACTCATCCCACCCTAGTGCTTCTCCTTTTTAATTGCTCCTTAAAATGTACCTCTGTTATAAAGCTTTTCAACAATTAAATGTAATTAAGTGTATCTGTCTTTACCGAGGTGCTAATTTTTAACTGCCTATGATCCAGTGAAGCACGTTGCAATCTTTCACTACTAAAGGAATTATGCAAATGCATATAAATATGCAAGGATATTTTCAAGCAGAAATAAAGAACAAAGATGCTGGAAATTGATGATAGGTCTTTATGAGAGAAACAGCTTCAGATTGATAAAAGTATTTATCAGAACTGACAAAAGTTAGCAATAGGATAGATTTAAGTGTTTGAAAGGAGGCAAAATGAGAGAGAGCAAAAAGAGAAGGCCTGTTAAAGATTGGAAATCAGGAGTTTTTTTTTAAAACTCTAGGGTTGGTAGTGAAAACCAAAGGTAAAAGTAATTGAATCAGTCAAGAAACAAAATCTATGGTCACCACATTTCAGGATATGGAAGTTTTAGTGAGGGTGCGAAAGAAGTTTACCAGGATGTTGCCTTGATTTGAATGTAGTAGCTGTAAGGAGAGGTTGGATAAACTTGGATGGTTTTCGCTAGTATTGTAAACTCAGAGGTGAACTGACAGAAGTATATAAAATCATGAGAGGTGTGGATAGGGTCCATAGTCAGTCTTTTTCCTAAGTTGGAAATGTCAAATATGAGGGGGCAAAGAGTTAATGTGGAAGTGAAGAAGTTTAAAAGGAGATATGCGATGAAACTTTTTACATAGATGGCACCTGGAATATGCTGCCAAGGGAGATGGTAGAAGCAGATACGATAGCAATGTTTTAAGAAGCATTTAGACACATACACAGGCAGGAAATAGAAGGATAGGGACCATGAGCAGGCAGAGTGGATTAGTTTAGAATGGTATCGTCGGCACAGACAGGGTGGACCGAATGGCCTGTTCCTGTGCTGTACTGTTCTACATTCTAGAGAAACTGCAGAAGACATGATCACTCGTAGCTGCTGCCCAAAAGTTACTAAAAAGGAAACCTGCGAGTAGAGCCAAAATTTGCAAATTGAATGAAACTGAATGAGGGCAAAACATAGATTTACATTGTTGAAATTAATGTTGAACCCAGAAAGCTGCAAAATACCTGATCGACACATGAGGTACTGATCCTTTAACTTGGGTTGAACCTCTTTGAAATACTACACAAGGCTGAGAACATAGGCATCAAAGTAGGAGTAAAAATGGAGAGTAAAGTTTTATCTGTCATTTTAATCCCATACCAACAGTTGTAAAATAACCTTTTATGTTTAATTTCCAGGTGCAGCTTTCACTTTATACTTACTTGTCTGCTGAATTCATTGGCACTGCTACTATATATAGTACAATACGTAGAGTAGGCACTGTGCTGCAACTAATGCATACTCTCAAATATTACTACTGGGTAATTAATCCATCTGATTGCAGTGGCATATCTTCCAAAGGACAAGGTAAGAATCATATGAAACTTTTTTATGAACATTACAGTCATTGCAGTAAACCGAAATGTTTCATTTGCTTCTCCAAAATTCTTATACTGTTGGTTCCAACTGAACATACTTGATCACACTCTCTTATTTGGATCAACAATTGGAATGTACTTAATGAAACAGCTATGAAGTGCAACTTAGATTTACTTTCAACATAATGAAAGATATTTTAACATCAATAAGAGAGTTTCCTGTAAACGCAAGTAAATGTTGATATGGAAAATTTACTTTTTTAAAAAAATCATCTGAAGTGTGTGAACATAGGAAGTGGAGTAGTCCATTTAGCCCTTGAACCTCTTTTGCAATGAAAGTTTATATTAACAAAATTGAGTTACTAATATTTTTATGAAATGAATCTGACTTGCATCAATTTAGTCGGAATACTTGTAGTGAAAATGCCAAAGAAACCTAATATTAAAATATTTCTATTGTCACTGTTTTTCTGTTAATTAAGTTCTCAGCAAAGTCTTTATTACTCGAGGTCCAATGATTCTAATACTTTTGGGCAGTCTGTGACTTTGCGCCATTTGTAAACTTGTGTTCATCCAGACCTCTGTTGCTTTAAGCTGAACATGCTCCATGCCCATCACATTGTTTCTGGTGTATGTTTGGTTCCCTTTCTGGCAATGCTTTGATTTTTGAATTTTTATTCTTGTTTTCAAATCTTCCATGGCTTGTACTCACTGCTTTTATAACATCCTAAAACTGTTTAAGATCTCTGCAATCCTTCAGTTCTGGCCTCTTGCATATTCTGACTTTTCATGTTCCACAATTGGTGGCTGACCTGCAGAGCTTAATGTTTGAAATGTCTTCCCTAATCCTCCATGCCTGTTTGCATTTTCTCCTTCCTTTAAGATGCTTCTTTGACCAAGTGCTTGGTCACCTGTTCGAACATCTCCTTGTGTGGCTTGATGTCAAGTTTTGTTTGATAATGCTCATGAAGCACTATATATATTCTTCAATGGAATCTGGTCTTCACGGCACAGGTGTTGCCCATCCCTAATTACCACAACTGAAAAGTTTGCTAGGCCTTTCCAGAGGACATTTGAGTCAACCACATTGCTGTGAGTCTAGAGTCACATGTAAGTTAGTTCAGGTAAGGATGGCAGATGGCCTCCTGAAAAAAGCATGGGTGAACCAGGTGGGTTTTTATAACATTATTGATAGTTTCATGATCACCATTTTGAGTTTAGTTCTTAATTGTAGATTCATTAATTCATGGATTTGAATCAGTGTCCCTAGAATATAAGACTGGGTCTTTGGATTATCAGTCCAAGTTACCTTACCATTTTGGCACCCTGTCCCCAAAACATTTACAACATTAAAGGCATAATGCAAATTACAAGTTGCTGTTAGGATGACATAAGCATGAGCAGGTTTAAAATGTTGTTTTGTAACTGTGAGCTTCTGTTTGTTTCTATATACAAGTGATTGTTGCAGTCTCTTAGAAGATTTTTAATTAGCATGATAGGTGCTGACTGAGAGCAAGAAATGCACTCAAAACGTGAATCACCTGGAAAGAAAGAAGCTTGAAAAATCTATTCTAATATAGTTAATAAGAAACTAACACATCATGTGATATAATTTTGGTGTGAAATCATCCATATTGGCTTTTGATTAGTGGGTTTAGGCCATTTATAGTTTTGAACTAGTGACAACAAAATAGCTAAGTGATGTGAAGTGAATTTGAAAATATTTCCCTTTGGTTTAAATTCTCCAAGAGCTTACAAAATATTATTTCTAGCAATTGTCCATGAGAAATGAATAAATGGAGCAATGTCAGAAGCAGAATGTCAAAAGGCAAGAAATTGTTGAGCAGTTATCCATCTCAACTGACCCCTCTCCATTTTGCATACTGTTAATGTCCCCAGTAGATATTGGGGTAAGCAGTGGAAACGTGAATGAGACAGATAGGAGCTTTATTAACACATGGAACTGGAGGTGGGAACATTCAGCATGCAGTTTCCCATCATTTAGCATGCAGAACATTCAATTTAAATCACATTCAGGAAACTGGTTTTGCTAGGAACTGAAAGGATCAGCCCATAGCTCATTTTAAAGAGCAATATAATAAAGCGTAAGCTTATGATGTGTTAACTGTGGCTAAGTTGGTGGTAGTCTTAACTCTGGGTTCTGACACAAAGGTTAAGTCCCACTCCAGAGACTTTGATGCAGAAATCTTGGCTGACACTTCGTGATTATTAAGGAATACTGCACGTTCAGATGTTCCATGTTTTTGATGAGATGTTAAACTGGCCCCATTGCTGTCTCAGGTGGACTTAAAAGATCCCACAACATCATTTTGATGAACAGCAGAAAACGTATCCCTGAAGTTATAGCTAACATTTATTCCTCAATCAGCACCATTTAAAAACTTGATTTTCTAGTCAATTTGATTTTGTTCATTCTGCTCTGGGCATGAAATGTAGTACCTGTAATTGAATGAAAAAGTGTTTGCCAGAATTATGTCATTCTTGACAGATATTGATTTCAAACTACAAGCTGAAGAGCAACATTTCCAAAGTCATTGAACATAACTTGATCATGTGTGTTCTCCATGACTGAGTCTATGTGCTGAAATAAGCTTGCAATGGCTTATTTTGATATCAATGATTGATTAGAATTGTCTTGTGCTCAAGTGTTACTGATTCGTGATTTACTTATTATGCGCAATTCCTTTGACTTTTGTCTCCCAATAAAGCTGTCTCAAAGCCTTCCTCAGCTGGTAGGGTGGAGATAGTCTGATCAGCTGACATCCATGACACATTTTTTCTACTGTTCCGCAATCAATGGGTGATTTTCTTCCATCATGTTAAGACGAAAGATCATCTTATTACAAGCTGTTAACCTTATTTATCCAGTGATTTGGTTCAACTCATTTTCAAGTGTTGGCAGGTAGGGTTGAGTGATTGGTAGGGTTGGATCTAAAACTTCTGAAAGATTTTTGTTGAGGCAAGCCTACATGTGCTAATGCACTGCCTGTGATTCGTGTGTAGTTGTCACATGGTGAGACTTTACTCTTCCGATGTTGACACGGAGTAAAGCTAAAGAATTTTTTTTCCCAATTTTCTCCCCTTCTCTCCTCTCCTGAAGGTGGTGACTCATGCTGGGGTATGGTTCCACAGGCACCAGCAGCCCTCCGGTACCTCACCCAAGGGTCTATTCTTCATGTGTGAGCCTATACGGTGAGTATCGGTGGGCTATTCGACTGTAGGGCATCGATGCCAAGGACGTCCTTTCTGCACCTGATGACCGTGCATGCATTTTTAGCAAGGTGGCTTCATGGTGACCTGGAAGTAAAACTCTGCCCAGTTTTCTATCTGCCTCTTCTGTACTTTGGAGCATTGAACGATGAGGTACCATCTTGAAGTTTATGTAGAGCTTAACAGGGGTTGTGATGGAAAGCTTGAAATTCAAATAGAAGTTAAAAATTGAAGTTACAAATGTAAGTCAAGAGAGTGCTGAGAATAGAGCTGTTTTTAGATCAGTCTTCAAACCTGGGACTTGCATATATTGTAACTAATGCAAAAATGTGTTTCAGAATGGTTTAGTCGAAGGTGTGGTGTTAGTAGTTACCAGGTTTATCTTTGCTTTGGGTTCCAATACACAATTGCTTATTTATAGAGCATTGAAAAATAAAAGCGATGAACTTATCATATTCTTCAAATTAGTATCATATTATCCAAATTAACTTGTTCATACGTTCTGCTGCACTCTTAATTCTATTGTATTAAATTGGTTATATTTTGGTTTAAAAACAATGAAGATGAAAAGGCTGTTTGTAAGTTTGGGCAGACTAGAAATATAGTTTGTAACTGTAAAGGAATAGGAAATACTGAAAATATGACAAATCATATTCTTAGATATTTTGACTTTCCTAAAATAACCTTATAAGGAACTTGAAATATGCATTCACCAGTAAGATGCTTTCTCTTTCTCCTGTGGTGCCAATTGAGCTGAACCGTGGAATTTTCACTGATTGTTGTTCTGAAAAGGATTGATAAAATGATATAGTTGACAAAAGCCTTCATAATTACTGCATATAAAAATCACAAAGGTTCATTGTATGAACCTGTGTGGGTAAAATCTGAATTGAAGGTTGAAGTCTTTCGATATGAAATGCCCACAGTACTAGCAAAATAATTATTGGAGACGATAATCTCAGACTGTGGTAAGACAAAGATTTATGACCAGAATTGGAAGGCGAACTGATTCGTGCCAGTAATCAGTATGTTCCATGTTCAGTGAGGAAGACTGCAGTCATAAACTTGGTCTTATAAAATTAAGCAAGAAAAGCAAATGAACTGTAGTTAGGCTAATATTTGTAAAATAATGCAGTATCCTGGCCAGAAGAGTTATAGCTGAAAGACGTTGATTTTGAAATTAACCAGTTTTGATGGAATGAAAGGTGACATTGCCCAGTATTAATTGGAAAGAATTAATTACAGATGTATATGTGGGATAAAGGAAGGCACAGACTTTTTAAATAGATAAATGTTGAAAGTAGAGAAGTTTTTTTAAGTATTGCAAATGATGAATGCTGTGGCGACAATGCAGAAAAAATGAGTAGTAGAAGGAATCAAAGGAGGAAACCTACTTTTCCTCTACTTGAAGGGACAACCTTTCCTTGTTAGCAACAGCAGCTTGTATTTTTATAGTTCCTTTGATGAAATAAAAGATCCCACAGCCTTGACAATAGTATTCTGAAATAAAATTTGGAGACCAAATCATATAAGGAAATGTTAGGGCAAATGGCCAACAACTTGGCCAAAGAGCAAATCTTTTAGGGCGAAAGTGAGGTAGAGAGGTAGAATAGTTTAGGACAGTAATTGCAGAGTTCAGAGCTGAGGTAGCAGAAGCCACAGCTAGCAATGATCAGAGATTAGAATCAGGAATACTTAAGTGCAGAATTGGGCGAATGTGGATAGCTTCGTGCACACGCACACAATTGTTAAAGATTCAAGGAGCCATTTAGAATTGAGTTGTTTGGCCATCTTATGAAACATCTCTGTGGCATCTGGAACTTGAAACTGGACCTTCTGGACCAGGGATGGGGTGCTACCATCGAACTACAAAAACCTAAAACTAGTCAAAGCTGTTGAAAGAATTGCAGGTAATCAGATTGCTTAGGCTAAATATGAATTGCAGCACTGTACATTGGGCAGTCTGCTAAATCAGGGCACTATTTAGTAAAACTGCCTGTTGTAATTGGGTATGGGCTGAAAGACGCCATCTAGTAACACCATTTCTCTTTGACATTGGTATAGAAGTTGTGATAAAAGAAGCACAGAATGTTGCCAAATTAGGAGGCCAATTGGTGAAAGGGGTGATCTTTAATGATGTCCCGGAGCTATTGGCTACCACAGCATAGTCTACAGATCCTATTGGATAGAATGATAATTAATGTAAAAAGGATGAGCCATGATGACTGAAAGAAATGAAGAAAGTAAGTCGATGACAAACAAAGTGGTTAGCAGCTGGAACAAGTAAATGCTGAGAAGCATCTTAGAAATTGGTCACTATCATAAATCGGAGTTAGAATAATTACAAAGAATGTACTCTTTAAAGATAAAGAGAACTAATCAACGTTAGAATAGAAGTTCGTCAAATCAGTCTTGATTCTTTTCAGTGTTTTGTGCGGGTGGCACTGTAAGCAGGGCAGATCAAAACATTATGAAAAGATATTAAGAGATTACGTGAATAGGCAAAACTTTAGCGAAAAGGCAAATGAAGTTATCCAATTTTGATGTAAAAGGGGAGGACAGAGTACTTATTAAATGGTGAGATGTTGCAAGCAATGAGATCCAGAGATTTGGGTTTTATATACACTGATCATTTAGTTATAATGCATGTTTGATTTTTTTCGGAGACATTTCATTAAGAATGTGGCCTTTGTCTGGATATCTGTAGTACATGAAAGTAGACATTATGCTGTAGATTTACAAGACTCTGGTTAGACCAGAGTCTGGAATACGCAGAAAAATTCTGGATGCCACATCTTTCATCGGATATAATGGCTTGGAAGGAAGTGCTGTCCACTTGGACTTCATTATAGCATGAGGAAAGATGAAACCATCTTGATTGTGTTCAATCATTTGATCGAACAGAAGTTGAAAATTGCTGAAAAGAGATATTTTGTTGAAGCTTTTCATTTTGTTACATTAAGACAAAGGCAAGAATGCAAAATTTGTGCTGTAGCTCATTTATGCTTATTAGAAGTGGAAAACATTCATATGTAAGGATTTATTCTTTGTAAAGAAAAGAAATATGTTCAAACCCTGCATTTTTTTTTCTCTCATTTGCCTGAGAGCTTTTGAAGCCTGTAGTTCCTTATTGTTTTCTTTGTCAATGACTGGGCAAGTTACAAATTGACTTGCCAATCAATCAGCACCCTTTCCTTTTGTGGTATAAATTATTGTGATTTATTGCAAATTCTTGCTTTCGTCCTCATTAAGGGCAAGAGTTAACACTTCTCCGTAATTAGATATTTAATTGTTTCTCTGTAATTTCCTTGACATCAATTTCTCTACATTATTCTCAACTAGTTGAGAAATGTGAGGTAATGCATTTTGGGAGAAGCTTTGATGGCATGTTTTGCTTGTTAGCAATATTTGGATTATTCCATATTTAAGAATTCATCTTAAAATGACCAGATTCACCAGACAAATGCATCAACTTTATAACATTCAAATTATGTCAGTGGTGACATGATGATATATTATTTTTGCTGTAGTAATTAAAGACTATATTTGGAAATCAACTTTTGAAAATTATCAGTGAAAAATATTTCTTTTTTTTTGGAAGATCTGCTCTAAGTACTGAGTACTGGCAGTTTTCTAGGTGCAATGTTGAGACCTTAGTAAAAATGTATCTAGGAGCTCAAAGGCTAGATTGCATTCTTTTTTGGAATGTAGGTTTCTGATGTGAAGAAAAATGTTTGTGTAAAGCTGTATTACTTGCTGGTTTTCTTCATACCTAAATGCACCTTGATTTTAAATCCAAAACTGCAGTGGTAATTTTGGATCTACTGTTGCATGACAAGTCTGTGGTAGTAATCACAGTGGATCAATTGCAGGAAGTACTGCCATTGAATATGAATACTTTAAAACGGGTTTCCTCATTTACAAAAATAAATTCAGTACTTTTTGTGATTGGTTATTGTGATTACATATATAATAAATTTACATGCACAGAGTTTTTGGAAGCAACTCAAAGCTGATGACGATGATCTCCATCAGTTTTGATTGTTAAATTTGGATAAGAATCTGAAAATAAAGAAGCTGGGCTTACTGAAAGGGACTATAATGTTGTCATAAACTCAACTGGGTCACTAATGACCTATAGTTAAGAAAATCTCCTGTCCTTGGTTTGTTGATGACTCAAATCCCTGGCACACCAGATTGAGTGGCTTGGAATATGTTGGTGTTGGTGTTGATGTTGCCAGGTGTTGTATTGGGAAAAAGTGGTCCAAATATTTCATATTTTTCATTTCAGTCTAATGTTCAGTCCTATTCCAGCCAGATAGTCATGTGGATGAAACAATGTAGGACAATGCAGATTGAAGAATCAATCATAAATGATGGAGAATGTGCACTGGAATGTAGGGTTAGTGAGGGTTTTGTTTTTCTTTCATCGGAATAGGTGGACACCTACACCCTAATTGCCATTGAAGGGGGAGTAATATACTTCCAAGTCAGGATGGTGTGTGGCTGAGAGGGGAACTTGTAGGTTGTGGTGATCACTTGCATCTACTATTGTTGCCTTTCTGGCTATATTTGTAGGTTTGGAAGTTGTTGTCGAGGAACTTTTGTGGTTTGATGCAGCGTGCTGTGCAGGGTAAGTACTTCCGTCACTGAACATCAGTAGTAAATGGCGGGAATTGTGAAGTGGTAGATGGAGTTTCACTCAGTTGGGCTACTTTGACCTGCATTGTGTCCAGCTTCTTTAATGCTTTGAAGCTGCATGTATCTAGGCAAGTGGAGATAGTCTTGACTTGGGCTATTTTAATGGTGAAAGGTTTTGGGGAGTTAGGTGAGTTAGTTTCTGCAGAATTCCTAATTTCTGACCTGGTCATGGAATCACAATATTCATATGGTTGATGGCAGTTTCTAGTCAATGATAGGATGTGGATATTTGGAGAATTAGATGATGGTGAGGCCATTGAATGTTGGGAAATGGTAAGAATCTTTCATGTTGCAGATGACCTGCCCTGTGTGCAAATGTTACTTGAACATCTCACTTCTGACCTATGACAGATGGGATGACATTAATGAAGCTGCTGAATTTGATTGCAGAGTTAAAATAGTTTGATAATGTTGTGATACTTGCAGTTGGTTACCGACATCAGAAATTTCCCTTCATGTTTGATGCCTGTTGTGATGAGCATTATGCAAATATGCATTGTGCATCTCATGACTCCCAAGGTGAGATAACCAAGTAGAGTGCATTTGTCTCTTTTAAGATGTACATCGTCGAGATCCATCGTGTGGTTGCACATATCAAAACTTAGAACCGTTTCTTATATTGGCAGAGACTTGAGGTACTGCATGACATATCCATTGCTTCCTTCCTCTGTTATTGTTCTTCAAATGATTTAATTGATGTGGGTTTTTTTTCCTTCAATTTGATTTAGGAATTGCAATACCTTTAAGCAAAATCTGAGGAAGAAAAATATGTTGCAAGATCAGATTTATTATTTTTAAAACATTTGTTTGACCAGCAAATACAGTGTACTTAAAGATTTTTAGTGTTTTTTTTACCCCTTGGGGCAAATGTACTACAGGTTGTGGTATAGCTTGTAAAATAAACAAAGTAAAATTGTAAAACTTCCATGCTTTATGTAATACTTCATGAGTTGCTCATGATGTGCACTTAACTTAAAACTAGGCTACACCTGATTTCTAATAATTGCTGTCAGTTAATTCTAGCGAACTATTCCACAAGTGTGTTAATTTTATTTAACATTCAAAATACTTATATACCATCTAATCATTTTCATCATGTTTGACATTTCCACTCCCCAAATTTTTTTGAAATCAGTGCTGGTCTCAACAAGGCATTTTAAAAGTATAGTTCTTTTCAAGTAGGTCTCTATTAACAAAATCTGAAGTAGGAGGTCAGGATTGGATTTCTTTTCTGTTGAAAGTAGAAAGCTTGAGGAATGACCAAATAGTGGTCTTTAAAATTATGGGATGTTTTATTAAGAATAGGCAGTACATGTATTTCCACTTCGGCAGAGGAATCAAATTAGAAACCCTCAAAAGGTGATCACCGCAAAATCAAATCGGAAATTCAGAAGCAATTTTTTTTATCAAAACCGTGTAGAACACTTACAACAGGAAGTATTTGTGACAAATTGGAAAGGTGTGGTTTAATTGGAGTCAAAATACAAATTTGAGAGAGAAGTGAATAAGGGACTATGCTGATGGAATTAAATGATTGAAGATGGGAGGAGGCTAGAGTAGAGCCTAAAAACTGGCAAAGACTAGTAGGAGCAAATGTCCATTTTTGTTTGTTCACATATTTTAGATATTGCTGGCTAGATCGGCATTTGTTGCCTACCCCAAAATGTCTTTCAGAAGGTAGTATTGATCTGCTTTCTGAACCACTGCAGTCTATCTGGTGTTGATGCATCCACAGTGCTGTTAGAACAGAGCCCTGAGATTTTGGCCCAGTGGCAGTGATGAATGGCAATATTGCACCATGCCAGAGTAGTATGTGGCTTGCGGGGGGCGTTGTAGCATGATGTTCAGATGCAACTACTACTCTTGTCCTTTGAGGTGATAGAGGTCTTTTGCAAGATGTTGTCAAAGGAACCTGCATGAGCTACTGCCATTGTATGTCAAAGATGATATGGGGTGCCAGTTTTGAATTGGAGTGGATAAGGTCAGAAGTCACATGACACCAGATTACAGTCCAACAGGGTTATTTGAAATCATAAGCTCAAGATGGAGAAAGTGGATATTGAAGATGGTAAATCAAGTGCATTGCTTTGCTCTAGATTGAATTAAACTTTGTGGTATTGGAGCTCCCCTTATTCAAGCAAGTGATGTATATTCTTTGTAAAAATTCTTTAAAGTTGAAACTAGGCAGGATTGAAATGAATACTAATTTTATGCTCAGTGAGCCATATGAAATAATGCAGAATGCTCTGCAGTATTAGAAGGTAGAACTCTGGTGTATTTAAAATATATTCCATTGAGCTGTCTTTTTTTGACTAATGTCTTTTTAGTAATTGGACCTTTAATTTACTATGGAAGTACGGAATTTGGTTTGGTCTGAAAATCATGATATGGTCAAGATGTTATTGAAGCTTTTGCTAAAATGCATGGAATTAGGAGTTGGGATAGACTCTTAACACCTTTAGGTCTACTCTGCTTGTCAATAAGATCAAGGCTGATTGTGGCCTTGGTACCACTTCTCTGCTTACACACACACACACACACCCTTGAATTCCCTTCTTTGTTAAGAATTTATCTATCTGTGCCTTAAAAATATTCTATGACGTGGCCTCCACACTGGGCAAGAGTATTCCATAGACTGAGTGAAAGAAAATGCTCCTCATATCCATCTTAAAAGAGACCCACTTATTTTTTTAAACAATATTCCATAGTTCTAATCTGTCACTTGGCATAATATCTATCAGCATCAGCCCTGTCAAATCTGTTAAACACTAGAGGTCAAATGTTGATTAGACAGAGTCCTGGCCTGTGCTTTTCTGGTCTGTTTTACTCCAACACACTCACCACCTCTTGCCATTCCAGCATTACTTGTTCCCTGTGTATACACCCAGCCAATATCTCACCCAGTTACCTTCAATGAACATATAATCATCACCTATTCCTTAGTTCCATTTAACATTAGACATCCCTATGAGATCCCACTGGATAATAATGGATTCCCCCTTTTTTTCCTTTTTAAAATACATTATAGACAATAATAAATAAAGAAAAGTTGCACAAAATGATAATGTATCGTATTCCTTTTTTGTGTAAAATGACTTTCCAGATATCCTTTTTCTAGTATTTCTCATAGTTATATAGAGTTTGCTTTGTTTTTTTTGTTATAACCAGCTAGCTGTCTATTCTTTTTCACCAGTTTCAATTTGGATATTTTTCCATTCCCCAACATTTTTCAATCATGCATTTAGCTACTTACATGTTATCCCAATGTGACTTCTTTTCAATGTAGCCCCCAATGGATATTGCTGCTAAATCCCTTTAGAGCTCGTTTTGAAATTTATGCTGAGTGAGACATCATTCCATAGCCCCATCAAGGGGAGTCAAGCACTAGAGGGCATGGGTTTAGGGTGAGAGGGGAAAGATTTAAAAGGGGCAACTTTTTCACGCTGAGGGTGGTGTGTGTATGGAATGAGCTGCCAGAGGAAGTGGTGGAGGCAATGGTACAATTACAACATTTTAAAAGGCATCTGGATGGATACATGAATAAGGGCTAAGAGGGATATGGGCCAAGTGCTGGCAAATGGGACTAGATTAGGTTTGGATATCTGGTTGGCATGGATGAGTTGGATCGAAGGGTCTGTTTTTGTGTTGTACATCTCTATGACTCTGTCAGCTTTTATGTTTGGTAAATTTTGCTACTGTTCTTAGCTCGCCAGCTAAAAAGCAACATTTACTTGCCTCTCACTAAAGAAAAATTATGAGCCCAGCTGCATTTGAACCCCTCACATACGAAGCATCAGGAAAACGATAAGTTAAATGTTTGTAGTATCTCCCAATTATGGAAATTTCAAAACAGCATTGCTTCATTTTAAATTTTTTTCAATGTTTTGTTTGTTCAAATTATATCTTCTACTTTGGGATTTTCCATAGTTGTACTCAATTGTAAGTCCTTAAAAATGGCACCTGGCCTCTTTAAGTAGGCACTCTAATTCAACAGTTTGGATAGACTTTGCAGTTCTCCATTTCAGTTTTAAAAAGCACTGTGTCTTTTCATGAAACCCTAGGTCATCGGGGTTAGGTCATTTTTGGAATACTGCGTGCAGTTCTGGTCTCCCTGCAATAGGAAGAATGTTATGAAACTTGAAAAGGTCAGAAAAGATTTACAAGAATGTTGCCAGGGTTGGAGAGTTTGAGCATTATAGAGAGGCTGAATAGTCTGGGGCTATTTTCCCTGGAGTGTTGGAGAGTGAGAGGTAACCTTTATGAAGGTTTATATAATCATGAGAGGCATGGATGTGGTGAATAATTATGGTCTTTTCCCTAGGGTGGGGGAGTCCAGATCTAGAGGGCATAGGTTTAAGGTGAGAGGGGAAAAGATTTAGGAGACCTCAGGGGCAACTTTTTGATGCAGAGCAAGTGGTGGAGGCTGGTGTAATTACAAGACGTCTGGATAGGTATATGAATCGGAAGGGTTTCGAGGGATTTGGGCTAAGTGATGGCAAATAGGACTAGATTTGGATGTAGGCTTGCTCGCTGACCTGTAAAGTTCATTTCCAAATGTTTCGTTACCCTACTAGGTAACATTTTCAGTGGGCTTCAGGCGAAGCAATGTTGAAAATTCCTGCTTTCTACTTATATGTTTGGGTTTCTTTGTGTTGGTGATGTTACTTTCTGTGATTCAGTCACTTCCAGTTCCTTTTTCTCAGGGGGTGGTAGATGGGGTCTAACCCAATGTGTTTGTTGATACAGTTCTGGTTGGAATGCCATGCTTCTAGGAATTCTCATGCATATCTTTTTTTGGCTTGTCCTATGATGGATGTGTTGTTCCAGTCGAAGTGTGTCCTTAGCTGTATGTAAGGATACGAGTGATACGAAGGATACATATAATTTTGTAACGAGTTGATGTTTATGTATCCTGGTGCCTAATTTTCTGCCTGTTTGTCCAATGTAGTGTTTGGACTAGTCTTTTGAAGTATGGCATTCCAACTGGAATTCTATCAACAAACACATTGAGTTTAGACCCCATTTACCACCCCCTGAGAAAAGGAACAGGAAGTGACTTCATCAGAGGAAATGACATCACTAACCCAAACATATAAATAGAAAGCAGGAATTTTCAGCATTGCTTCACCTGAGGCCCACTGAAGATGTTACCTAGTCGGGTACCAAAACATCTGGACGTGAACCTTCCAGTTCAGTGAGCCAACCTACATCCAATACCTCAACCTGAGCTGAAAATCTTCTCAAAACTCACTAGGACTGTATTTATTTAGGATATCTGGTCGGCATCGATGAGTTGGACCAAAGGGTATGTTACTGTGTTGTATATCTATATCGCTGTTTTGAAGAAATCCTTTTCATTATTATATGTTCTCGTATAAAGTGATATTTCATATATTTCTGTCTGGTTTCCAATGCAACGTAGCTCATACTCCATAAATCAGTCTTCTCATTTTGAATGCTGTTTTAAAATTTATTTAGAATAACGATTTCAAATTCACTGTTCTATTCCACAATCATCTATGCGCATCATAAAATGCTTGAAATCTGTCCTCCATGCAAGTAAAACATGGCAGGATTTGCTTCAACTGAAGACAGCCCAACAAACACCAAACTAGAGAGGCCTTATTTTTACTGTATGTGTATTTATCTAACTTTCTCACTTGGTTTCGCATGTCTTCTGAAGGGCAAAGAAATGCTTCTCTTTTGAACTGGTATCCCTCTAGAAATGGTACTTTAATGGCAATTATCTACATTGCCATTATATTTGTTGCTAACAGTAACAAGCAAATACACCAAATTGCTTTTCCTTTCCCCCATAGGTGAATGTAAACATGTCCTGGTCTCATGTTTTTTTTAACCTGATGCCACCAGCCTGGATTTATCCTTGTAAACCAATCAGGAGGCATCTTCTCCATGCATCACCACTTCCTTGTTAGGGCTGGTTGTCCCCCATTTGACGCCTCTTTGAACAAATTCTGTCTCTAGCTTTCTAATTTAAGTCTTCCCTATCACGTAGGCTTGAGCTCCTGCTGTCATTCTTGGTATGTCCTATATTCCTTGTTACTCATTCTGTCTCTTTCAAGATTGTTACTGTACAGAACTTGCATTAGTTTCCTGCTATCCATTTTTGTACTTCATGCTTCCAATCCATGGGACTGACCTTTTTGTCCCCTCATTCTGTACATTTAACCAATGACCTTCCCTGCTCTTCTTACAGTCACATTTTTTTTTCATTGACTACTGCTCCCTTCTGGTAACTATTTGATTTTAGTTTCCATCTTTTGTATTTGTCTTTTGGGATGGATGGCCTTACTTTGACCTAGAAGTGAGCTGTTCTTTATCTAGCAAACTTTCAATTGTGGCAGAGAGACAACAGGAGGCGATGGACCAGTGGTATTATCACTAGTCTATTAATCCAGAAACTGGCTAATGTTCTGGGGACCCAGCTTTGAATCCCAGCGCAACAAATGGTATAGTTTGAATTCGATAAAAAAAATCTGAAATTAAGAATCTATTGTTGACTGTGAAACCATTACTGAGTTTTGGAAAAACCCATCTGGCTCACTCATGTCCTACAGGGAAGGAAATCTGCCATCCTCACCTTGTATAGATTACATGTGACTCCAGACCCACAATACTGTGGTTGACTGACAATTACTAACTGATATGATGTAGCAAGCCACTTAGTTGTATCAATCACTATGAAGTCTGAACAAAGAAATGAAACCGGACAGACCACCCAGCATTGAGCAAAACACTGGAAAAGGCAGCAGTAGAAACAGGCCTGTTTACCCTGTAACACCCTCCTTAACATCTGAGTTGGTGCCAAAATTGGGAAAGCTGTCTCACAGGCTAGTCAAGCAATAGCCTGATATAGTCATATTCATGGAGTTGTACCTTACAGACAATGTCCCTGGATATGTCTTTCCACAGGCAGGACAGACTTAACAGAGGTGACAGCACAGTGTTACACAATTGGGAGGGAGTTCCCCTTGGAATCTGCAACATTGACTCCGGACTTCGAAGTCTCATTATTTCAGTTTATGGGCAAGGAAACCTCCTCCTTCCAATGTACTGTCCTCCCTTGGTTGAATCAGTACTCCTTCGTGTTGAAGAACACTTGGAGGAAGTACTAAAGGTGGCATTGACACAAATGTAGTGTGAATGGGGAATTTCAATGTGTACCATGGAGATTGGCTTGGTAGCAGCACTGAAGATTGAGCTGATCAGGTCCTCAAGGGCATAGCTGCGAGATTGGGTCTGCAGCAGTTGGTGAGGGAACCAAAAACAGGGGAAAAATGTTTGACCATATCCTTTTACTAATCAGATACATCTGACCTTGATGGTATTGGAAAGAATGACCACACATAGTCTTTGTGGAGACTAAATTCCACCTTCACACTGAGCATATTTGTTGTCATATTAGACAGAGTTTGAACACCTCTAGGAACTCCAGACTGGAGGCACTCTGGGCCATCAACAGCAACAGAGCTATACTCGAGCATAATCTGCAACCTCATGGCCTGGCATAACTCCCAATCAGCCATTAGCACCAAGCCAAAGGATCAACCCTGGTTCAATGGAGAATGCAGGAGGACATGCCAAGAGTAGCACCAGGCATACCTAAAAATGAGGTGTCAACCTGGTGAAGCTACCAAACAGGGCTGCTTGCATGCCTGTAGCATGCATAAGTAGCAACTGATAGACAGAGCTAAGCGATCCCGTAACCAATGGATCATATTTAAGCTCTGCAGTCCTGCCATATCCAATTTTGAATGGTGGTAAACAAATAACTAATTGGAGGAGGAGACTCTACAAATAACTCCTCCAAAGCTCAACACGTGCAAAATAAGGCTGAACAATTTGCAACAATCTGCCAGAAGTACCAAGTGGATGATCCATCTGAGTTTTTTTTTCCAGTAATCCCCAGCATTACAGATATCAGTCTGTAAGTAGTTGGAGGCGCTGGAAGCTGCAAAAGCTATGGGCACTGACAATATTCTGGCAGCAGTACTGAAGACTTATGCTTCTGAACCTGTTGCTCCCCGGCCAAGATTTTCCAGTACATTGACAATACTGACATCTACCTGACAATGTGGCAGAACGCCCAGGTATAGCCTATACATGCAAAGCAGGACAAATGCAGCCTGGCCAATTACTGCCCCATTGGTCTACTCTCCATCGTCAGTACAGTGATGCAGTGATGGAAGGTATTATCAATAGCAGTACCAAGCAACATTTGCTCAACAATAACCTGCTCAGTGATACTGTGTTTGGGTTCTACCATGGCACTCAGCTCCTGACCTCATTACAGCCTGGTTCAAACATGGACAAAAGAGCTGAATTCCAGAAGTGAGGCAAGAGTGACAGCCCTTGACATCAAGGTGACATTTGACTGTGTGTCATCCAGGATCCCTAACAAAATTGAAATAATTGGATATCAGGAGAAAAACCCCCCACTGGTTTGAGTTATACCTGGCACATAGGAAGATGGGTGTGATTGTTAGAAGTCAGACATCTCAGCTCCAGGACAACTTTGCAGGAGTTCCTCAGGGTAGTATCCCAGCCCAACCATCTTCAGCTGCTTTATCAATGACCTTCCCTCCATCATAAGACAAAAGTGGGGATGTTTGCTGATGATTGTACAATGTTCAACATTCGTGACACCTCAGACATTGAAGCAGTCCATGTTCAACTGCAACAAGATCCGGACAATATCCAGGCTTGGGCTGACAAACGGCAAGTAATATTTGTACTACACAAGTGCCAGGCAGTGACTATCTCCAAGGAGGCAATCTAATCACTGCCACTTGATTTTCAATGGTGTTACCATCACTGAATCCCCCTCGATCAATGTCCTTGGGGTTACCAGAAGCCAGTAACTCAACTGGACTTGTCACTTAAACGCAAAGGCCGCAAGAGCAAGTTTAAGGCTTAGACTACTGTGTTGAATGATTTACCATCTGACATCCCATACCCCCTCCAGCAAGACAGGAGTCAGGAGTATGATGGAAAATTTCCCACTTGCCTGGATGAGGGTAGCTCCACCAAAACTGAAGAAACTTGACACTATTCAGAACAAAGCAACCAGCCTCATTGGCACCGCATTCACAAGCATCCAGTCCCTCCGTCACCAATATGCCATCGCAGCAGTGCATACTCTCTCTTAAAGTGCACTGCAGGAATTCACCAAAGATCCAGCAGTTCCCAAACCTACAACTATGACCATCTAGAAGGACAAGAGCAGCAGATTCGTGGGAATTCATGCAAGTTCCCCTCCAATCCATTCACTGTCCTGAGTCGGAAATATATTGCTGTCCCTTCGGTGATGACTGGTCAAAATCCCGGATTCCCTCCCTATGTCATGATTTGGAGACGCCGATGTTTGACTGGGGTGTAGAAAGTTTAAAAATCACACAACACCAGGTGATAGTCCAACATGTTTATTTGGAACCACTAGCTTTCAGAGTGCTGCTCCTTCATCAGGTGATTGTGGGGAATAAGATTGTAACTTATACAACCTTATGGTAGACGCTGCAAGTCATGTCAGAATGTCAACACCGATACCACCATTACGCTTGGGGACACCTCTCACCATATATGTGGCAGGTACTTGTGCAACTCTGCCAACGTTGTCTGTCTCATACACTGCAGGCAAGGATGCCTTGAGGCATGGTACATTGGTGAGACCAAACAGAGGCTATAGCAACGGATGAATGGACACAGCAGAACAATCAACAGATGAGTGTGTTCCCTCCCAGTTGGAGAGCACTTCAGCGGTCCGGGGCATCTGACCTCGGACATTCAGGTGACCATCCTCCAAGGTGAACTTCAGGACAGGCAACAAAGCAAAGTGGCCGAGCAGAGGCTGATAGCCAAGTTCAGTACCCATGGGGACAGCCTCAACTGGAACCTTTATGTTCATGTCACACTACAGGTGACCCCGTTGCATGAAACCCACACAGACACCCACCCCTTTACACTCGCACTCTCTCACACCCTCTGAGAGAATCATAAACCCCCCACCCCCCCAACACTCACATGCACACATGTTTGTGGCGTGTATTTGTACTTGCAGAATTACAATTTACTTTGCTCAAAAACTGCATGAATCCATGTAAGATTCTGTAAATATGTTTTTTAGATTAGAATCAGTCTTGCTATTTGGCACAGGAAGCTGACACCTTCAATACCTTATCTGGGCTGACATGACACCAATTGTTAAATTTCACTTGAGAATGTAACTTTTCAAAAAAAAAGTTTTGCAGTTTACATATCAAAGAATTGAAACCAACATGGTCATTTTAAAAGATGAGAGACTTGACAAAGAATCCAGGTCTTTTTCAATATATAATTTCAGTTACATCACACTGTAAACTTTTGCTATAAATGGTGTTTTACAATCTTATTCTGCACAATCACCTAATGGAGGAGCAGTGCTTCGAAAGCTAGTGCTCCCAAATAAACCTGTTGGACTATAACCTGGTGATGTGTGATTTTTAACTTTGCCCTTCCCTAAGGGCAATGTGGGTTAATCTGTAGCTTGTGGAGGGAAGCGATTCGAGAAGATAATTCTTCACTACCACTTTAAGGGTAGATAAGGGCTATAAATGCTGTCCAGGCTGTTTGCCATGAGTAAATTTTTAAAAAAACATCTGATCTCCTAATGCAATGTGATGGTGAGAAATGCCTGGATCCTTGTTACTTTCTGTAACAACTTTGGAGTGAGTCAGTTACAATCCTTATCAGTCAAGAGTGTGGTGCTGGAAAAGAATAGCAGGTCAGGCAGCATCTGAGCAGCAGGAGAGTCCACCTTTTGGGCAAAAGCCCTCCAACAGGAAGGTTAGGGCTTTCCTGATGAAGGGTTTTTGCCCAAAAAGTCGACTCTCCTGCTCCTCTGTGCCTGATCTGCTGTGCTTTTCCAAAACCACACTCTCGACTCTAATCTCCAGCATCTGCAGAACTCACTTTAACCCTGTAATCCTTATCAAGCAATCCTGAAGAGTGTACCCATACAGCCTAGTGTTCATGCTGTACAATTTTATTTTAACCAATAATCTTTCCTAGGTGCCTCCACGCTTTAAGACACTATTTTTAGAAATAAGTGATGTCTCCTTGATGGAAACCAATTTTCAATGGCCTTATGTTTTAAGGTTCACCAAATTCTTTCTTGAAATGCTGGATTTGATTAAAGCCTATCTGCCTGGTGCAATGCATTGAAATGTTTAAAAAAACGTGTTAATTGCCATTCCTTCAGAATCTGTCACTGATCACTTATTACTGATGGAATTTGAAGTTTATTACCTGAAATGAACTGACATAGTCTATAAGTACCACTCATTTGCACTGAAGGTCACCTTAGATTGCAACAGGATCTTGATGAGATGGGCCAGATGGAGTTTAATTTAGGTAAATGTGAGGTGCTGCGTTTTGGAAAACAAAATCTTACCAGGACTTAATGAGAAGGTCTTAGAAAGTGTTACTGAACAAAGAGACCTTGGAGTGCAGGTTTCTCGCTCTTTGAAAGTAGAATCACAGGTAGATAGGATAGTGAAGAAGGTGTTTGGAATGCTTTCCTTTGGACAGAGTATTGAGTGCAGGTGTTGGGAGGTCATGTTGCGGCTGTGCAGGACATTGATTAGGCCACTTTTAGAATATTGCATGCAATTCTGGTCTCCTTCCTATTGGAAGGATGTTGTGAAACGTGAAAGGGTTCAGGAAAGATTTACAAGGATGTTGCCAGGATTGAAGAAGTTGAGCTATAAGGAGAGGTTGAATAGGCTAGGGCTGTTTTTCCCTGGAGCATCAGAGGCTGAGATGTGACCTTATAAGAGGTTTATAAAATCATGAGGGGCAAGGGTAGGGTAAATAGACAAAGTCTTTTCCCTGGGGTGGGGGAGTCCAGAACTAGAGGGGATAGGTTGAGGGTGAAAGGGCAAAGATATAAAAGAGACCGAAAGGGCAACCTTTTCACGCAGAGGATGGTGCTTGTGTGGAATGAGCTGCCAGAGGAAGTGGTGGAAGCTGGTACAGTTGCAATATTTTAATAGTCAGCTGGATGGGTAAATGAATAGGAAGGGTTTGGAGGGATATGGGCCGGGTGTTGGAAGATGGGACTAGATTAGTTTGGGATATCTGGTTGGCAAAGACGAGTTGGACCAAGGGTCTGTTTCTGTGCTGAACTGATAATTCATTGTTTTATTGACCTTCCAACATTTCATGAAGCTTTTTATACTTGCACATACTTTGTGGCTAATAGTACTTTCTGCTTTTGCATTCATATTTGCGCAGACCTCTCGGTTGATCAATTGTAATTGCCCCAATTATTTGAGCAATATTTTACCAAGTGTAACCTCTATTCACTTTCCATCACCTTGCCATAATTGTTTTCTTCTCTTTATTATGTATTATTATCAACTGACTGAATTTGTTTGGCAAATCTACAAAATGCAAAATGGAAATGTTTGTTTCTTGACATAATTTTTAATCCATAGCTACTAACTTATGAAGGCCTATTTCAGTGATCTTCCATGCTTAAGATCTCACATCCATCATTCATCTTTTCTATAAATTTATTGTATTCCTTATTCATGCAAACTTGTATTTTTTTTAAAAATTGTTAAAGAACAGATGCCCATTTCATTTTAATGTAAATAATGTAAGTTTTTGTCCTTTGTCAATAACATCACTTGAATTTTTTTTTAGTCAAGGGGTTATAGTCTAATAAATGAATAAATTAGTATCCTGATTGTAAATTCCAAGTTCATGGATTTGCAAATGTAATAGTTTTGTTGTTTTCCATATCCACAATCAGTGTCTTTAATAACAGTATTTTACTGGGTTCTGCATTTTTGTCTATAAAATAGTTACGTCTATTTTCCAAGGAATGATTACGCACTAAAATCTTGGAAGAATAACCATTCCCAAATCTGAAACTGGTGAACTCAAATTCTTTAGCCTTGTTCTGATTCTTACTATTGAGATACTCCAGGTAAAATTTTACCCAGTTCATTCCAGGTACTCTAAACATGAATTTGTTCTCAAACATTATACAATTGAAAGATTCTGCTACCAACGCATTCTTCAATATAGTGCCCTCTCTTCGTTCCATGGGAGTTGGTTTACCTCGTTTAATTATACAACTGTTTTGTGATGCAATGCGCCATCAGTAGCGTAGATTCAATTCCTGCACCAGCTGAGATTTCCATAAAGAATTTTCCTTCATGAACTCGAGCTTGAGCTTTGGATTCAGAGTTGTGACGTTTTAAAGCAAATTGGAGGGTCACTTAGCCAAACTTCAGTGGAAGAACCTTCTTGCAATTTTGCATCTTGGGGAGTTTATGGAAACATTGAAGAGAAATTAAAATACATTTTGCAGTGTTTTATACGTTATAGTCTAATGTTAATTTGTTCAATCTTATTGTATATGCGGAAATTATATAGGCTGGGAGAAAAAAATTCTTGCAGCATAGTTCTATTGATTCATTGCCGAATGTTCAGTTTTCTTTGTGTTAACAGTCCCTCACACAATTTGTATGATATATTTATTAAATGTATCAGTTACCTTGACTGAAATGTAATTGTTTCTAACAGTGTGCATTCTAATTTGAGAATTTACTCAAAAAAAATTGAAGATGATTCAACAATGTAAATAATGTTACATTATGTAAAATGCAGAATTTCAAGGATTTTAGTACATGCATCAGTTTTATAACATTGGATTAAGGATAGTGTTGATTATAAAATTAATGTAACCTGGAATTTAGCGAAGTGTCAATTTCAGAGCAGTCTTATCCTTTTTGTAAGTGCTTTTTTTTTGGAAAGAGTGCAAGATGATTGAGAATAATTATTGTCAGATTTAACAAATGACCTTTTTCTTACAATGGAGAAAAATGGAGGATGAATACAATGTCTGTTAACCAGAGCTATATGGATATTAATTAAATGGCGACTGTTACATGACATACTGAAATGAATTTGATAGCTCGTTTTACCAATATGTTTTACCTATTTGCAATAGTTCCAATAAAAGTTTAGAATTTTTAACTTGTGTGAATATATTTTATAACCTTTTAACTTTTTAAATTTTTCAAAAATGGATTGGATAACTAGTAATTCAAATTAGATTTTTAAATAATCAATTTTTTTTCTGTGCATTGTTATATTTCAGAAACATTTGATTTTGTCTTTTTGTTCTGAAGTTTATTTTCATTGGGTGCAAGGTATTTTAGAACTTGTTTGAATTTGCACAATTCTTTGCAAAGTAAATATTTTGATTCTGATCCATTTTGTACATCTCAGGAATTTGCTGAATGTGTTTGTGCAAAAAGTGTAAGACTAGGAACTGGATTTGGAAGACATGTTTTTGCACTACAATTTTAAAGTGAGTGACAGAAAATTTTCTTCTTATTTCAAGATGGCCCTCGTCCATCTCAGAAAGAAATTATTTCACTGCGGGCTTTTATGCTGCTATTTTTGAAACAACTAATTTTGAAGGTAAGAACTGACGTGTACACTAACATGTTAAAAAGGTACACTTTTCACTGAGCTTTGTTAGATTATAGAAACCAGGAAAGAAGATCGCTACAGTGATGAAACAAAATTCATTGCATGTTTGCTGTGATTGTATTCTATCAAGGTTTAACAAAGAGGCTGAAAACATGTTTGGTGAATTGCTTGGTCCCCTATTACAGAATTAATCTCATCTACAATCTGACTATGTTTTGCATGTCATTGTCTGAATATAAATTGTCAACTGTAGTTATGTTTGTTTGAATAGGATCGTGGTGTCAAAGAAGATGAACTTCAAAGTATTCTTAATTACCTGTTAACCATGCATGAGGTGAGTTCAAAATGTATCGTTATGCAAGCGAATGAATTAAGAATAGAAGTGTACCAGTCAGATCCTTGAGCCTGTTTTTGCCATTTAATAAGATCCTGGGTAAACTGAATCCTCGGCATTCCTGTTTATCCCTGCTAAACTTTCACCCAGTTGCTTATCAAAATCTAATTTTAAAAATGCTAGCATCAATTATAGCAGATGTAATATCAGTATTTGCAAATGCAAAATAAAATTGAGCAGAGTCCACATGACTTTTTGAAGGGGAAATCATGATTGATAAATTTATTGCGTTCGTTGAGTTAACAAGCAGGATAGATAAAGGAGATTCCCAGAAACCTTTTTGGATTTCCAAAAATTGTTCTGAGATGCCACACTTAAGGCTACTTAAAATGAAATAGTATATCGGTTTGGGCTAACATATTTGGATAAGTAGAGGATTGGCTAATTAATCGACGATTGATTTTGGAGGCTTTTCCAGAGTTGTAACCTGTAGGTGTGCAACAGGAATCCATGCTAGTAGTACAATTAATTACAATAGATATGAATTACTTGGATGTCAGAAGTGAATGTACAATTGCCAATTTGTTGATGACACAGGAATAAGTGGGAAGGCTAATTAGTGAAAATAGACAGATTGAGTGAGCAAAAGCATGGCAATAGATGGAATATAATGTGGGCAAGTGTGTGGTTATGCATCTTGACTGAAAGTAAAGAAGAACTGATTATTATGTGGGGGAAGACTGCTGAAAACTGCAGCACAGAGGGATTTGGGTGCTGTGCATTTATTAGAAAAAGTGCACATTAAAGTTCAGATAATAGAGAAGGCAAATAGAATGTTGGTCTTCATTTCAAAGGGAATGGAATATGAAAGGTATTGCTAAAGCTGTACAAGACATCAGTCAGATGTGAACAACTTTGTCCTCCTTAATCACATTACTATTTCTGTATATAAACAAATATGTGTATTATTGTCTTCAGTCATTTTAATGTTGAAAATATTTGTGATGACTTGAAAATCTGAATGAATTAATTTGGGTACTAACCATACAAATCAGGGAACTCCCAGTGTCAAACAAAATTTGTTCTCAATTAATTAATCACAATTTATTCATCTGAATGGTGGGTGAGGAAGGGCTAAAGCTTAATGATGAAAATGCCCATTTTTTAAGAGGTACAGGAAGTTTGACCAGTTCCCAAAGAACTGGGACACAAGCAGAAATCAGAATAATAAAGCGCAGAAAAAATTATAAAGGGACGTAAGACCAATTTTTTTTTTTGTTTTGTAAAATCTGTTTGACCCATGAAGCATAATAATATCAATTTACATTTCAAATAATATCATCTATTTTGTAGTGCATTTCATGTAAGAAAATACTTTAGAAGCTACACAAACATTTTAAGACGAGTATGACACCAATCTGCATAAGGAGATATTGATCAGAAAATAAAAAGCTTGAATTTGAAATAATATCTTAAAGAAGGGAAAGGTGCTTGAAGAGAATTTCAGAGCTCAAGGGTTTGATATTTGAAGGTTGAGCTGCCAAAATTAGAGGCGGCGAGATTTAGAGAAGTACAGATATCTTCAAGTAGGGTTTGTTCCATTTTTTACTTCCCCACAGGGTGTTGTGGTGTTTCAGGGTTGAATTTATCTGCAAGTCTGTCTTGCTGTATTTTGAGCCCTGTAAGAAGTTGAGTTTTAGCAATATATCTGAATGAAGAGAGCTTTATTTTGTTTGACTGCCTCTCTATTCCATGACACAGGATGAAAACATTCATGATGTTTTGCAACTGTTGGTTGCACTGATGTCAGAGCACCCTGCATCCATGATACCTGCTTTTGATCAACGAAATGGGATACGGTGAGGACATAAGTATACTACAGCTGCAAATAAACCAACTAGGGAATTTGTTCAGCAGTTTATATTTTCGGTCATTTTGTTTTCTGCTTTCGTTGTGAGGAAATTAAAATAATATTTTTTATGGAAATATTTCCTTCTATTAAAATAATTGAGCATGCTTTTTGATTTGAACAGGAGTACAAAATTGACAATTTCAAATGCATTTGCGATATTCTTGTAAAACACTGATGTTTTTGAAATTTGTGACATGCTGAGATTCTATTTTCCAACCAACAAAATTCATTCGTTAAATCACCACACCAGAGCAATGACAGTATATTCTTCACCAATTTTTAGGTTTCTAACAATGAGAGTGGCTGACAGAAAAGTCAAATTTTGAAACACTTTTTTGCTGTAATGGTGATACACTTAACTTCTGGATAACATGGAAAGTAGGAGGAGGAGGAGGCCATTCGGCACTTCGGACCTGCTCTGCCATTCAATATGATCATGACTGATCATCCATCATGTTCTTACTTTCTCCCATACCCTTTGATCCTTTTAGCCCTAAGAACTATAGATAATTCCTTATTGAAAAAATGCAACATTTTGGCCTAAACTACTTTTTGTGGCTGAGAATTTTACAGGTTCACTACTCTCTGGGTGGAAAAAGTTGTTCTATGTGAAATAGTCTTGCCTCATACCCTTAAACTGGGCCTCCTGGTTCTTGATTTCTTGGTCAAGTGGAACATCCTTCCTGAATTTACCCTGTTTGATCCTGTTATAATATGATAGGTTTCTATGAGAACCCCAAAGTCTTCTGAATTTCAATGAATATAGTTCTAACTGATCAAATCTGTCTTCAGAAGTCAGGAATGAGCCTGGTAAATCTTTGTCATACTCCCTTTTAGTCAAACATCCATCCTCAGATAAATTGACTAAGCTGCACATTCCAGTTGTGGTCTCATTAAGGCCCTGGAAAATTGCAGCAGGTATATCCCTGTTCCTGTACTTGAATTCTTTTAGCCACTGCTAAACAAGGACACCCAGGTCATGTTGCACCTCCCCCTTACCAAATTTGTGACCATTTAGATGATTTGCCTTCCTGTTTTTGCTACAAAAGTGGATAATCTTTCAACAGTCCACAATTTCATCTGCCGCCATTTGCCCACTAACTCAACTTGTCCTAATCACACGGAAGTATCTCTGCATCATCCTCGCAATTCATTCTCTCTCAAACTTGCAGATTTTATGTTTCATTCCTACATCTAAAATCATGACTGGATAATATGAAAAGTGGTGTCCAATCATTGATTCATGCATTACCCCTGAGCCACTGCCAGCAATTTGGAAAAATACCAGTTTATTCCTACTGTTTTCTGTGTGCAAACTAGTTCTGTATCCTTGTCAATATGCTACCCCCCATTTCATGTGCTTTAATTTTCCATACAAATCTCATGTCAGACCTTATTAAAAGCCTTCTGAAAGTCCAAGTAAACAATATTCATTGGTTCCCCCTTATCCACTTGTTAAATCCTCAAATAAAACCAGTGGCCTTGTCAACTATGATTTCCCTGTTGTAAATCCATGCTGACTGATTCTGTCACTATTTTCTGCTATTAAATTTATAACTGAGTCTTAACTTTTTTTTCCCCACTACTGATGTCGAGCTAATCAATTTATAATTCCCTTTTTCTCTCTACCTCATTTTAAAAATGTGGGGTTACATTCGCTAATTTTCAATCCATACGAACTGTTTCAGAGTGTCTCAAATCCTGAAAGGTGACCACCAATGCATCCACTATTTCGAGGGCCACTTTCTTAAGTACTCTGGGATGTAGATTCAGACCCTGGAGATTTATTGGCCTAAAATCCCATTGATTTCCCCAACACACTTGCCTTGTGAACACCGATTTTCTACTCTTCCTCCTCCTCACTGGACCCTGTGTTCCAACATTTCCAGGACATTATTTGTGATCTCCTTTGGGAAGCCAGAACGAATATGTGTACTTAATTAGTCTGCTATTTCTTTGTTCCCCATTTTAACTTCCTCTGTTTCTGATTTTAGAAGACCTACATTTGTCTTCACTAATATTTTTAGCTTTGCACACAGATAGGAGCTTTTCAAATTAATCTGTGTTTTAATGCAAGCTTTCTGTTATACTCCACTTCTCCCCCGATTTCATCAATTCCTTTGTTCTCCCCTTGCTGAAATCTAAATTGCTCCCAATTGTCATGTCTGTTGCATTTTTTTGGCCATTCTATATAGTTGGTTTCAAGATTCTCCCTAAGTTCCGTCGTTGTTCAAGGCCTGGCCACATTTCTCGTTTTGATTTTGTGCAATTGTTGCAGATCCTCCATTGAGTTCTTTTAATGTTACCATTGCTTAATCACCATCATCCTTTTAAATAGTATTCTCCAGTTTATCATAGTCAGCTTATGTCTCCTATCATCGTACTTTCCTTTATTTAGGTTTAGGACCTTAGTCTATGAACCAGCTATGCTGTCAATCTGGGTGAAGAACTTTGTCATCTTGTGGTGACATAGCTAAATTGACAATTATTCCTTTTGTCATTGCACAGTACCCAGCCTAGCGTGGGGTCTGTTTTCTAGTTGGTTCCTCAACCTATTGATCCAGAAAGCAATCCTGTACATATTCCAGGAATTCCTCCTCTCTGGTATTGTTACTGATTTGATTTACCCAATCTATATGCAGATTACAGTCACCATTAGTTTCGACTGTGCTTTTATTGCGTCTGTCTCTAATTTGCTTTTAAAAGCCTTACATTGCCACTACCTTTGGGGGTCTATATGCAACCTGCACTATTGTGTTCTACCCCTTTTTGTTTTTAAGCTCAATCCATACAAACAGCACATGACTGTAGCTAATACACTTCCATACTGTTATCTTACAGCTCTTTAACACACAGTGCTATCCTCTTTTTTTTTTTGGTTAGTGTGGTGCTGGTAAAGCTCAGCAGGTCAGACAGTATCCGAGGAGCAGGAAAATCGATGTTTCGGGCAAAAGCCCTTCATCAGGAATAGAGGCAGGAAGTCTCCAGGGTGTAGAGATAAAAGCTGGAGGTGGGGGGGGTGGGGTGGGGAAGATTGGCAGGTAGGACTGGTCATGAGGACAGTGCTGAGCTGGAAGGTTGGAACTGAGCTAAGGTGGGGGCAGGGGAAATGAGGAAACTGGTGAAGTCCACATTGATGCCCTGGGGTTGAGGTGTTCCGAGGCGGAAGATGAGGCATTCTTCCTCCAGGCGTCGGGTGGTGAGGGAGTGGCGATGGAGGAGGCCCAGGACCTGCATGTCCTCGGCAGAGTGGGAGGGGGAGTTGAAATGTTGGGCCACAGGGTGTTGGGGTTGATTTGTGCGGGTGTCTTGGAGATGTTCCCTGAAGCGCTCTGTGAGCTGGCGTCTAGCCTCCCCAACGTAGAAGAGACTGCATCGGGAGCAACGGATACAATAAATGATATTGGTGCATGTGCAGGTGAAACTTTGGATGTGGAAGGCTCCTTTGGGGCCTTGGATGGTGGTGAGGGAGGAGGTGTGGGCACAGGTTTTGCAATTCCTGCAGTGGCAGGGGAGGGTGCCAGGACAGGAGGGTGGGTTGTAGGGGGGTCGTGGACCTGACCAGGTAGTCACGGAGGGAATGGTCTTTGCGGAAAGAGGTGGGGAGGGAAATATATCTCTGGTGGTGGGGTGCGTTTGGAGGTGGTGGAAATGTCGGTGGATGATATGGTTAATGTGAAGGTTGGTAGGGTGGAAAGTGAGGACTGGGGGTTTCTGTCCTTGTTACGGTTGGAGGGGTGGGGTTTGAGGGCGGAGTTGTGGGATGTGGATGAGATGCATTGGAGGGCATCTTCAACCACGTGAGAAGGGAAATTGCAATATCTGAAGAAGGAGGCCATCTGGTATGTTCTGTGGTGGAACTGGTCCTCCTGGGAGCAGATACGGTGGAGGTGGAGGAATTGGGAATACGGGATGGCGTTTTTGCAGGAGGTGGGGTGGGAAGAGGTGTAATCCAGGTAGCTGTGGGAGTCGGTGGGTTTGTAAAAAAATGTCCGTGTCAAGTCAGTCGTCATTAATGGAGATGGAGAGGTCCAGGAAGGGGAGGGAGGTGTCAGGGATGGTCCAGGTGAATTTAAGGTCTGGGTGGAATGTGTTGGTGGAGTTGATGAACTGCTGAACTTCCTCACGGGAGCACGACGCGGCACCAATGCAGTCATCAATGTAGCAGAGGAAGAGGTGGGGAGTGGTGCCGGTGTTACTACAGAAGATGAACTGTTCTACGTAGCCGACAAAGAGACGGGCATAGCTCAGAACACTTCAACCCCAGGGCATCGATGTGGACTTCACCAGTTTCCTCATTTCCCTTCCCTCCACCTTACCTCAGTTCCAACCTTCCCAGCTCAGCACTGTCCTCATGACCTGTCCTACCTGCCACCTCCCTTCCCACCCATCTGCTCCACCCTCCTCTCTGACCTATCACCTCCATCCCCACCCCCATTTTACTCTTTGCTACCTTCTCCCCAGCTCTCTTTTCTCCCGCATCTCCCCCCCCCCCCCCCCCCCCCCTCCCCCCCCCCCCCCCAGCCCATTTATCTCTCCACCCTGGAGGCTTCCTGCCTCTATCCCTGATGAAGGGCTTTTGCCCGAAACGTTGACTTTCCTGCTCCTCAGATGCTGCCTGACCTGTGCTTTTCCAGCACCACTCTGATCTAAACTGTGGTTTCCAGCATCTGCAGTTCTCACTTTTGCCTAGTGTTACCCTACCTGCCCACTTCCTTTTTCTTTTTGTCTGTCTTTCCTAAAAACTGAGTACCCCTAGATATTCGGGGTATATCTGGTCACTGTACAGCATGTCTACATAATTGCAACTATGTCATGTCCATTTATATCTATTTGCATAGCTGATACATCCATTTCATTGCAAGATTCTGCACATTAAGACACAAGGGCTCAAGGCTTGTCTTTTGAACATTCTTTGTCCCGTTCACATTATTTTACACTGTGGTCGAATTTGATTCTTGCCCTTAAATTTTATGCCCTTTCCTATTTCCCATTCCATAGCAAATAAGTAGAAGTTGCAAAGATTATAAGGATCAATGATTCTGATTTAATTTGTTTTAAAAATATTGTTAACAGTGATATCATAAATCATTGCAATCATTTTGGTGTATTTATTGTTTCTTCAGTGTTATTTACAAATTATTGGCTTCAAAAAGTGAAAGCATCCGCGTTCAAGCACTGAAAGTTCTGGGGTACTTCCTCAAACACCTTGGTCATAAGTGAGTATAGCCAAGTTAATTTTCTTTTAAGATAAATCAACTGTTTTCTTTTTGTCAGACTGAGAAGTCCATGGAGTGTGAGATAGCAATGCAGAGTTTGGTTTTGTTGAGAATGATTGGGACATTGTATTGAAATTTTAATTTTTATGCTTTAATATATTTTGAATTGAAATTCTAGCTTATTTTACTTTATTGATTGTAGTTCAGTCCAAGGTCTATTTTAAATCTCTAAGGTTTGTGTCTTCTGAATTGATTTGAGGTGGCATTCAATCGTTTGTTAGGAAACAGGTATCACAAAACAAGAAGCAAGCTGTGGTTGAGAGAATTACAAAAGCTGTAAAAGGGCCAAGGGATGTCAAAGCTATTTTAAAATATGAAAAATAAATAAAACTTAAAACTACAAAATTTGAGTGTATAAAGTGTTTGGATAACTAGTGACTTTTCTCAGGAAGGAGAGAAAGTCTATACAGTTTCAGTGATGGTAATGTATCTTAAATATTCCTGGTTATAAGGTTCTTAGGGATAGATAGGGTGAGGAATAAAAAGGGGTTGCAATGTTCAAGTTTAATTACAGTGCTAGAATTATAGGGTGTCTTAGAGACATTGTATTTATGCGTGAAATTAAAAGATAGAAATCACAGGTCACCACATTTGTGATTAAATACAAATCGAGATTTTCAGACAGCTTACATGATCAGTGAGGACTACATGGCAGAAATTACATAATTTTAAAAAATTGATAGATATAGGACAAATGCCAGAGGTAGTTTGTTTACTCAGTAGTAGGCGCGTGGAACATACTGCCTGTAACAACTTTTAAGGGCATTTAAATGGTCATTGGATAGGCATATGGATGAGAATAGAATAGTATAAATTAGATGGGCTTCAGATTGCTGCACCGACCTGTGGAACCATCGAGGGCCGAAGGGCCTGTACTGTGCTGTAATGTTCTATGTTGTATACAGTGATAGTGCACCTGGCCAAATTGGGAAATGATATTTTATACTACTGGCAGGGCTGGGTCCCAGATCAATAAATTCCTAGTCTAGCCAGGGAAGGAATCTTTTTGAAGAAATGAAAGGGCACAGGTATGCCATGTATGTTAATGACTTGGGTGAAGGAAAGTGAGTGTATTATAGCCAGGTTTGTGCATGGAAATGCAATGTTGATCTTTGTTTCAAAGACAATGGAGTATAAAAGTAAAGTGGTTTTGCTAAAGTTATCCAAACATGAGTCAAACCACAGCTGGAATATTGTGAACAGTTTTGGGTCCCTTATTATGATGTTGGAGGTCGTCGAGGTTTATTCATCAGGCTGATACTGGGAAGGAGGGATTGTCTTATGAGGAGAGATTGAGTAGGTTGGACTTGTACTTATTGGAACACTAGCCTTATTGAAAATTTCAAAGTTCTGGGTGATTTTGAGAGTTTAGATGTGGACAGGTTGTTTCCCTTTGTGGGAGAGTTTAGGACCAGAGGGCATAATCTCAAAAAAGAAGTATATTTAATAGCCCAGCTTCAAAAGCCCTCTGTTTTTAAAAAAAAAATAATTTTGCTAGACTCGGAAGAAACTAAATTAAATATACCTAAAGCTGAGTTACACATTCCCTTAATCAATAAGGAAATCAAGACATACAGAGCAAATCTTTCACACAGAGGGTGGTAAGTGTATGGAATGAGCTGCCAGAGGGAGTGGTGGAGGCTGGTACAATTGCAGTATTGAAGAGGCATCTGGATGGGTATGAATAGGAAGGGTTTGGAGGGATATGTGCCGGGTGCTGGTAGGTGGAACTAGATTGGGTTGGGATATCTGTTTGGCATGGAACGGTTGGACTGAAGGGTCTGTTTCCATGCTGTACATCTGTGACTCTTAAGGGTTACAGAGAAAAGACAGTAAAATGGACTTGCGGGTTATTGAATTAGCTGTGATCTCATTATGGCAGGGCAGACTCGATGGGCTGAATGGCCAACTTCTGCTCCCACATCTTAGAGTCATACATGTCTACAGCATAGGAGAATCTTCTTTCAAAAACTCTTTCATGGTATGTGGCCCTCGCTGGCTGGCCAGCATTTATTGCCTGTCCATGGCTTCCCTTAAGCAGATGGTGGTGAGCTGCCTCCTCCATGCTGCAGTCCATGCCCTTTGGCCCATCGAATCTATGCTGGGCAAAAACAACCACCTAACTATTCTAATCCTTTTATTCAGTGCTTGGCCCATTGCCTTGTGTGCCTTGGCATTGCAAGTGTACATCTAAATGCAGCTTACATGTTATAGACTTTCTGCCTTAATTACTCTTAGACACGTTAGGAGAAAATGAAGAATGCAGACACTGGAGATCAGAGTCGAAAAGTGTGGCACTGGAAAAGCACAGCAGGTCAGGCAGAATCTGAGGAGCAGGAAAATCAATGTTTTGGGCATAAGTCCTTCATCAGGAATGTGGGGGATGGAGTGGTAGTGGGGAAGGGGCGTAGAGATAAATAAGAGGGTGGAGGTGGGGGAAAAGTTGCTGGGAAAGCAATTTGTAGATGCCATTTCTGCCACCTACAATCAGACACAACCACCAGAGAGATACTTCCCTCCACTCTCCTAACTGCATTCCGCAGAGACCCTTCCCTCCGTGACTCCCTCGTTAGGTCCACCTCAGCCCCCGCACCCCCCACTCCAGGCCTCCACTCCCAGCACCTTTGCTTGCTGCTGCAAGAAGTATAAAATCTGCTCCCACACCTCCCCCTGACCTCCGTCCAAATCCCCAAAGGACCTTTTCACATCTGGCAGAAATTTTTCTGCACATCCAGGCATCTCATCTCCTGGGTCCATTGCTCTCGATATGGTCTTTTGTACATTGGGGAGACAGGACACCAACTCATGGAAAGTTTCAGGAAATATCTCTGTTGCCGACCACTTCAGCTCCCCCTCCCACCAAGGACATGCAAATCCTGGGCTGCCTCCACCGCTAAATCCAAGCTACCCGACGACTGGAGGAAGAACACCTAATCTTCCACCTTGGGACCTTTCAACCACACAACATCAACTTGGACTTCACCAGTATTCTTATCTCCCCTCCCCCCACCTCATCCCAAATCCAACCCTCCAACTCTGCACTGCCCTCTTGAACTGTCCTACCTGTCCATCTTTCTTTCCACCTATCCATTTCACACTCCCCCCTGAACTATCACTATCCTCCACCTGCGTCTGCCTATTGCTTTCCCAACTACCTTCTCCCCACCCTCACCCTCCTATTTGTTGCTCAGCCCCCCTTTTGCTGCTCGCCCCACAGTACTGATGAAGGGTAGTTCTCCTGCTTCTCGGATGCTGACCTGCTGTGCTTTTCCAGTGCCACACTTTTCAGTTCACTCTTACACACAGTGAATTCCACATTCTCACCATCTCATTTCCTCCTCCTGCCCCTTACCTTAAAATCTATGTTGTGGTTATTGATCCTTCAACAAGGGGAAACATTCGTTTCTGTGTACCCTATTCACACCCTTCATAATTTTATGCTGCATACATTTCTTCCCTTGGTCTCCTTTCTTCCAAGGAAAACAACCCCAGTTCACTAAGTTTGTCTTCATAACTAAAAATTTCCAGCTATATCTCCTCTGCTGTCTCGCTATGGATTCACACCCCTCCTGTAATGTGGATTCCAGAAGGCACCAAATACTCTCGCTGTGGCCAAACCAACATTTCTTACAGCCCTGGTATAATCTCCCTGTTCTTAAACTCTTACTGTTGTCAATAAAGGCAAGTATCCCATGTACCTTCATAAACATTTTTATCGACTGTTCTGCTATCCTATGAGATTGGATATGCACACTTGTGTCCATCTGATCCCCACTGCTTCCCAGGATCTTATCATTCATCATGTGCTCCCTAGCTTTGTCTTGCCCAAATCACTTCTTGCCAACCCACCAATTTTTGAATCATTCGCGACTGTACTGATCAACCCTCCAGTTTAGACCCTTCAGGCCTAAATTCTTTATATCTACCATAAACAGCAAGGGCCCATACACTGATTCCTGCAGGACCTCACTGAACACAGGTTTCCAGTCACAAAATGCTCCTCAATTATCATCCTCTGCTTCCTGACACTCAGACAATTCTGGATGCAATTAGACACATTTCTTTGGATTCTATGGGCTCTTAATTTTGCTGCCAGTCTCCCATGTTGGACCTTATCAAAAATGTTCCTGAAAGCCAAGTACGTTGATCTCAACTACACACCTTGTCCCTCTTCGAAAAATTCAGTCAAGTTGATCAGGCATGACTTCTCTTTAACAAAACCATATGGACTGTTTTTGATGAATCCCTGTTTCTCCAAGTGCATATTGATTCTGTCCCTCATTGCTTCTAGTAGTTTAACCACTACGAGGTTAGACATACTGACCTGTAGTTTCCTGGTTTATTCCTTGCTCCCTTCTTGAATCCTGGTACCACTTTGACTGTCCTCCAGTCTTCTAGCAGCAATTCTGTGGCTAGAGGGGAATTAAAAATTATTTCCACCACCCCTTCTATTTCTTCCCTTGCCTCTCTGAACATACATTTCAACCAGTTCTGGAGGTTAATCTACTTTTGAGCCTTCCTCACCGGTCAGAACTTCCTCTATATGTATGCTAATTTCTTTAAGAATATTGCAGTCCTCCTTGATTCCCATACAACAACATCCCTCTCACTAGTGAAAACATACACAAAGTATTTGTTTAGGACCTTACCAATGTTGTCTGGTGCCATGTACAAATGACCACTGTGGATCCCTAATTATCCTTTTTCCTTTAATGTAGTTGGAACATAACTTAGAATTTTCCTTTATTTTACCTGCCATTATCTTTTCATATCCCTTTTATGCTCTCATAATTTTCTTTTTAAGTTTTTCTTTGCACATTATGTATTCTTCTCAGGCCTCTGCTGTTTGCCTCACTTTTTCTCTTTGTCCAATTCTCTTTGATATCTGGGGTTCCTTGGATTTGTTAGTCCCACTCTTTGCGTATATTGGAATGGGTTTGCTTTGTATTCTCACTATTGTGTTCTTGAATGTGTACCACTGTTCTGACACAGATTTCCCTGAAATAATTTCTCCTAGTCCAAATCTGGCCAAATGATTTTCTACTGACCTTCCCCTGGTTTCAAACTTTGATTTCAGGCTTACTCTTATCCTTTCCCATAAGAATCTTCTATCTAATGGAGTTACGATTGCTGGCTGCGTAGTGCTCCCGCACTGCTACTTGAGCCACTTTCCCAACTTCATTGCCTAAAATTAAGTCCAGGCCCAACCCCTCTTTTGAAGAGCCTTCCACAAACTGTGTTAAGATCTGATTGAAGTTTCTGAAATTGTGAGTAAGCATGATAAAGTTCATGGATAAACACTTGGCACTCATGCAAGTATCAAGAACCCAGAATGCACAGATTTAAAGTGACTTACATAAGTAAATGTAATGGGGGGGGAAAGCTTTTATGCTTAGTGAGTACTGTAGTTTGGGTGTGGAATGCACTGCCTTACATTGTGATGGAGGCTGGTATTCAATAGGGCAGTGGATGGTTATTTAAATAGAAGTAATGTGCAAAGGTATGGAAAATGCAGCAAATTGGCAGTCAGTACTGATGCCGATTTAAAGAGCAAGCACTCCTATAATGGGCTGAATGGCTGCCTCCTTTGGCGTAACACTTATAGGTGTAACTGGAACAACACATAAGCAATAAAATTAAAACTCTTGATTGCTTACCACAAAGGCATGCATAGCATGTACTTGAAATGAATCAACTAAAATGAGTTCACTCGTTCTAACTCTATTTTGATTCACCACCTGCTCCATCTCTCTCTCAAATTTGGTTTTCATTTAGTTTGCATTGCCCTTGCCAAGCTTTGCATGTAAATGATTGAGTTGGAAACACAGGTGATTTACTGCGGTATTTGATAAAAGAAAAACATTGATTTGGTGATTGGAGGAAAAGAAATGTTCAGTTGTGTTTAAGAACATTTTTTGAATATAGTGACAATAACAAAAAAAATCCATTTACTGTTTACTCACCTTATAGCTGTTCATGGATTGTTGGTTCTGCATGACTGAGTGTTTACTACATGAATGTTTGTTCCACTTAAAATCAGGAAACCATTGTGTAAAATGCTTTAAAACATTGTGATATTGAATAAAGGTAATTAAATTGCATATTGAATGTCTTAAATATTCTAAATTTCTGATATTTACATGGTTATATGCCTTCATTACGAGTTGTAAAGAGATCACAATCTTAATGTACTTTAATTATATCCCTAAGTAACTTCCATCTGCTTGGGCAATGGTCATAACAAAAGTGACTCTTTAGAGAAGGTGATTTTAATTTTTTTTTCATTATTATGCAAAACAAACTATTATCTTGTCATGTCTAGTATAATCATGTGATTCTTTCAGAAGGAAGGTAGAGATCATGCACACACACAGTCTGTTCACTCTTCTTGGAGAAAGGTTAATGCTTCACACCAATACTCTTACTATAACAACGTACAACACACTCTATGAGGTAAGATGTTGAACACAAAAGAAACGTGTCAACTACTCTAATTGTTGTGAGAAACATATGTTAGACTTAGTACAGTTCAAAGGTAAATTTATTGCTGTGTTAACTTGCAGCTTCAACAACCATAAAATTGTTTTCGGCTATTTGTCAGATTTCTGAATTTTGCATGCATTGTGTGTGGAGGAGAAAAGGTAAAGCTGCAATTGCCAATGCATTCTGTGCAATAATTTTTCCTTGTGTTCACGTGAAAAAATACTTTACAAATTGATGATTCCTGAGATAATTTAAAGTCTGTGCACATATGTTTGCCTATATAGGTTAAAATTGAATTAGCCCCTATTTGAAAGTGTTCTGGCATTGGTCATAAGCAGATTTACTTTTAAATTGAAGTGTCGGCTATCTCTAGGATGTTTTTTAATATGTTTGCTGTCAGATTAGTTCTTAAAAGTTGTTTGTTTTATGAGATAAATTGTGGATAACAGTAAACCTTGAAAAAGTATAACAATCTTCATTTTGCACATTGTTTTTAAATGGATTTAAAAAAAATAAGCAAATTGGCATATTTATAGACAACAGTGCAATTTATCTTGGACTCTGTAGCTTTATTGTATGTAGGTTGTAAAATGTTGCTACTTTTCCTCAACACAGTCTTTAAATACAAAAGTGACCGTAATTTGTATTTTAGTTAACTTACAGTTAACTTTTAGTGCCCCTTTATTTGATGAAATTAAAACATTTTTAAAACACAGTTCAAATGTTAGATTTTAGAAGTTAATCTTTCACTCAATGCATAAGTATCAAATAGAAATATTAGAGTATTGTGTATATTAGAACATTGTAATATAAGTTGTGTAAGATATTAGGAATTTTTGTGTGGCATGGGAAGACATCAATAGCTTAGAAAGCTTTTGATTTTAGTTCGCAGCCATTCTGACTGAAGTTGGATGTACAAATCCGTTTCTCTCAGGAAAAGGTTAGTTCAGAGAAGTTAGAAAATGGATGCCCTCAGTGTGAGGATTGTAGTTTGGAAGTTCCAGTCCAGAAGTCATAGAATCATAGAAATGTACAGCATGGAAACAGACCCTTCGGTCCAACTCGTCCATGCCGAACAGATATCCCAACCCAATCGAGTCCCACTGCCAGCACCTTGCCCATATCCCTCCAAACCCCTCCTATTCATATACCCACTCAGATACCTTTTAAATGTTGCAATTTTACCAGCCTCCACCACTTCGTCTGCCAACTCATTTCATACATGTACCACCCTTTGTGTGGAAAAATTGCCTCTTAGCTCTCTTTTATATCTTTCCCCTCTCACCCTAAACCAATGGCCTCTGGCTCTGAACACCCCGACCCCAGGGAAAAGACTTTGTCTATTTACCCTATCCATGCCCCTCATAATTTTGTAAACCTCTATAAGGTCACCCCCTCAGCCTCTGCCGCTTCAGGGAAAACAGCCCCCAGCCTGTTCAGGCTCTCCCTGTAGCTCAAATCCTCCAACTCTGGCAACATCCTTGTAAATCTTTTCTGAACCCTTTCAAGTTTCACAACATCTTTCCGATAGGAAAGAGACCAGAATTGGTCTCCAATATTACAATAGTGGCCTAACCAATGTCCTGTACAGCCACATGACCTCCCAACTCCTGTACTCAATACTCTGACCAATAAAGGAAAGCATACCAAATGCCACCTTCACTATCCTATTTACCTGCGACGCCACTTTCAAGGAGCTATGAATCTGCACTCCAAGGTCTCTTTGTTCAGCAACACTCCCTAGGACCTTACCATTAAGTGTATAAGTCCTGTTAAGATTTGATTTCCCAAGATGCAGCACCTTACACTTATCTGAATTAAACTCCATGTGCCACTTCTCAGCCCATTGCCCCATCTGGTCAAGATCCCATTGTAATCTGAGGTAACCTTCGCTGTCCACTACACCTCCAATTTTGGTGTCATCTACCTCTTATGCTCACATCCAAATCATTTACATAAATGATGAAAAGTAGTGGACCCAGCACCGATCCTTGTGGTACTCCACTGATCACAGGCCTCCAGTCTGAAAAGCAACCCTCCACCACCACCCACTGTCTTTTGTTTGGTTATTTAAGATTATTAAAGAGGTTATTTAAAGCTGAGAAAGTCTGAAGTCAGTTGCGCGAACACTCAAGAAGCGGCGATCAAACTGGGAATTGTATGGAACAATTAAGTCAAGACTCTGGAGCTGGTGGTGAAAGGAAGTCTCTTTTGATGTTGAGCACGATAAAGAATGTCATTAGGAGAGATGGAATACTGTGTTTTGAAATATTTCAAATTGTAAGTAGTTTGGTTTAGTCTGTTTTATCTTTTTTGTAATAAATGTATATTTTATCATAAATAGTAGATCTGCAGCATGGCATGCATGTGTTTCAGTGAAAGATGGCATCATGAAATAAAACAAAACAAAATATGATTTATCAAGTGGAGGTTTCAGTCTGGATGTGATTTGTCCAGTAGTTACATCAGTTGGGGTCATCATAATGTGTTTATTGGAACAATACAAAGGAATCATTCATTGAAAAAGACCATTTGATTTGTTTTTTTTTTCCACAGCAAAAAAGGAAAAGGATCCATCAATCTATGCCATTGTTGTTTGTGATATCGTACCTAAGCTAATTGTGCTGCTATTTGCATTTTGATTTCTAACTTCCACTGGTCAATAAATTTGTTCCTTTCTGCATTTTGATTTCCTGTTACCAAAGAAAATAGATTTTCTGTTGGCTGGGTGGGTGGAAGGAATTTGGGTATTAAATTCTTGATACTGACTGTTGTTTAATCTTTGTTAGTCAAAAACATTGAAAATGCCACCACTATAGTAATTTGATTGAAGTAAAAAAGCAATCTTACAAGCAAGATCCATAGCTTAATTTATTACTAGTTTATTCACCATTGGTTTCCCTCATTTTGAGAAGGACTGATTCTGAAAGGTTCATTTCTGATCCCAGTGTGGTTGTTGACAAAATAGTGAAAGGACAGGAACGTGGATATGAGGAAAGTTCGTTCAGCCATGATTCCATTGAATGGTGGTAGAGGCTCAAAGGGCTGAATAGTCTACTCCTGTTCCTATTTTGTATGGTCGTCTTCCCATCCCTGTCTAAGTCCTGTCTCTCTGATATTACAGGTCAGATATTATGGAAATGGTGGTTGTGTTATGTAACTGGAAGGAAGTAGTGCTGGAAGCACTTAACATTGTCTCTGACCACATTGAAGTCTCATGGTATTGTGTCAAGCATAGGCAACAGAATCTCCTGGAGAACCAGAACTGCTCCATGTTGAATATCCTGTGGAGAAAAGGCCCAGAATTTGCTGTGTGAGAGATTTAGATCTCCGGCACCACTGCTGCTGAAGTTCTAAAGGGCATGCTGCTAGACTAGGTCTGTGGCAGGCAGGTAGGAACCAACAAGAGGTGAAAACATATTTGATCTCCTCCCCAGTGATCTGCCTTCCATAGAAGTAACTGTCCAAGACACTATTGGTAAGATTGACCACGGGATAATTGTAGTGACAAAGTCCTGTGTTCACATTGATAATATCATACATGTTGTTTTGTGGCATTATCACAGCGATAAATGGGATAGACTTCAAAAAGTCATTGGGCATTGATGAGGCACGAGGCTGCTGTCAGGAGCAAAATTGTACTCTAACACAATCTTCAACCTTGTTGTAAGCATAACCCCCACCCTACCATTACCACCAAGACAGGAGATCAGCTTTGGTTCATTGAAGATTGGAGGAAGGCACGCAGTCATACAGCACGGAAATAGACCCTTCTGTCTAAGTCATCAGTGCTGACCACGTTTCCTAACTGTACTTGTCCATTTACCTGCATTTGGCCCATCTCCCTCTGGAAAAGATGCAAATAAAATTATGGTAGCAAACCAGTCTCAGCCAGTAAAGGAGAAATGAACAGACATTAGAATGTGGGTTGAATATTAGGTGTAACCATAACTTTGCTGGAACTGATATTTTAACCATTGGCAAAAAGCCATTTTCTTTTGCATTTTCTGTAATGAGGTTAATAAGGAATTTAAAAGATCCTGAAGTGATAGGCAAGCATCCAATTAATTGGCAGTTAACATGGTGTAGCTGGCAAATGTCTGGGTAGAAATTTACTTGAATACAGTGTCCATTGTGAAAAATCTCAAGAAGGGAGATGAAAGAGTCTGGGAAACATGGACTAGATATCTAATTATAAAGGGATAACTCAGTGCTGCTGACCAATACTAAACAAAGGGGGGCATGTGTGCTCTAAGTTTGACCTGTATAAGTTAAGACATTACAAAACTTTTTGTGTGCCTTATTGCTCTGAGAAATGAAGCTGTAGTGAAAATAAAGGTTACCTGACTCCATTCCATGTCAGACTCTCATTGAAAACTGAAATCTAACAATTGGCGTACTTGACAGGATTGCTGAAGGAACCTAGATCCCTTCTTAGATGAGATACCCATCTTGGAGGCAGAGAGTTAAGGACTCTTCTTTTATTAAAAGTCCTTGACAGTCTCTCCCTTCATGCGATTCCAAATCCCAGCGGCTTGAGCTCCCTAACTCTGATGTCTGTACACAGTAGAGTTGAGGTAATTAAGCCCATGACTCAACCCATAATTATCATTCGGAGATGCTGGTGTTGGACTGGGGTGTACAAAGTTAAAAATCACACAACACCAGGTTATAGTCGAACAGGTTTAATTGGAAGCACACTAGCTTTCGGAGCGACGCTCCTTCAGGTGATTGTCACAGGACAGTGCAGGACAATCACCTGATGAAGGAGCGTCGCTCCGAAAGCTAGTGTGCTTTCAATTAAACCTGTTGGACTATAACCTGGTGTTGTGATTTTTAACATAATTATCATGGGTTGAGTCATAATTAGCAGACGATAAGAATACAGAACTGCCAACAACTAAGGGTGGGTAGACCCAAATATCAGGAAATGAAATTCTACAGAAACTAAAGGAATAGAAAGAACAACAATTCAACCTACCTAAAACCTCCGTGGAAATGACTATGACTCTGTGACTCTAAATCGGACAAAAGTACAATACCTCAATGGGACAATGGTCCCTGCATGATATTAAAAGGGTCTGGGGAGAAATGACCCATAAGAAAGCGAAGAATGAATAAGGTGATCTCATCCTGATGGGGCAGGTTGAAGAACTAGAGTCAGAAAACAAGAAACTCTAGAAGCAATTATCTAAAGAGCCTAATAAGAGAGCACAAAGGAGGGAGACTGGTTTAGACAATGATTTGGACTCTTCTGGTAACTCAGAAGAGACTGAACCATGGTTTGCTCCCTTGAAAAGTAAAAGGACAAAAGTTAAAACGGAGGAGAAAAACAACAAGGATGATGGGGCACCACTACCATTTACGCTTATAGAAAACATTGTGCCTGCAGATCCAGAATAGATAGATGAGATATCCGCCCCTGAAAAGGGGGGAATGAAAACACTGAAGCAAGTGGAATGGCTGAGGGATATTTACAATCTGTACCGATAGTCAGTATTGACAGCTCTTAGTGAAGGAAAATAATTGAGTAGAAGAGTGTATGAAGGATTGGGCATGGACGAACAATTTGGACGGGCCTAGGAAGCAATACGGAATTGGTTACGAGAGACATATGTCCCCCAGCGACTGACTTGATGAAGGTAATGGCACAAACACAGAAAGTGAATGAGGCTCCACTAGATTATTTCAAAAGGTTTAAGGTGGTATGGTCAGATTACTCAAGATTTGACATTAGGGAACCCAATGACCTGGATGACTGTAGTGTGGGATCACTAAAGGCTGCCCTCATGCAGGACTGAAGTCTGAGCTAGCTAAAATGTTGAAAGTAGCCCATCACAATTGGGAGTACAATCTGGTGACAGTGGGAAATGTGGCCTAAGGATGCCATAGGCTAGACAGGGACATGGGTACTAAGGTGAGAGTAATGCAAGCCACAAGGGGAAGACCAGTTGAGAAATAATAGTCAGGAAGGCTCCCTGGCAAATACCATGATTGCGGCAAAGAAGGGCCAAGCAAGGAGACTGGTGAAGTGGTCCGCAAGGCAACTCTAAACCAGGATCAAATCCCTCCCCAGAATAATTGTTGGTAGACAGGATCAAGAATATAACTGCACAACAACAGATGTTAAACGTAACAAAAAACTGGATGACTGCTCACTCTCACTGTTCCCTGATGGCTCTCGTATGTCAACGAGGGGATGGGATTTACATTCCTGTGATGTTGGGCAACCAAGCAATCTACTGTCTTTTGGATACTGGAGCGAAATTAACCTGTTTACCCCAGTATTACAGAAAATTGCTACCCTTGGACGAGAAAACACAAACAGCACATGGAGTGGGAGGCGAAAGTCTCACTATTAAAGGAACACACACAGTGTTCATTAAATTGGGCTTGCAAGAATTAATGACCTCGGTTTGGGTAAGACTGGTGGAGCAAGTTCTCTTGGGAATGGATAGTCTGACCCAGGTAAACTTCTCTTTGGACTTTGAGGATGGTAAAGTGACCTGGTCCATCAGGCGCATGAAAAAAAAGAGTTAAGAGACCACCCAATTTGGGCAAAGGATAAGAATGATTGCTGCTTTCTGCAGATCGAATGAGCATCGTCAACCAGAGTAGCCCCTCTATGTATCAAACAATACCCCATTAGCCCAGCCTTAATCACAGGAATCTTGCTCAACATCCGACAAACAGAAGAACAAATCGTATTGGTGAGAACACACAGCTCCTCCAACAGCCCCATATTGCCAGTGCAAAAACTGGACACAACTTGGTGCTTGGCTGCCGACTATAGAAGAGCCAACCGGTGAATTGATCAGAAGGCTCCTTTGGTCATGGATCCTACCACTATTTTTAATGCCCCCACATTATCACCATGAAGTATTTATGTTCCAGATTCTGGTCTGTATCTTTCGGCACCTGATGTCCAACAGCAGTTTGCCTTCATCACCCAGCAACAGTATATCTGTACGTGGTTACCACCGGGTTTCCACAGCAATCTTACTGTATTTTACATGGCCCTGCAAAATCACTTACAAAATATACTCTGCTATGTCTTCTATGGTTATTCAGTACGTGGATGATGTTCTGGTCACCTCCGAAACAGGAATAGCACCTTCGAGTCATGCTGGACTACTTGTACTTCCAAGGATATAAAGCCAATTTTAACATGGCTCAAGTGTTGCAGGAAGAGGTTGTGTATGTGGGGCCAAATATTTCAGTGGGGAAAAAAAGAGAGCTTGTTCAGGACATAACTGCAACAATTCAGAAGCCCACGTGCCCGCTACTATCCAGGAGCTCAGATCCTTTTTAGGACTGTTGTGACAATGCTGTCACTTTAACAAGGTTATTTTGTCCTTGGGTTTTTTAAGAGAGGCCGTAAAGGCAGGCATGCTGACATATCTGGAAAGACCCTAGTTTAACAATCTCTCCTGCCTGTAGGAACTGGTGTTTGAATTTGCCTTTTACCAAAGAGTATGTTTATGGGATGTTATGAGATTTGCAGCAGTTCTTTAGTTGCCATATTGAGTTGGTTGGGTTTTCAAATAATTAAGTTATTTTAAATTCTTTTTTCTCTTGTTCGGGTTTCAACTGTAGTGGTTAAATAAATTCTGCTTTACTTAAAGCCAAATGGTTTGACCAGTTGCATCATACCTGGGATATCTACTTTACGTTTGCTTTAAAATAAGAAAGGGTTAGGTTCTAGGCTACTTGAAATGTTTTGAAGGGGTCTGGCCCGGTCCGTAACACTGTTTAACTTGAACAGGAATTGGATTTATTCCTACACATAACTAGCACAGCTACTGAATGATTGCTTAAAGGGCAAGAGAACACCAAAGGAGGTTACTACTCTCGTGGAAAAGCAAGAGGCTTTTAAGGACCTAAAAAAGGTCATATGCTCGGCACCACCTTTGGGAATTCCTGACAATTGGAAGCTATTTACAATTTTTGCAAATGAAAAGGAAGGATGCATGACAGCCATATTGATGCAAGAACATGGGAATTTACAAAAACTCATTGGGTACTACTCAGCAAAAAAAGTAGCCCTGGGATGCAGAAGCTGCTTGAGGCCCAAGGAAGCCGCATGTCAGGCTGTAGTGACCAACAGCAGTTTGGTCCTTGACCAAAAACTAACTGTTAAGTGTCCCCACACAGTACACGCCTTACTGTCATTGAATAGAGTATCACAAATGACAGCAGTCAGATAGACCTGCTGGATAGCAGTCTTAGAAGGCTCCAATCTCCACATCATACAGGCCAGCCCAATTAACCCTGTAACTATGCTCCCAGTGTCCAGACAGCAAGAAGAGGGAGGAGGCAGTTATGTAGAAGAACATGACTGTGTGAAAATTTTGAAACAAATAGACAAAGCAGCTGTACCAGCAGAGGAGCCTCTGCAGAACCCTGGACCTCATTCTCTTTATGGACGGTCCTCTTTCATTGAAATGGTATCAGAACAATGGGATGGGTAGCCACCCATCGACATGAAGTCATGGCAAAAGGTAGATACCCTGCTGGAGCATCTGCCCAACAGATGGAGCTACATGCTTTGTCAGAAGCATGCAAGATGGCAGAGGAACAGACTACTAATAGCTACATGGATTCCTGCTATGCATTTGGAATAGCCTAGATTTTGGGCCATTATGGCAAAAGAGGGGATTTCTTACAGTTGCAGATACCCCCAAACAAAATGGGAATGAAATCTGAAATCTTCTTGAAACTGTACAATTACCCCAAGAAGGTTCCATCCTGAAATGTAAAGCCCGTACCAAAGAAAACCCCGCAGAAGCCCGAGGAAATGCTCTGGCTGACCAGTTGGCTGGAGAGGCCATTTCACAGGAAGACCCTTCAATTGAACCCGTCTTCATGTGTAAATTAAAGATGCTTAAGGATTTTTGACACCACCTAAAAGATATGCAGAGTCAGTGCTCCTGAGAGGAAACTGGACTGGATTGAGGCATAAATTAAACTCTACAAAGATGGTGTCTGGAGACCAAGAAATACAGACATACCTGTCATTCTGCAGGTGTTAATGGTATTTTTGGCACTACAGATCCACTACTGGGGACATTTCACTCAGCGACAAATGATGGCATAATGCCAGAAGAGCTAGTGGGTTGGGGTTTTAAAAGTAACATGCCATGATAACAGATGGTTGTGTGACCTGTCTGAAGACAACCCTGGACCTGCCACAGCTGTACCCCAAGTGAGACATCCCTGCCACTGCAGGACTGTTCCAACACCTACAGGTTGATTAAATGTCTCCTCTCTTTTCTCTCTCTTCCCCACACCCCCCCCCCCCCACCCCCCAAAATGTTGAGGGTATACTGGAGTCCTAGTTATTGTTGACAAATTCTCCAGATGGGTGGGAGCCTCTCCAACCCTGACAGGCCACAACCAACCATACAGCTAAAGCTTTGTGTAAAGATTACGTTTCTTGGCGAGTCCTGACTGGCAAAGACAAGGGCCACATTTCACAGGTGCCCACATGCCTATCCATTCGAAAGAGAGCATCCCTTTCAGACCCATCCCTTTTAATGTATCCAAAATGGCAGCATGGGTAATTCTCCAGAATGCTGCCTCCGAGGAGCTGCAATAATTGGCAACGCAGTCCTCAGCCCTTCCTGATGAAGGGCTCCTGCCTGAAACTTCGAATTTTTTTTTTTCCCCTGTTCCTCGGATGCTGCCTGACCTCCTGTGCTTTTTCAGCACCACTCTAATCTTGACGTTAGCAGGATACAACCTGACCGCCTTCCCAGGGCAGTATCAGCCAAATTGCAACATCTCTCAACAACTCCTGTTTGTGGCACTTGCTAACATCTCTGGAATTGGGAGACAATTAGGAGGGATATGTTTGTGTAGAACCCAGATTGGAGGGTAGGAGGTGGGATGCAGCAAGTGTTCCCAATATAGGAATGTGACCCAGGGCACTGATTCCACCCTTCTGACTTTCAAAAACTTCACCAGCAATTGTACATTTCATCAAAAGTGGTATCCCAAGATAAAAACTAGGGTTACTCCTAACAATTGTACTTACTTTGTGTGCAAACACAGGGCCTACGTCTGGTTTCCCTCATCATGGACTGGATCATGTTAGTTGAATTCTGTCGTTCCCCCTTGTCCATCATGCATTATCTATGTCGAAAATACAGCATGAGCAAATGTTTGAGAGATGTTCCTTGCCATCCTGCCCACTCTGCCCCCGTAAGGAACTGCCAAATTAGCAAGGGAATCCATTAACAGGTCAGTCATCTGAGAACTGGTAGCCAGTGATATCTCCCAAGCTTTAGATAAGATTAGCACTGAAATGGTGGCCATCCAGAAAACAGATTTGCAGAACAGGATAGTCCTTGACTGGATATTAGCAGAGAAAGGAGGCACTTGTGCCCTGATTGGAGCAGAATTCTATACCGAGATCCCTGACAACTCTGAGGGGATCACTGATCTGATAGCACACATTAGGAAAGGAATGGACATTGAAATGGCCTCTCTCCTCCACTTTGTGGAGTTGGGTGATGGGCTGGTTGGGATTCTTGGGAACCTCACTTGTGCAGGAAATGGCCTTCTTTGTTCTAATGGTTCTTATCTTGTATTGTCTCTTTTTTGTTCATCGAATGTTGCTGACAACAGATGGCTTCTGCTGCAACTCTGCAGGTTATGCTCCTGAAAATAAGCAACCCACAAGGCAACAATTCTTGCATAGAAAACCTACCTCATTTTTTTTTTTTCTTTTTTTTTATGCTGTGTGGTCAAAACAGTGAAGGGGAGGGTAGGGACTAAATCAAAATAGAGTTGGACGGGGAAATAATACACTCCACTCCCTGCGGCGCCCACCTCTCCCTGAACGACTCCAGGGTGTTGGTGGACACCGCGTGCTCCTTCTCCAAGGACACCCGGGCTCTAACGTAACCCCGGAAGAGGGGCAGGCAGTCGGCCCTAACGACCCCCTCCACGGCCCGCTGCCTGGACCTGTTGATGGCCAGTTTGGCCAGGCCCAGGAGCAGACCCACGAGGAGGTCTTCGGACCTGCCCTCCCTCCTCCGTACCGGGTGCCCGAAGATCAGGAGCGTGGGACTGAAGTGCAGCCAGAAACAGAGGAGAAGGTTTTTAAGAAAATCAAAAAGGGAGTGCAAACGCCCACACCCGATATATACATGGTCCACGGACTCCACAGCGCCACAGAACAAGCAGTTGGGCTGGGAGTCCGTGAACCACCGCAATCTGCGGTTGCAGGGGACTGCTGCGTGCAGCACCCTCCACCCCAGATCCCCGAGAGAAAGGGGGAGGACTCCCGCGTAGAGAGCCCTCCACTGGGGATCCCCACCGCCCGGTGGCAAATGGGCACGCCAAGGCGTGTCCGGACGGTGAAAACCTACCTCATATGTGTAACTATATACTTACATGCTTAATGATTCACTTAAGAGGTAATCAAGGAGAGGATTGTAAGGGATGCTTATGACTGAGCATTCTAAAATTGCCAGTGGCTGTCTATGGCAAATGCAGCAGAACATGGCTGGTAGGAGTTAGAATGCTTGAGAAAAATGTTTGCCTGCTGTAGTCTTTGAAAGCAAACAATAGCTGTGTAGACTCGAGGTCTACAGAATATGTAGCTGCAGTTACTTATGCTTAAGACATAGATAAGAACCCTTCACACTAATTAGTGCTCTTGAATTACTTAATCTGTTACAATACTATGTAGGTTTTAGTTAAGATTATCCAGATAATCAGAGATATATATTCTGAAGTATTTAAAGATTCACTGATCACTAAAAGTGTGAGGGAAAAGATTCAAATAAAATTGAGCAAACCAGTCATAGACAATAAAAACCACCCTCATATCATTATGGGGAGAAATAAATAGGCCATGGAATGTGAGTTGAGCATTAGGTGTAACCACACAACTCTGTTGGAACTGATACTGTAACAATTAGCAAAAAATCAATAATCTTTTGTATTTTTGTAATGAGGTTAGTAATGAATTTAAAAGGTCCTGAAGTGATAGGCAAGTTTCCAATTAATTGGCAGTTAACATGATGTAGCTGGCAAATGCCTGGGCAGGAATTTAGTTGAATACAGTGACCATTGTGAAAGCCTGCAGAAAGGAGATGTGTGTCTGGGAAACATGAAGGACCGGGGTGGACCACATGTCTGCCCATCTCTTTGCCGTTCAGTGAAATGATTAGCTTAATTGGAAATACATTGAAATTGCTGAGTGCAGCAGTATTTCCCTTGGGGTAAGGACTATCAACAGTTAAACTTTGTACATGACTGTAAGTAAATTACTGAGGCAAACCTGTGCCAGAGATGCAATTACGAAGGGGTAACTCAGCACCTCCAAACAGACCCCACCACCAAGGATATATTTCCCTCCACTCCCCTATCAGCATTCCAGAAAGACCACTCCCTCCGCGACTCCCTCGTCAGGTCCACACCCCCCACCAACCCAACCTCTACTCCCGGCACCTTCCCCTGCAACCACAAGAAATGCAAAACCTGCGCCCACACCTCCCCCCTCACTTCCCTCGAAGGCCCCAAGGGATCCTTCCATATCCACCACAAATTCACCTGCACCTTCACACACATCCGCTACACCCGATGTGGCCTTCTCTACATTGGGGAGACAGGCCGCCTACTTGCGGAACATTTCAGAGAACACCTCTGGGACTCCGCACCAACCAACCCAACCGCCCTGTGGCTGAACACTTCAACTCCCCCTCCAACTCCGCCAAGGAAATGCAGGTCCTTGGCCGCCTCCATTGCCAGACCATGGCAACATGACGCCTGGAGGAAGAGCGCCTCATTTTCCGCCTAGGAACCCTCCAACCACAATGGATGAATGCAGATTTCTCCAGCTTCCTCATTTCCCCTTCCCCCACCTTATCTCAGTCCCAACCCTCAGACTCAGCACCGCCTTCTTGACCTGCAATCATCTTCCCTACGTCTCCGCCCCCACCCCCTCTCTGGCCTATCACCCTCACCTTAACCTCCTTCCACCTGTCGCATTCCCAACGCCCCTCCCCCAAGTCCCTCCTCCCTACCTTTTATCTTTGCCTGCTTGGCACACCTTCCTCGTTCCTGAAGAAGGCTTATGCCCGAAATGTCAATTCTCCTGCATTTTCAGCACTGTATAAGTTAAGACATTCTGAAGCTTTTTGGGTGCCTTGTTGTTCTGAGTAATGAAATTGTAGTGAAAATAAAACTGCAGTAAAGCTTACCTGATACCATCCCGTGACTCGGACTCTCATTGGAAACTGAGATCTAACACCATATCATAGAGACATAAAAAGATCAAAACTGGAAACGTAATGTGAATTCGATGACATACAGAAAACCAAATAAAGATTTAAAAGGTGGATGGACTTAGGGAAGAGCTAAGAGATAACAGAAAACACATCATGCTTTAATTCATTAAAGCTCCAACACTAATTTTCTTCTCAGAAATGAGTCTCCACACTGTCATAATTTTCTTTAATGACATGTTGCCCAATAATATAGGTTCAAAACATAATCACTCCTGAATTCACTGGTCCTAACCTTTTCAGCCACCTTTAATGTAGAATCAGTGAATGAGTACAGAAAGGTCATAATATTGCAGTCATTTCAGTGTCACCTCTATTAGCTTCTGCTAGCATACTGTCTAGAAAAGCAAGGTGTATCTGATAACCACTTAATAGATTTTTAGTTTTAACTGTACATGTGTGTACTCCAGAGGTCTTCCATCATAACAACGGGAGTTGATCATCTCATCATTGCTATCATTGGCAAATTCTATACTAATGTCAGGAAATTGTTCGAAACTATGGAAGTGTTCTTACTAATGTGAAGGAGTTTACTCATATCTTTTACATTTTGTTTATAGATTTTGACTGAACAAGTGTGTACACAAGTTGTTCACAAGCCTCATCCAGAACCTGACTCAACGATAAAAATTCAAAACCCAAGTAAGTACAGATAATGGTTCGTATTAGCTTCAGATCATGCAATCCTTCAACTACATTTACAGCACAGATGTAGAATGATATTGACCATGTCTTGGATGACTGTATATTGATGAAATTATAATGTACTTTGAAGATCTGTTTCCAGATCATTTCTAATTCATTGTTGTAAAACAATTTGAAAAATTGGTATATGTTGCACTCTTTTTGTAATGTGTGATAGGTCTTTACATATAAATGTACATTTATTGAAAGCAGAACATTATAGACAAACAAGAGTTAGAAAGGTTTTCTCAATTGCAATTTCAAGTTAAAGCTTCTATGATTCTCCCTTTAATGTTTTTCCCTTTTAACTTTAAATGGTGCTGTGATGTGAAAATGTTGATAAGTAGAATAGTAATTCATAGTCACTTCCAAAGTCTTAGCCCTTTGTTTGTCACCATGCAGCCAGATTAAACCATAATAAACTGTGGTTCTAATTGGTTGAACCTACGTAAAATATTTTAGAAAATGAATGCCCAACAAAGTTGATCACTTTCTCATATATTGCGGAGGCACACCTGCTCCCAGGAGGACCAGTTCCAAAACCGTACAACCCAGATGGCCTCCTTCTTCAAAGACCACAATTTCCCCCCCAGACGTGGTCGATGATGCCCTCCACCGCATCTCTTCCACTTCCCGTTCCTCCGCCCTTGAGTCCTGCCCCTCCAACCGCCACCAGGACAGAACCCCACTGGTCCTCCCCTACAACCCCACCAACCTCCATGTACAGCGTATCATCCGCCGTCATTTCCGCCACCTCCAAACAGACACCACCACCAGGGATATATTTCCCTCCCCTCCCCTATCAGCGTTCCGAAAAGACCACTCCCTCCGTGACTCCCTCGTCAGGTCCACACCCCCCACCAACCCAACCTCCACTCCCAGCACCTTTCCCTGCAACCGCAAGAAATGCAAAACTTGTGCCCACACCTCCCCCCTTACTTCTCTCCAAGACCCCAAGGGATACTTCCATATCCGCCACAAATTCACCTGCACCTCCATACACACCATCTATTGCATCCGCTGCACCCGATGTGGCCTTCTCTATATTGGGGAGACAGGTCGCCTACTTGCGGAACGTTTCAGAACACTTCTGGGACACCTGGACAAACCAACCCAACCACCCCATGGCTCAACACTTCAACTCCCCCTCCCACTCCACCAAGGACATGTAGGCCCTTGGATTCCTCCATCGCCAGACCATCGCAACACGACGGTTGGAGGAAGAGCGCCTCACCTTCCGCCTAGGTACCCTCCAACCACAAAGGATGAACTCAGATTTCTCCAGTTTCCCCTCCCCCTACCTTGTCTCAGTCAAATCCCTCGAACTCAGCACCGCCTTTCTAACCTGCAATCTTCTTCCTGACCTCTCCGCCCCCCCACCCCACTCCGGCCTATCACCCTCACCTTGACCTCCTTCCACCTATCGCATTTCCAACGCCCCTCCCCCAAGTGCCTCCTTCCTACCTTTTATCTTTGCCTGCTGGGGACACTTTCCTCATTCCTGAAGAAGGGCTTATGCCCGAAATGTCGATTCTCCTGTTCCTTGGATGCTGCCTGACCTGCTGCGCTTTTCCAGCAACACATTTTCAGCGCTCTCCAGCATCTGCAGTCCTCACTTTATCCTCCATATCCTTCGTAATCTTATATACTCAAATCAGGAGCCCCTTCGGTCTTACCTGTTGTAAAGAAAACAACCCAAGCCTATCTAGTCTGTCGTCTTAGCTAAAATGCTTCAACCCAGGAAATATCCTGATGGATCTCCTGTGCAATCACATCCTTTTGTATAGTGTGGTGACCAGAACTACACACTGTACTGCAGTTGTGGCCTAATCAAAATTTTGCACTGCTTTTAACATAACCTCCTATGCCATGACTGATCAAGGCAATTGTCCCGTTTGCCACCTTAACGACGCTATTAACTTTTCGTGCCATCTTCAGCGTTCTGTGGACACGGACCCCAGGATCCTTTTGTTTCTCTGAGCTTACTAAGTGTCCTACATTAATTGAGTCCTCTCGCCCTCTTTTAACTTTTTCCAAAGTGCATCGCCTCACACTTAGGGTTAAATTCCAACTGCCACTGACCAACATAGATATATGATCTTGTAACCTGAGGTCTTCTCGCTCACCATTAACCACCCGGCCAATCTTTGTGTCATGTGTAAACTTATCAATCCCCTTCACGTTGCTATCTTTTTCATTTAAATGTGTCACAATCAATAAGGGACCCAGTACTGATCCCTGTGGTACACCACTGGACGTCAGACTCCCGTCGAGTAAGCAGCCTTCTCCCACCACCTCTGTCTCAGAATCGTAGAGATGTACAGCACGGAAACAGACCCTTCGGTCCAACTCGTCCATGCTGACCAGATATCCCAGCCTAATCTAGTCCTATTTGCCAGCACTTGGCCTATATTCCTCTAAACCCATCCTATTCATATACCCATCCAGATGCCTTTTACATGTTGCAATTGTACCAACCTTCACTGCTCTGGCAGCTCTTTGGCATACACTCACCACCCTCTGCATGAAAAAGTCGTCCCTTGGGTCCCTTTTATATCTTTCCCTTCTCACCCTAAACCTATACCCTCTAGTTCTGGACTCCCCCACCCCAGGGAAAATACTTTGTCTATTTATCTTATCCATGCTCCTCATGATTTATAAACCTCTATAAGGTCACCCATGAGCCTCCAACATCCAGGGAAAACAGCCTCAGCCTATTCAGCCTTTCGCTAAAGCACAAATCCTCTAACTCTTGCACCATCCTTGTAAATTCTTTCTGAACCCTTTCAAATTTCACAACATCCTTCCAATGCGAAGACGACCAGAATTGCACACAATATTCCAAAAGTGGCGTAACCAGTGTCCTGTGCAGTCTCCTACCACTAAGCCAGTTTTTCATCTGACTTGCTAAGTTACCATAGATTCGACGTGCTTTTATCTTCTGAGGAAGAGTCACTGGACCCTAAACATAAACTCTGATTTCTCTCTACAGATGCTCCTGAGCTTTTCCAGCAATTTCTATTTTTGTCTCTGCCTTTGCCAACTCAGTTTCCCATATGGCACTTATCAAAGGCTTTGCTGAAACTGTGTTATCTGCACTACCCTCACCTACACACCTTTCCCAAATATTGAATCAAATTGCTTAAGCGTGATCTTTCTCTGACAGAATCGTGCTGACTGCCCTGATCCAACGTTAATTGTGCTCTTATAGATTTTCTCCAATAGATTCCCTACCACTGATATGGGACTCACTGGTCTGTAATTCCCTGGTTTATATCTACTACCCTTTAAAAGTGCAACCACACTACCTGTTCTTTGGTCCTTTGGCAACTCCTCTGTGGCCAGAGAGGAATTAAAAATTTGAGTGGGAGCCCTTGTAATTTCCTCCCCAATCTCCCACAGCAGCCTGGGATGCAGCTCATCCAGACATGTAAATTTGTCCACTTTAAGACTGCTAAAATCTTCAATACGTCCTTCCTCCCTAAGTCAGCCTGCTCAAGAACCTCACGTTCTGCCTAAATTCTGTACAACCATCATCCTTGACCCAAGTTTTATATTGTGGAAATCCTTCATCTTTCTTATCATTTCCCCAGCATAGTAACATAGAGATGTCCCTTGTATACTAGGCTGCTGATTCTTCAACCACCCTGATTATTGGTGTCTTTAGGTAATGGTTCTGCTGCATGTGAGTATTTGGTGGCTTTCTGCAGTAAAACTTTCAAAATAATGTCTATATGGTGTTGGTTTGTTGTGTCTTTAGTCATTCTTGTTCTAAGTATGATGGAGCTAATAGTGTACTGTTGATGTCGCTGAACTAGTAATTCAGAGGTCTAAGCTAATGCTGTGGGGACATAGATTCAAATCCTATGATAGGAACTAGTGGAATTGAGATTCAATTAATAAATCTCAAATATAAAACTACTAATAATGCCCAGGAAATCTATTATTCGTTTCGAAACCCCACTCAGTTTACTTTAGGTTTGGAGATCTGCTAGTATTATCTGATCTGGCATGTGATTTTAACTGTGTTCTCTTGAAATGGCCTAGCAAGCCATTTAGGTGGAACGGCAATTAGGGATGGGCAGTGAATGATCACCTGTGAAAGAATGAAAAATAAATGGGGATTGTGGAAAAGGATTTTCAACATAATAAAAAAAAAGTGAATGCTAATGTAATAGGGTGTTGAGAAAAACAGCGTGGTCCAAAAGAGATTTTTGGCAGCAACCCATTGAAGAGTATCTTAGATGAACAATCACTGTTGTATGCTTTAGCAGTCAATCCATTATCAACATCTCGGTCCTTCAATTCTCAAATGGTATTCATGTTGAATAATATTAGTGTTTTCCACCACTACAGGAATGCACCTCTGTGTATAAGATTTTAAAAAGGATTACCAGAATGTCTACACCCAAGTTTTCATCCTTGTGTAAAGTCCTGGTGCTCGACTTGTCTATATTAGTGTTTCTGTAGGTGCTTCCCCAGTGGCTCCAACAGGACTAGTTACAAACGCAGCTTTCACAACCATTAAAAGTGCCAACTTGTCTGCAACAATTTACTCGTACAGACTGGCATAGCTGGCTTTCTGTCATCAGGATCTCCCTGGCATCCTTGTACATGATGTACTGTTGGATGTCTAACTTAAATTGCATGACTATCTTTAATATCAGATTATGGTTCAGCAGTCCAACTGATCTTTGGTAGGACAAACTGTGGAACCTTCATGATTTGACTGAACGCCTAGTTATTGAGTTGTCTTGGCTGCAGGAGGTGATAGTTGAGAAGGCAATATTATTACTTTGCCAAATACACCTGCAGGGGAAGTCTAACTGCAGTATCTATTACAATGACTCTTTGCTTCATGGATGACTAAAATGTTCATGCTATGAATTGACATTGGTCATTTGGTAGTAGGCTCCACCACATTATTGCCGTATTATGCAAGTCCAGATGGCCCAATATATTCAGAAAAATCTAGTGCACAGAAATAATTTAAAATCTATATCTTTGCACCTTCAAGCAAACCATAGGATGTTTCCTGGGCTGTTCTTTTCACTCACATCTGTTGCTGTTTGTTTGTGCTTAGTGAATCACTCCGTGCAAAAGCCTGTAGTTTACTATTAATTTGACATCAGTTGTTAATTTCTCTGCTGTATGTGAGATACGTGACAATGTATCTTCAAAAGAGTTTCACTACAAACGTTTGGGCTTCCTGGTGAAGTTGTGCTTCTAGCTCCTCTGAAATATTGCTCTTTCTATTATTGATAAGTGTACTACTTCAATATTGTTGTTGGCTGGTGATAAGTAGTAATTGTCCCTCAAGCTGTTGCACCGTCCCAGTCACTGAATTGTCTAAAGAGTGCCTGTTCAACCATGGCATCTCAGAATTCTAATAAAGAATATCTGGCCTCAAATAGTACAGGACACACACTGAGCCTTTCCAGTGTGCTGAAGCTCTGCCCATTGCTTACCGGATTTATGTTATATGTGAAAATCACTGACAGCTTATTTATGTATGTAATTTTATGTCTAACTTGCTATATATTTTTATAGTGATTCTTAAGGTAGTTGCCACATTGTTGAAAAATTCTACACCAAGCAATGAGCTGATGGAAGTTAGACGTCTGTTTTTATCAGATATGATAAAATTATTCAGTAACAGTCGGGAAAACAGAAGGTATGTTGACACGGACTAATTTATGCTTGTCATTATATCTCTACATATATTGTTTGTGTTTTAATCCCTAGCGTGCCTGCTGAGCAGATCCATTTTGTTGAGCTTGTCCAGTGAAAGCTTTGTGTGCATATGTTCTTTCAAGTGTCTCCTGTTGGAACGAATTATCGTATTTGTTCTGTGCTTATATTTTTATTTACAGTTCTCCATATTTATTGAACTATATTTTTTATATCCTTTCACTTTTATGTTTGATTCCTTTCATTGTTTGATTCCCCACTCATCTTTATTCACTTAGAACTGTTTGGTCATGTGAAGTTTAAATGCTGACATATTAAATGTGTCCTACCATACATGTGTTTCTGTGCATATCTAGTACAAATTTCGAGTGAAACTTTGAAAACTAACTCTTAAAATTAGTAAGATCCAAGGAATGTAGGTTCTGAGAACGTGGGACATCTTGATTGTGACATTTGATTTTAAGTTAAAACATGAAGTAAATCTTTGGTTTATGCATGCTTATTTTTGTCATGGACTTGACTTCTTCAACCAAAAATCTCCTATTGTCCTGTCTTCAGCAAATCAAGTCACTCTGAATACTCCTCTCCATTGATGAACCATATTATTTTTAATGACTCAATTATATGACTTGGAGTTTTCAAAGCCTATCTTCAGGTGGATTATTTATGATCCTTTATTCAGACTTATCCTTGCTGTAGAAATCAGGGTTACCCAGCAAAAGTTTTCCAGTTGTGGAATCACATGTGAGTTGGACTTAATGTTGCAGGTTTTGTGAGTAAAGTTTGAATAACCCTGAGTGTACAAAGAATTAAACTGACAACCAGTTTAGGATTGTTACATTTACATTGTGGTGAATTTGCTAGTACCGAAAGCTACGTATATTAATAGACACAGCTTGTTTCTTTGCAGGTGGAAAAATGTGTACATTACTGTTTCAACTTAACTGTAGGCAGCTACATGCTGGTTCATTTCTCAGGGCAGTACTTTGATCAATCTGAGTGAAACTGCCTTGTTTTTAAATTTAAACAAAGTCTGATTATCAACTGTGAATCATTATTAACAGGTGTACTCTCCATAGCAACGCTTCTATCAACCAACGTCCACTTGTAACCAGTCAGCATGCTTCTTTCATATAAAGTTTATCTTCCAGTGAGAAACACAAATGTTGTTAGTACTAATGTTAGGATCTATTTAACATATGCACATTTCTACCATTATGTATTCTTTTCAGGTGCCTCTTGCAGTGTTCAGTCTGGCAAGACTGGATGTTCTCGCTTGGATACATAAATCCTAAATGCACAGATGAACAGAAAATAACAGAGATGGTGTACAACATTTTCCGTATTCTCCTGTATCATGCAATTAAGTACGAATGGGGAGGCTGGCGTGTTTGGGTCGATACCCTCTCAATAGCACATTCAAAGGTAGGATTTGTTAATAAATGCAACTTCATTATATTGACACGAGTTCTGTACAAAAGCAAATGTTCAAATTCTGCTTTAAAATGCATTGTTAGTGTAACAAAGAGCCTTATTCTTGGTACTGTAGTCATAAAAATTGAGGGTTGGTTCACTCAGTTGGGGGGATGACTAGTTTGTGATGCAGACTCCAACAGCATGCATCCAGTTCCTGCACCGGCTGAGATTACCACAAAGGACACTCCTCCTCAATACTGACCCTCCAGTTAAACTACCATCAGCCTTCTCTTTCTAAATAAGAGAGCACAACTCTATAGTCTGGTGAGACTATAGAAACATTTTACAGTCGCAGTGTCAATGGAATAATGGATCATAACTTCTTTTGTGGCATATGAGCAGTAATTTCTTTCCAAAATGTTTTAATGTAGTTCAGCTGACTATATACCAATAAACATTTATGGACTGAGGAAGATTATAATGGGAAATGTGCAGTTCATTGTCACCCTCTTCTGGTAAATTCTAAAAATTGCAATTCAGCAGTCTGTCACTTGTGCTATTACCTAATTGTGTTGCCTATTAAACATTCGATTGAAATGGAAATTAGCTTTATTATTTTGACAATATTTTAATCCTTAATCATTTTCTGTACTATTTTAAAATTTTAAAAATTCTTCATCAAAATTATTAAAATGAAATTCTCTTGTATTTTTGGCTGAGATTGTCTAGCTACTGCAGTTACAATTGCATCCTGGATTGCATAATGCTATTTTTCACCATTATGTTTGAATTAGAGTCGGAGCGATTGAATTCACCGCAAAAGGTCCTCCAGTCCATTGAGTCTGTGCTGGTCAAAAACAGTGACTTAACTGTTCTAATCCCATTTTTTTCAGCACTTAGCCCAAGGCCTTGTATGCCTTGGCATTGCAAGTGCCTGTGTGAATAGTTTTAAAATTTATTAGGGTATCTGTCTCTACCACCCGGTCACGCAGTGTGTTCCAGATACAAACGCCATCTGGATGTAAAGATTTTCCCCCAGATTCTCTCCAAACCTTCTGTCCCTTATCTTAAATCCATGCCCCCTGGTCATTGATCCCTCCACCAAAAGGAAAAACATGTCCCTTATAATTTTATACATTTCAATTATGTCGGCCACCAACCCTCACCCCAAACTCAGTGTCCTCTGCTCCCAAGAAAACAATTCCAGTCTATTCAATCTCTTTTCATAACTAAAACTTTCTAACCCAAGCAAATGTTAAATCTCATCTGCATCCTGTCCAATGCAATTACATCTGTCTGAAAATCTAGAATCTAGAAGTGAGCAAATACTCTAGTTGTGACCTAACCCAATGTTTTGTATGGTTTCAGCATAACCTCCTTGCTCTTGAACTTTGTTTTGGCTAATGAAAGCATGTATCCCATATGTCGTCTTAACCACGTTATCTACTTGTCCTGCTAACTTAAGGGAGTGGTGTACGTAAAAAGAAAGGCCCCTCTGATCCTCAGTGCTTCCCAGGGTCCTACTGTTTATGTATCCCCTTGCCCTGTTTGTCCTCGCCAAGTGCATCACCACACACTTATACTGATTGAATTTCATTTGCCATTGATCAGCCTATCTACATTTTTCTATAATCCAAGGCTGTGTTCGCTACTTACCACCTGACTAATTTTCATATCATTCACATACCTACTGATCAACTGCCTATGTTCACGTCTAAATCATTTCTTTTATAACTCAAAAGGCAAAGGCTCCAACACTGATGCCTGCCGTACCCCACTGGACATAGGTTTCCCTCAGCCATAGCGTATATAGAGAATAGAATGTAGAGAAGTACAGTACAGAAACAGGCCCTTGAGCCCACTGTATCTGCACCACCATGATGCCATTCTAAACTAATCCCATCTGCCTGCACGTGACGCTATAATCCTGTGTTTATTGCCCTCAGCCAATTCTGGATTTAGTTAGTCAAATTTCCTTGGATTCCATAGGTGCTCACATTTGCTGTCAGTCTCCCATGTGAGACTTACCAAAAACCTTGCTAAATTCATGTAGACTACATCAAATGCATTGCTCTCATCTACACATCTGTTCACCTCATCAATCAATTTAGTCAGACATGACGTCCTCTTTAAAAAAAACATGTTGGCTGTTCTTGATTAATCCCTACCTATCCAGATTAATTCTTTCCTGTGAATTGTTTCCAATAGGTTCCCCACCACTGAGTTTTGACTTGACTGACTGATGGCCTGTAATTTCCTGATTTATTTGTTCATGTAATAGTAATTGTAGTCTTATAAGAGCTAATACTATTTTATACATGCCAAGATTCCATTTCTTGCATTGCTCTCCACTCAGCAAGACTTGTTCAGAATACAGTACGAAATCTATTATTAACATGCACTGTAAACACCAATCCCTCTAACAGCCTCCGTCTTGATCTCTCAGAGGAAATGATTAACCATAAAATGCTGAAGGACATATGCTGCCATATCAGTACAATTTATAGCTAGCTTTAGATCCTGATTAATATATTAGTTTCATGCACCAGATATATTGGTTTATAAGTATTGTCTGCTTGTGTTGTTTTGTTATAGTTATCAAACCATTATTCCAGAAATTGCCAAACGTTTAAAACATTTAAGAGTGAAGTATGGAAGATTTTGACCTTTTTTAAAAAAAATTGCAAATTTCAAATCAATTATTATGGTACAAGTTAATTTTCTTCTCATAGAAACAGAAACTAAGAGCAGGAGGAAATCATTCAGCTCTTGGGAACCTATATTACTGTTCCATGGTTATGAAGTTGCTCGGCATTGCAATTAATCAGCTGATTTTTAATTATGCATTTTCGCTTTCAGAAAAGTCTCAATATATGTTGAAATTTTCCCCACAAGTACAGGATCTCATGATGCTGATGATATAAAGATATAATGGATGCTATGCTAACTAAAGGGGAAGACTTATGGTACAGTGGATAGCACCCCTGCCTCTTAGCAAGAAGCTCTGGGTTTGAGTTCCTCTTGGGGATTTGATGGCCAAGGGAGGTGCATTCATAATCTTGCCAAACAAGTTGAATATCAATTGGTAAATGCTTCTGATAAAGCCTTTGGCAGATAGTAAAAGTTATGGAGTCTTCTGGTCAGCCATCTTTGATGTCCCTCAGGTTACAGTCTGTCACCAGGCTAGCACTTGAGTCTGAAATAATCAGAAAACAGACATAAGCACATGCTTTGACTGCCTCATCTGACATTAGGCAGGCACAATGAGTAGACAACTAAGTAGACGTGCTGTACCAATTTTACAACAAAATAGATTTGCTTTGGACTGAAGGCAAGCAAATCAAATTAGATTTGTCATTGAGCGTTTTGTAGAACAAATACATTATCAGTCAGTCCTAAATTTCAGTTCTACATTCCTGATCTATAAATTGGAAAATAAAATTATGGGCCCAGATTTTCTGCTGGTCAAACAGTTGTGATTCTAGGATGCATATGAATTGTGCACATAGACTCTGCAGAATCCTTATTGTCGCACGCACCAAGGGAATTGCCTGAGGAATTAAGTTTTTCACTGGGCTATTTTTCTACATCTGGAACCCTCTGAGATTCTTCATTTAAATTGGTGACTTTGGAAGCTTCTAATGAAATGAAGTAAAATAAGAATTCGGCAAAGTCAGATTCGTTATTTGAAGTATGTAGTCAAACTCTTGAATACCTATTAAACTGATGCAATATGTAGCTCAGACACTTCCAACTAGATCTCTCCCAGTTTCTGAATTGATTCCCCCTCTTTCTCCTCCCCCGCCCCCCCCAAAAAAACAACCACTGGACTGGACCAGACTCAACACTCAACCACACCCACAACTGCCACACTCCACTTGACCTGAACCAACTCTGCTACCAGACTTGATCTGGCCATGTACATGTCCATCCCCCATGACAAAGGCCTCCAAGCCCTCCATTTCTTCCTCTCCCACTGACCCAAGCAGTAGCCCTCCACCGACTTACTCATTTGGTTGGCAGAACTGGTGTTCACCCTCAACAACTACTTCTTCGAATCCTCCCACTTCCTTCAGACCAAAGGAGTAGCCATGGACACCTGCATGGGCCCCAGCTATGTCTGCCTCTTCGTGGGATATGTAGAATAGTCTATCTTCTGCAGTCATACTGGCACCATCCTCCACCATTTCCACCACTATATCGATGACTGTATCAACGCAACCTTGTGCTCCCACGAGGAGTTTGAACAGTTCATCAACTGCATGAATGCCTTCTACCCTGACCTTATGTTCACCTGGGCCATCTCTGACACCTCCCTCCCCTTTCTGAACCCCTCTGTCTCTGGTGACCGACTCAACATGGACATCTGTTTCAAACCCATCGACTCCCACAGCTACCTGGACTACGCCTCCTCCCATCACCCCTCTGTGAAAAGGTGGTCCCTTGCTCCCAATTTCTCAGCCTCTGCTTTCTCTGCTCCCACCAGGAGCAATTCCACTCCACGACATTCCAGATGGCCTCCTATTTCAAGGACCGCAATTTCTCCTCCCACATGATCAACAATGCTCTCCAGTGCATCTCTTCTACTTCCCACAACTCCACCTTTGAACCCCATCCTTCCAGCTGTAAAAATGATAGGATACCTCCCTAGTCCTAACCTTCCACCCCACTGATTTCCAGTTCCAGCACATTACCCTCCGCTATTTCAGCCACCTACAACAGATCCCCACACTAAAGATATATATCCCTTGCTACCACCACCACCCCCCCCCCCCCCCCCAAAAAAAAAATCTGCATTCTGCAGACACCATTCCCTCCATGACTCACTCTTAAGGTCCACGCTCCCACCAACACACCCTCCACACGCTGCACCTTCTCTTACAGTTGCAAGAGGAGTAAAGCCTGCGACCACACCACCCCCATCGTCAAAGGCCCCAAAGGATTTTAACAACTGGCAGAGATTTTCCTGCACATCCACCCACCTTATCTACTGAGTTCATTGCTCGCAATGTGGTCTCCTCTACGTTGAGGAGACAAATGCCAACTTGCCGAACGTTTCAGGGAACATCTCGAGGACATGCACCAAACAACCCCACTGCCATGTGGCAAACCACTTAACCTCCACCTCCCCCTCCCACTCCACCAAGGACCACCTTCATGCCAAATCCAAGCTATCTGATGACTGGAGGAAGAATGCCTAATCCTCTACCTTGAAACCCTTAAATCACCTGGTATCAACATCAACTTCACTCGTTTTCAGATCTCTTTGCCCTCTTCCTTTTTCCCCCACCTCATCCCAGATCCAACCCTCCAACCTGGCACCACCTTCTTGACCTATCCTACATGTCCATTTTCCTTCCCTCCTATCCGCTTCACTCTCCCCACTGACTTATCACAATCATCCCCTCCTACATCTTCCTATCGCCTTCCCAGCTTTTTTCACCCCTCACCCCATCCTCCTATTTATCTTTCAGAACCCCGCCCCCACCATTCCTGATTGAAGGGCTTATTTCTGAAAAGTCAACTCTCCTGCATACTGAATGCTGCCAGACCTGTGCTTTTCCAGTACCACACTTTTCGACTCTGACTTGGCAATGATCACCGGAATTGATCCAAATCTCATCTGTCACCCTACTCAAATTCCTACAACTGACACCCATTCACCCTGATCTATCAAACAATGCATCACCTAGGACACCGATGTCTATCTTTCTTAGCAAGTACCTATTAGCTACTCATCTGGCCCCCAACCCCTACTTAACTAGCATACTAGTCCTGGCAAGCTAGTCCCTCCCCAGATGGCAATTTACTTATATTGTACAGTACCTATCTTGCAACCAACTCACCTTGTATCCTATTGTACATTGATCTGGCACTGGCATTTTTCCCCCTCTGCAGCTGGCACCCTACCTATCTGGTATCCTACTTCTGTCACTATATCTCCTACCCAGCTGGTATCCAATCTCCTCCTTGTCTGCTACCCTGGCATAATTTCTCTTTCCCAGGAGGTACCCTTCTCATCGAGCATTCTACTTCTCTGGCATATAACTGTCAGGCACCCATGTAACTGGCACTGTCTCTCCTCTACCTATCTGGCACCCTATCCTCCCAGCTCACTTACCTTGTATAATTATGGTTTGACAGAACCTGTCCAATTTACTGTCAGACCTTTAAATTTCAGAATATGGCAGCTGACTTCTGTGAAAATGGGACATGATTTATCTTCCTCTGAGATTTCTACACTATGAAAGAATTAACAGAATTTTGTATTTCTGAGGGAGTACTGAGTGGAATTACCTGTCAGAAATGCCAAGTACCCTCCTTCACTTTTTTAGAAAAAGTAAGATTGCCACTCCTTGGAGAATTCAGTTCATGATTTCTAATGGTTTTGCACATAGATATACTTAAAAATTTTAGTAGTTTTTCTTTAACTGTAATTGGTATGTTTTTAATGTGAATGAAAGGATTTAACTGGTGTATGCTGTTGATGACTGGTAAAACCCACAATATTTTTAAGTTGAATTTGATTGTATTTTTGGAGAAAGTGACAACTGTAGATGCTGAACAGTTAGTGGATAAAGAGTGGAGCTGTAAAAAGCACAGCAAGTCAAGTTTCATCAAAAGATAGAGGAAGTTGACGTTTCAGGTCGGAACCTTTCATCAGAACTGATGAAAGGTTCTGATCTGAAACATCAACTCCCCTACTCCCCTGATGCTGCTTGACCTGCTGTGCTTTCTTCTAGCTCCACTCTTTATCCACTTTAATTGTACTTTTATAGAGCCATAATGTGTGTTTTAAAATATTTAAATGATTTGGACATCATAGATTCCTCAAACTGCTGTTGATTGATTAAACTAACATTATTGTTTCTGAAGGTCACCTATGAAGCTCATAAAGAATACCTAGCCAAGATGTATGAAGAGTATCAAAGGCAAGAGGAGGAGAACATCAAAAAAGGAAAAAAGGGTAGTGTCAGCACAATTTCTGGCCTTTCCTCTCAAACAATAGGATCCAAAGGAGGCATAGAAGTCAGAGAAATTGAAGATGGTTCCCAGACTCAGAGCCCAGAGAGTGAAACTGACTACCCTG